>NC_041392.1:216947104-216962289 GCF_002162155.2 Triticum dicoccoides | reverse complement strand
GGCCCGGCGCGGCCCGGTTCGGCCCCGGGGCGGGCCGGATCTGGGCCCCGGGTGGCCAGCACGGTGGGAGGAGAGAGATGACGACATCGCGGCGGCGGATTCGTCGGGGACGGCGGCGCAGACACGTCCGGCGTGGGAATTTTTGTCCGGCGGCGAGAGAGGGTTGGATCTAGGGTTTCGTCCGCGAATTTCGGGAGGGGAACACATATTTATAGGTAGAGGGATCTAGGAGAGTCCAAATGAGGTGCGGTTTTCGGCCACGCGATCATGATCGAACGACCGAGATGATGGAGGAGGTTTAGGTGGGTTTTGGGCCAAATTGGAAGGGTGTTGGGCTGCAACACGCACGAGGCCTTTTCGGTCCCTCGGTTAACCATTGGAGTATCAAACGAAGTCCAAATGGCACGAAACTTGACAGGCGGTCTATCAGTAGTAAACCAAGGCCGCATGACAAGTCTCAGTCCAATCCGAAAATGTTTAATACCCGCACACGAAAAGAGGTAGAAAGGGGCACCGGGTGACATAGGAGCGCCGGATTGCAAAACGGACAACAGGGAAAATGCTCGGATGCATGAGACAATCATGTATGCAAATGAAATGCACATGATGACATGATATGCAATGCATGACACGCAAGCAAAGACAACGCAACAACAGCAAATAACTAGAGGACACCTGGCACATCGGTCTCGGGGCGTTACACTGATGCCCTTTGAGGCTTTTGTACATGCCTGTCGTGTACAATTCCTTTAGCCCTGCATCGTCAGTGATACTAGCAATGTCCTCAGATGAGGAATTAGTGATAGCAGAGGCATGTGAAGAATTTGAAACATTAGCAGCATTTGATCATTCAGGTGAAGAATTAGTAGATTCACGTTCAATGCACTTCAAGCATGGAGGAACAAATTCTTCCTGAGATGCGCTGATTTGTTGAGCAAGTAATGAATCGCGCTCCTTCTGAAGATCTTCATAACTCACTCTTAGCTTCTCAAGGTCTTGCTTTCTTTGAAGAAATTCATAAGAAAGATTCTCATGGTCGGATAAGAGAGTGTTATGATGACTTTGAAGATTGTCAAACCTAGTCTGAAATCTCTGAAGATTTTCAGTTAGGGCTTTAGTGCGATCCATTTCTTCACCCAACATATCATCACTTTTGTCTAGCATATTTTGAACCTTTTCTAAAGCCCTTTGTTGTTTTACAGCAATCTTAGCAAGTTTAGAATAGTTGGGCTTAAGATTTTCATCAGATTCATTCTCACTTGATTCAGATGAGGTATATTTGAGTACCTTGGCACCCTTTGCCATGAAGCAGTAGGTGGGAGCATAGTCATCATCCCCTTCATCAACTTTGTTGGTGAGGTTATTTTCTTCAGTGTTGAAGATAGACTTGCTGACGAATGCAGTAGCGAGAGCTAGGCTCGCCACTCCGGATTCGGACTCCTCAGATGACTCCTCTTCCTCATTTTCTTCAGATTCAGCCTTAGAGTCCATTTCCTTGCCAATGAATGCCCTGGCCTTCTTGGAGCTGCTCTTCTTGTGATGTGAAGGCTTTGAGGATTTTGATGGTGAAGATTTTGAGGATTTCTTCTTTTTCTTCGCATCATCAGAACTGTAATCCTTGTATTTCTTATTCTTTGATTCCTTTTCCCATTGAGGACAGTCTTGAATGTAATTACCAGGCTTCTTGCATTTGTGGCAGAGCCTCCTCTTGTAGTCACTTGATGAGGAATCATTTCTCCTTGAGGGTCTTCCAAGGCGACCACGTCTTGAGAACTTTTGGAACTTCTTCACGAGCAGAGCCAGATCATGACTCAGTTCTTCAGGATCACCAAGGCTGCTATCAGAGTCTTCATCTTCGGACTCAGATACTGCCTTGGCCTTTAGTGCACGTGATCTGCCATAGCTTGAACCATAGAGATCTCTCTTTTCAGCAAGTTTGAACCCATGAGTATTTAGCCTCTCGAGAATATCAGCGGGATCAAGTGACTTGTAATCAGCACGTTCTTGTATCATCAATGCCAGAGTGTCAAATGAGGAATCAAGCGATCTCAGCAATTTCTTCACCACCTCATGGTCGGTGATGTCAGTGGCACCAAGTGCTTGAAGCTCATTTGAGATGTCAGTGAGGCGATCGAAGGTATGTTGAACATTTTCATTGTCGAGTCTTTTGAAGCGGTTGAAGAGATTGCGAAGAACATCAACTCGAGAATCACGCTGAGTTGAGACTCCTTCATTCACTTTGGACAACCTGTCCCAGATAAGCTTTGTTGTCTCCAAAGCACTCACTCTGCCATACTGTCCTTTGCTCAGATGGCCACATATGATATTCTTCGCTTGAGAGTCGAGTTGCTTGAATCTCTTCACATCAGCAGCATTCAGAGAAGGTGTGACTGAGGGAACACCATTTTCCACAACATACCAGAGATCATTATCAATTGCTTCAAGATGCATTCGCATCTTATTCTTCTAGTAGGGGTAGTCCGTCCATCGAAGGTAGGACACCCAACAGAGACCTTGATCATACCTGTGGTCGACATAACTAAAACTCCGGGCGGTTAAACCAAAATCACACAGAACAAGGGAGTACATTGCTCTGATACCAATTGAAAGTGCGTTATATCGACTAGAGGGGGGTGAATAGGCGATTTTTATGAAATTCTTCACTGAGGAATTTACCGGTGAGGAAATTCCTTAGCGAATAACTACTAGCAGCGGGATAAGTACTCAAAAGTAAACATAACATAATACAAGCATATCCATCATGATGAAATGAAGACAGGCACAGAGTACAGGAAACGTAATCACAGGATAACACAGGATGAAGACAAACAAACTGAAGAAATTAAACTGAGGAAATTGAGAAAGTCTTCAGTCAAAGTCTTCAAACACAGATATGAACAAACACACAACACAGTTATGAGGAAATGAAAGAGTTGAGGAAATAGAACCAATAAGCTTGGTGAAGACAATGATTTGGTAGACCAGTTCCAACTGCTGTCTCAGTTGTACGTCTGGTTGGAGCGGCTGAGTATTTAAACTCGAGGACACACAGTCCCAGACACCCAGTCCTGAACACGTAGCTCAGGACACCCAGTCCTCACCGTATTCTCCTTGAACTAAGGTCACACAAACCTCGTCCAATCACTCGTGGTAAGTCTTCAGGCGACTTCCAAACCTTCACAAACTTGGTCACTCGGCGATCCACAATTCCTCTTGGATGCTCTAGACCATGACGCCTAACCGTCTGGAAGAAGCACAGTCTTCAAAGGTAACAAGCGTCGGATCCACGCAGGATCAATCTCTTCAGTGATGCTCAATCACTTGGGGTTTGTAGGTGTTTGGGTTTTGGTTTTTTGGTTTTTCCTCACTTGATGATTTTTGCTCAAGGTCCTCAGAGGATGGGTTGCTCTCAAATGACAAGTGTCAATTTCTCTCGGAGCATCCAACCAGCTAGTGGTTGTAGGGGGCGGCTATTTATAGCCTAGGGAGCAGCCTGACATAATAAGACATAAATGCCCTTCAATGATATGACCGTTAGGTGGATAGATATTTTGGGACAGCTGGCGCATAGCATAGCAACGGTCGGAATTTTGAGTAGTAAAATCCTCAGGGCTATCATGTTCCTCACCGTGTAGGCAATCCGCACTGGCGAATTCCTAACTCCTCAGTCAGGACAAATTCCTCAGAGACCAGGAGAACTTCGTCTCTGTCACTGAAGAAATTGACTGAACTATATGAGATTTCCAATTGCTTCACTCGAAGGGATTGGTAGGTGTAGGATTTTGAGTTGAGCATCACATGGAAATTTTTCCCTAGTATTTCCTCGACCCCCTTTAACAGTATGGTGTTTCCTATGACTCAAGAAAGAGAAAAACAAAATTATGAAAACGAAAGTCTTCAAGCTTCATATTCGTCGCATGAATATCAAGTCTTCACGGACACACCAATTTCTTCACTTTCAAAGTCTTCATGAAAGTCTTCAGAAATACCAAAATCTTCAGTTGAAGATATTCATTTTTAGGGGTCGACTTTTCCTGTAAATATCAAACTCCTCATAGACTTATAGACCTGTGTACACTCACAAACGCATTAGTCCCTTAACCTATAAGTCTTCAATACACCAAAATCACTAAGGGGCACTAGATGCACTTACAGTTTTGATGTACCGAAGGTATTTTGGAGTCTCGGATATGATCACGGACATGACGAGGAGTCTCGAAATGGTTGAGACATAAAGATTGATATATTGAAAGCCTATATATGGACATCGGAATAGTTCCGGGTGAAATCGGGATTTTACCGGAGTGCCGGGGGGTTACCGGAACCCCCCGGGGGTTAATGGGCCTTGTTGGGCCCTGATGTCTACTACACAACCTTCTTCTTGTAGACGTTGTTGGGCCTCCAAGTGCAGAGGTTTGTAGGACAGTAGCAAATTTCCCTCAAGTGGATGACCTAAGGTTTATCAATCCGTAGGAGGCGTAGGATGAAGATGGTCTCTCTCAAGCAACCCTGCAACCAAATAACAAAGAGTCTCTTGTGTCCCCAACACACCCAATACAATAGTAAATTGTATAGGTGCACTAGTTAGGCGAAGAGATGGTGATACAAGTGGTATATGGATAGTAGATAATAGTTTTTGTAATCTAAAAATATAAAAACAGCAAGGTAACTAATGATAAAAGTGAGCGTAAACGGTATTGCAATGCTAGGAAATAAGGCCTAGGGTTCGTACTTTCACTAGTGCAAGTCCTCTCAACAATAATAACATAATTGGATTACATAACTATCCCTCAACATGCAACAAAGAGTCACTCCAAAGTCACTAATAGCGGAGAACAAACGAAGAGATTATTGTAGGGTATGAAACCACCTCAAAGTTATTCTTTCCCATCAATCCGTTGGGCTATTCCTATAAGTGTCACAAACAGCCCTAGAGTTCATACTAGAATAACACCTTAAGACACAAATCAACCAAAACCCTAATGTTACCTAGATACTCCAATGTCACCTCAAGTATTCATGGGTATGATTATATGATATGCATCACACAATCTCAGGTTCATCTATTCAAACCAACACAAAGTACTTCAAGGAGTGCCCCAAAGTTTCTACCGGAGAGTCACGACGAAAACGTGTGCCAACCCCTCTGCATAGGTTCATGGGCGGAACCCGCAAGTTGATCACCAAAACATACATCAAGTGAATCACGTGGTATCCCATTGTCACCACAGATACGCACGGCAAGACATACATCAAGTGTTCTCAAATCTTTAAAGACTCAATCCGATAAGATAACTTCAAAGGGAAAACTCAATCCATTACAAGAGAGTAGAGGGGGGAAACATCATAGGATCCAAATATAATAGCAAAGCTCGCGATACATCAAGATCGTATCACCTCAAGAACACGAGAGAGAGAGAGATCAAACACATAGCTACTGGTACATACCCTCAGCCCCGAGGGAGAACTACTCCCTCCTCGTCATGGAGAGCACCGGGATGATGAAGATGGCCACCGGAGAGGGATTTCCCCCTCCGGCAGGGTGCCGGAACGGGTCTAGATTGATTTTCGATGGCTACGGAGCCTTCTGGCGACGGAATTCCCGATCTATTGTGCTCTCGGATGTTTTAGGGTATATGGAGATATATAGGCAGAAGAAGTACGTCAGGGGAGCCACGAGGGGCCCACGAGGGTGGAGGGCGCGCCCAGGGGGTGGGCGCGCCCCCTACCTCATGGCCTCCTCGAAGCTTCCCTTACGTGGACTCCAAGTCTTCTGGGCTTCTTCTGATCCAAAAATAAGTTCCGTGAAGTTTTAGGTCAATTGGACTCCATTTGATTTTCCTTTTCTGCGATATTCTAAAACAAGGAAAAAAACAGAAACTGGCATTGGGCTCTGGGTTAATAGGTTAGTCCCAAAAATAATATAAAAGTGCATAATAAAGCCCATAAACATCCAAAGTTGATAATATAATTGCATGGAACAATCAAAAATTATAGATACGTTGGAGACGTATCAAGCCCTAGTGGAGAGAGAGGGGCCGGCCAGGGCAGGGCCGCGTGCCCCTCCCCTTGAGTCCGAATAGGACAAGGAAGGGGGGCGACGGCGCCCCCTTGCCTTTCCCCTCTCCCACTCCTTCCTTCCCCCTCCTAGTGGGACTAGGAAAGGGGACCCCAATGTGATGCCCCAAGACTAGAGCTTCAGATGCCTTCCATGTTTCTGAGTGTTGTCGGGTGATTCGTTTTGGTTCGTTGCATCGTGTCATCATGTCATCATGTCATAAGTCTTTTGCATCTCAACTAAATAATTTGTATGGATCTTCGGTCCATTTAAATCGAGGGAATTCACATGGTGTTTCTCTTTACAACATATCCTCTCGATATTTAGAGAGCTATAGTAATATTCCAATTATTTGGATTTACCGCAAACACACTTGCAAAATATTCCAATGCCTTTGTTATCTTAATTCTCGGTCTCCAACATGGCCATATTTTTTCTTTCATCATATTTCGGAGCTCCACCAAAAATACGAACATTTTTGGACACCTCTTATTCCTAGTCCTTGTTCAAACCATTTGAATTAAATTCAAATTACTTTGAATTAAATTCTTGCAATCATGTCTCCCCTAATTTTCGTGGACCGTGCACATTTTTACGAGTCCGTGAAAATTATCCCCATGCTCAAAATCCTTCCCTAACCCTCTCTTTCTTTCCTCTCTCTCCAATTTCTTTTCTGTTTAAGGTTTAAGTTTTTAAAGAGAGAGGAAGGAGAGAGTCCAGGCCATCAGCCCCGCAGGCCCATCCTAAGCCCGCAGCCTTTTGGGCCAAAGCCCAACCTGCGCCCTCACACCTGGGCTGGCCCAAGGCCAAAGCCACCTACCCCCATCCTAACCCTAGTGCGCCCGAACCCACCATCTCGCCGATCCCCACTCCCTTCCCTCGATCCCAACACCAGCGCCGCCACCCCTCGTCCTTCCTAATCCCCCTCTTGTCTCTCCTCTTGTCCCGCTGCTCGCGCCACCAGGAAGGAGCGCCCGCGCTTGATGCCTCTGCCCGATCCCATCTCACGCTCAACCTCTCCCTCTCCTCTCGCTCGAGCCGCCCTCTAGCCACAGGACCCCGCGTGTCCGCCCCTAGCTTGTCTCCTCTGCCCGCGAGGCTTGCTGCCGATGAGCCTGGCCGCCATGGCTCCCCCCCCTCGGCGACAAGCCATCCAGGTCCCGAAGGACATCACCGTCTAACGTGCCAAGTCCCGACGCCAGCGCAGCCGCTAGCGGTGCCCTGCCTCACATCGTCGTCGTCCAGAGCCACGGACACGACGACAGCTCAGGCGCCAACCCTGCCTCCCCTGTTTGCTGGTTCCCGGTCCTCCACCGGCAGGAACCCAGCCGACCACCACCGGGAGCTGGCCCCTTCTTCCTTGCCGCGAGCCTCGTCACCGGAGTGCCTCGCCACGTCGTCCTCATGGCGATCTTCCTGCGTCGCGGCTTCCCTGCATGCAAGCATCCCGCTCGCCCGCATCTGCCTCTGCTTCACGCCGCTCATCCTTGGCACCATGGTCTCTGTCTCCTTTGGATGACCTGTGGCTGTCGTGCCCTGTTGTGCGTTCTCTCCGCTGCCTGGCACTATTGATGTTAAGACCGTGGGTGCCAAGTTCGTATTCCGACATCTTCGGGATTCGTCAAGTACCACGTCCATCGCGTTCCGTTTCATCACAGTCAAGACCGAGAAGACCACAAGTACCAGGACGACAAGTGTGACCCTTCGGATGCGCCAAGTTCGTCTACACAAAACGCCTCGTGTCGGCAAGACCCGCAAGTTGGACCTCGAACAATCGACGTCTCGTGGACCGTGTACATCTACCATCGCCCCGAAGACGTTGGAGTCATCAAGTACCTCTCCGAATGAACATGCACGATTGCCGTCGCAAGAACGGGACCGGAAAGTCCGAAGACCACAAGTACCACGACACCGATGACATGAACGTCTACGGAGACTTGTGCAATGATAAACATGTACCCCTACCATCGCCGAGATCGCGGGAACCTCTACCGTCGACCCTAGAGCATGCGAGAACGACCACTTCCACTACAGCCATTGCGAGAACGACTACTTCCACTACCGCCATCGCGAGAACGTCTACTTCCTCTACTTTGCACCGAACGAGAACTATCCCGCTTGCACGCTTCGAAGGTATAACCGCCGGAACGATGCCCGTGAATGAATGCATGTGTGATGTATGAGATGCTCGTGCTTGCTCCGTGCTCGAATTGTCAGTGCACGTTGCCCCTCTTTTGGCTTGTCACCATCATCGACTCATGGGACACCCGGTATCCGGGAGCGCCCCGCCATCTTTTGCACGCATCCGCACACTTCTCCTTTGCATCGGTATCTCAATCGAGTTACCGAAAACTGAACGCTGCCGTGGCACCATTTTTGTTATCGTTGCCGTGGCACCCCTTTCCTTTCCACCACGGTGACAAATGCTTCATAATGCTCTTGTCAACTTTTAATAAAAATTGCATAAACTTGTCCATGTCATCCGCATCATAATAACAACAATTAAAATGTTTAAATTGTTGTTTGCATAAATTACTAATGCATATGGGGATTTACCGGATTTGTTGTTTGTTATATCCGGCCCCATTTAAATTTCTTAGTTAGATAGTTTCTTTTATGCTTCACCCATGCCATGCTAACCAACATTTAATATTGTTGGGTACATAAACAAGAGCGAACTAAATAATTATTGTGGTGTCCGCCAATATGCAACTCGTTGCATATTGAGCTCCACTTAATTTGTAGATTTGCTTGTGCACTTTGCCATGCCATGCTTCATTAAAACAGACATGCATCATACTTCTTTATGCATCATGCCATGTTTATTGTGATGGTTGTTTACTATGTTATTTTCTTATTTCCGGTGTTGCTTCTTCGGGTTAGTTCCGGTAACATTGCGTTGGTGAGGATCCGTTGGCTACATCTGTTTGTCTTCTTCATGGACTCGTTCTTCTTCCTCGCGGGATCTCAGGAAAGATGACCATACCCTCAAAATCACTTCTATCTTTGCTTGCTAGTTGCTTGCTCTATTGCTATGCCTATGCTGCGATACCTACCACTTGCTATATCATGCCTCCCATATTGTTAAGCCAAGCCTCTAACCCACCTTGTCCTAGCAAACCGTTGTTTGTCTATGTTACCGCTTTGCTCAGCCCCTCTTATAGCGTTGTTAGTTGCAGGTGAAGATTGGAGCTTGTTCCATGTTGGAACATGGATATTTTGTTGGGATATCACAATATCTCTTATTTAATTAATGCATCTGTATACTTGGTAAAGGGTGGAAGGCTCGGCCTTATGCCTGGTGTTTTGTTCCACTCTTGCCGCCCTAGTTTCCGTCATATCGGTGTTATGTTCCCGGATTTTGCGTTCCTTACGCGGTTGGGTTATAATGGGAACCCCTTGACAGTTCGCTTTGAATAAAACTCCTCCAGCAAGGCCCAACCTTGGTTTTACCATTCGCCACCTAGCCTTTTTCCCTTGGGTTAGGCCAGCCCAAGGGTCATCTTTATTTTAAACCCCCGGGCCAATGCTTGTCTAAGTGTTGGTACAAACTAGAGCCCCTTGCAGCACCACCTCGGGGAAACTCGAGGGCTGGTTTTAGTTGTACGGATTGCTTATCCGGTGTTGCCCTAAGACCGAGATATGTGCAGCTCCTATCGGGATGTCGGCGCATCGGGCAGTCTTGCTGGACTTGTTTTACCATTGTCGAGGATGTCTTGTAACCTGGATACCGAGTCTGATCGGAATGTCTTGGGAGAAGGAATATCCTTCGTTGACCGTGAGATCTTGTGATGGGCTAAATTGGGACACCCCCGCAGGGATTTGAACTTTCGAAAGCCGTGCCCGCGGTTATGGGCAGATGGGAATTTGTTAATGTCCGGTTGTAGAAAACCTGAAGTTGACCTTAATTAAAATACATCAACCGCGTGTGTAACCCTGATGGTCTCTTCTCGGCGGAGTCCGGGAAGTGAACACGGTGTTGGAGTTATGTTTGACGTAGGTTGTTTTAGGATCACTTCTTGATCATTGTTTCTTGACCGTGTTTTTGCCTTCTCTTCTCGCTCTCATTTGCGTATGTTAGCCACCATATATGCTAGTCGCTTGCTGCAGCTCCACCTCATACCTTTTACCCTTCCTATAAGCTTAAATAGTCTTGATCGCGAGGGTGTGAGATTGCTGAGTCCCCGTGACTCACAGATACTTCCAAAACCAGTTTGCAGGTGCTGATGTTACCGAGCAGGTGACGCAACCAAGCTCAAGGAGGAGCTCTATGAAGATCGTGTTCTTTATGTTGTTCCGTTTTCCAGTTGATCAGTAGTGGAGCCCAGTTGGGACGATCAGGGATTTGTGTAGCTTTTGGGGTAGTCTTCTTTTATTTTGGTTCCGTAGTCGGACATTGATTGTATCTGATTGATGTAATGCTTTATTCATGTATTGTGTGAAGTGGCGATTGTAAGCCAACTATGTATCCTTCCCCCTTTTATTTATTTACATGGGATGTTGTGAAGATTACCTCACTTGCGACATTGCTTTCAATGCGGTTATGCCTCTAAGTCGTGCTTCGACACGTGGGAGATATAGCGCATCGAGGGCGTGACAAGTTGGTAATCAGAGCCTTCCCCGACCTTAGGAGCCCCCTGCTTGATCGAATCGTTGGCGTTATTGAGTCTAGAAATGTTTTGAGTCATTTAGGAATTATATATATCGGAGAGTTAGGAATTCTTTTTACTCCTCAGTCCCTTCGTCGCTCTGGTGAGGCATCCTTACGTAGAGTTTTGACTCTTCTCTTCTCAAATTTCACTTAAATTTTTTTAGGATCACGCGGGTATCTTGGAATCGTTCCGATGGTTTTGTGACGAGAACATTGTTCTTGGTGCCTCCTGACATTTAGGGGTTGTGGCAGTGTCCCGGGGAGTTGAGCTCCGAGGTGTTGTCGTCACAATTTTATTGTTGCAGTTCTGGAATACCTGAGTTTAGTTTCGCCGACGTCGAAAATCTCTTTTATGCAGTTGTTGGTGAGATAACCTTGACGCCACCCAGTACTGGGGCGGGAGTTCGGGAGTATTGCCATAACTCGTATAACGGATGCTTTTCGAAGGTTGACGTAAACGATTTCTGAAAGTTTCTTGGTTATGTGTTGAAGGATGGATACAGCTGGATGTAGGATTTGCTAGCTTTGGGTGAGATATTATGCTTCCCCTGTATCCCCAACACCTGATTGCATAACTAGAAAGTTTCGGGAGTTTATAAGTGGGAATTCAAGTAGCTCTTAGGATATCTTTTCGACAGATGTATGATATGAAATTGGGGTTCAACGTCTAGTGGTCCGCCTATTCACGGTTGGTTTTACAGTGGTCTCGTTGTGTCTTAAAGAGTCCTTGGCTATGCCGACTCGGGGACGCTTCGTATGTCATGTGCACTGCCTTGTACATGATGGTGTTGTACGATCGAGCCCGTGTAGGCCCCACCACGAAAACTTTGGACGAAATCTCTATCATATGTTTGTTCCAGCTTATTCTGCAAGCCAATCCTTTGTTTTGTTTTGAGTTGTGGTATTCGAGTTGCTTCGAAGTCAAATGTTGATTCCATACCTTCCCCAAATGGTGTTCTCGTACTCCGTTGTGAATACTAATCATTCTCGATCATCGAGATTGTCATGTCAATCCGTTTCAACCGGTGTGCTCCTCTTCAACTAATCCGATCATTTCAACATCCGCAAGTTCAAGTAGCAGTTCTTCTCAACGGTGTTTGTTTCATCCTTCCCAAGTTGCCTTTGTTTTCCCACCCTCCCACCCTTGTTTCTTCAAGCACTCAGATTTCTTTATTGAGTATCCATCTTATTCATGTCAAGTCTCTCCATTCTTTTCTGTCAATATTCTTGCCCGATAGTTCTCATGAAAATGTTCTACTAGTTCATCACTTTTCATTCTTTTCTTCTCCGGTGGATTCAAGTCAAGCTTTGTTGATCATATCCTTTTCCTCATTTCAATACCTTCTCTTGCCGGTGCACCTCATAATCATTCCCCGCTTGCTATTCAATTGTTCCGAAGGGCTGAAGAAATCTCAGAAGGCTCGTTTTGCCATTCAAGATCTGTTCAACTTATTTCGAGGTTGTTATCTCATTCAAGCGTTAAATTCAACCGGTGCATTCTCTCTTTTAAATCGTTCTACGGTGTTTCTTTTGAGTGGGCCCTAACCCACAGGTCTTTTTCCAGGATCTTACCTGACTCTTATTATTTTCTCGGAGCTATCCTAAATTCTTTTCAAAGTTTGACGTAAGAATGAACTGTCATCAGTCAAATGTTTTTATCCAAGATCTTTCAAATTCTTTTCATCATTGGTTCAACTTTTCTATTCTTCTTATTCCGGAGTGTCTCAACAATTCTTGGTGGTGTATCGTCGTCATTCTCAGATTTTGAAGACCGAAGAAGAATTATCCTCCATATCATATATGTTCTCGTGAAGATTCTCAGTTCTAGCTTGATGTCATCCTCTCATAATTGTTTGTGAGTATTCTTTTCACCCATCCGGGGCAATTCAGGAGCCTTTTCAGTTTGTTCCTCTGAAGGCCATCATTTCCGATTTATTCATTCTCAGCTTTCAGCTCTCTTTCTCTAAATCTTACCAGCGCATCATTCAAGTATTCTCTTATCAGCTCGTGATCTCTTCGTTCTCATGTATCTAAATCCCCTCTAGCTTCTTCGTTCATTTTTCAATTCTTCCCGGTGTTTCGTTATCTTTTATTCATTCATTTGCAATTCCTACGGTGGTTCGTTCAAGATTCTTCTTCCTTCGTGTATCATATCTATGTATTCGTTGTTTTCAATTATACCAGTGGTTCGTTGAAGACCTTCTCAAGTTTGTACTATATCTATCTCAATGCTTTCTATGAGAGTAAGTAGTATGCCAAATCTGTTGCTTGTCATCAATTTAAATTGGTGAAGGATACGCATAATGTAATCCTTATTCTTGTTTATCCAAGTGATTAATTCCCTATTCCGGAGGTTCATCATATTCTCGATTCAAGTTGTCCATCTTTCTTTCCGGAGCTCAAAGTTATTTCAATTATTTCATCGTGGAGATCCATCTAATCATTGTAAGTCCCCACCTTGTGTTTTCAACTTCTCTTTCCTTTCGTGTGATTATTCTTTTGTTGCCGGAGTTCTTCATGGAGGTTCTACATGATGGTTCATCAAGGATTTAATTCCTTCTCGAAGTGTTCATCAAGATTTCCTTTCGTTATGTCATTTTTGAGGTGGTGGTATGTCATTTTTTATAATTTCCCTTCGTGTTTCATGGATCACAAGTTTTCCAAGAGTGACATATTTAAATCCATCATTTTCTCTTCGCTGAAGTCATCTTTTCAACCCATCAATTTCTTCGAGCATGAGCTCTTCTCAATCCATCAATCTCTTCGTTGGAGTTATCTTGGGTTATATTTCACCTAAAGCTTTCCCTAAGGATTGTTGCTAATTATGGTGTTTATAAATGACCCAAATTCTTCTTTTATCCTTCCGGTGAATAAGTTTCTCGTCTCCTTCTTGATATCAAGCCAATCTATTGTTTCGTTAGTGGCAGAATTTCACCTCATAGTTTTGAGATGTTCTCCATAAGCCCACCACAAGCTTACTCTTTTCGTTGTTGGTTTTCCAACAACTACTTTCGACCCTTCTCCTAAAGATGCTTCAATCTCATTCGAGATAGAAGATATTGTTTTTCTCCTCCGTTCATTCCATTCCATTATCTCATTTCTTCCGGAGGCATTGTGATGCTGCTCTCTTCAAACCTTCTTCTTGTTCTTGTCAGGATCTTGTTCTTTTCATGTTTATCCATTTAACCGGAGTGTTGTGCCCTCTTACTCAAGTTCTTTTCGCCTTATCAAGCCTTGCATCTCTTTTCAACCGGAGTGCTGTCCGAATTTGTTCTTCCTTGTTACTCTTTCCTACCGGAGTGCTTTCAACTTTGTTCTTCTTCGTGGCATTCTTTCTTTCAATCTGTTCAACCTCTCAAGGTTCTCTGGTTTCACTCGTTTGTCAAAGAAGCAACTTAGTTTTACCTCTTCTCTCCTCTTCTGTTTCCCTCCGGTGCCATCCTAGATCTCGGGACGAGATCCTTTCGTAGTGGTGGAGTGTTGTGATGCCCCAAGACCGGACCTTCAGATGCCTTCCATGTTTCTGAGTGTTGTCGGGTGATTCATTTTGGTTCGTTGCATCATGTGCATTGCATCATGTCATCATGTCATCATGTCATAAGTCTTTTGCATCTCAACTAAATAATTTTTATGGATCTTCGGTCCATTTAAATTGAGGGAATTCACATGGTGATTCTCTTTACAACATATCCTCTCGATATTTAGAGAGCTATAGTAATATTCCAATTATTTGGATTTACCACAAACACACTTGCAAAATATTCCAATGCCTTTGTTATCTTAATTCTCGGTCTCCAACATGGCCATATTTTTTCTTTCATCATATTTCGGAGCTCCACCAAAAATCTGAACATTTTTGGAGACCTCTTATTCCTAGTCCTTGTTCAAACCATTTGAATTAAATTCAAATGACTTTGAATTAAATTCTTGCAATCATCTCTCCCCTAATTTTCGTGGACCGTGAACATTTTTACGAGTCCGTGAAAATTATCCCCATGCTCAAAATCCTTCCCTAACCCTCTCTTTATTTCCTCTCTCTCCAATTTCTTTTTTGTTTAAGGTTTAAGTTTTTAAAGAGAGAGGGAGGAGAGAGTCCAGGCCATCAGCCCCGCAGGCCCATCCTAAGCCCGCAGCCTTTTGGGCCAAAGCCCAGTCTGCGCCCTCACACCTGGGCTGGCCCAAGGCCAAAGCCACCTACCCCCATCCTAACCCTAGTGCGCCCGAACCCACCATCTCCCCGATCCCCACTCCCTTCCCTCGACCCCAACACCAGCGCCGCCACCCCTCGTCCTTCCCGATCCCCCCTCGTCTCTCCTCTTGTCCCGCTGCTCGCGCCGCCAGGAAGGAGCGCCCGCGCTTGATGCCTCTGCCCGATCCCATCTCACGCTCGACCTCTCCCTCTCCTCTCGCTCGAGCCTCCCTCTAGCCACAGGACCCCGCGCGTCCGCCCCTAGCTGGTCTCCTCTGCCCGCGAGG
>NC_041392.1:216939448-216946549 GCF_002162155.2 Triticum dicoccoides | reverse complement strand
GCGACAAGCCGTCCAGGTCCCGAAGGACATCGCCATCTTCCGCGCCATATCCCGAGGCCAACGCAGCCGCTAGCGGTGCCCTGCCTCACATCGTCGTCGTCCAGAGCCACGGACAAGACGACAGCTCAGGCGCCAACCCTGCCTCCCCTGCTTGCTGGTTCCCGGTCCTCCGCCGGCAGGAACCCAGCCGATCACCACCGGGAGCTGGCCCCTTCTTCCTTGCCGCGAGCCTCGTCGCCGGAGTGCCTCGCCACATCGTCCTCACGGCGATCTTCCCGCGTCGTGGCTTCCCTGCATGCAAGCATCCCGCTCGCCCGCATCTGCCTCTGCTTCGCGCCGCTCATCCTTGGCGCCATGGTCTCTGTCTCCTTTGGATGACCTATGGCTGTCGTGCCCTGTTGTGCGTTCTCTCCGCTGCCTGGCACTGTTGACGTCAAGACCGTGGGTGCCAAGTTCGTATTCCGCCATCTCCGGGATTCATCAAGTACCACATCCATCGCGTTCCGTTTCATCACCGTCAAGACCGAGAAGACTACAAGTACCAGGATGACAAGTGTGACCCTTCGGATGCACCAAGTTCGTCTACACAAAACGCCTTGTGTTGGCAAGACCCGCAAGTTGGACCCCGAGCGATTGACATCTCGTGGACCGTGTACATCTACCGTCGCCCCGAAGACGTTGGAGTCATCAAGTACCTCTCCGAACGAACGTGAACGATTGTCATCGCAAGAACGGGACCGGAAAGTCCGAAGACCACAAGTACCATGACACCGATGACATGAACGTCTACGTAGACTCATGCAATGATAAACATGTACCCCTACCATCGCCGAGATCGCGAGAACCTCTACCGTCGACCCTAGAGCATGTGAGAACGACCACTTCCACTACCGCTATTGCGAGAATGACTACTTCCACTACCGCCATCGCGAGAACGTCTACTTCCTCTACTTAGCACCAAACGAGAACTATCCCACTTGCACGCTTCGAAGGTATAACCATCGGAACGATGCCCGTGAACGAATGCATGTGTGATGTATGAGATGCCCGTGCTTGCTCCGTGCTCGAATTGTCGGTGCACGTTGCCCCTCTTTTGCCTTGTCACCATCGTCGACTCATGGGACACCCGGTATCCGGGAGCGCCCCACCATCTTTTGCACGCATCCGCACACTTCTCCTTTGCATCGGTATCTCAATCGAGTTACCGGAACCGGAACGCTGCCGTGGCACCGTTTTCCTTATCGTTGCCGTGGCACCCCTTTCCTTTCCACCATGGTGACAAATGCTTCATAATGCTCTTGTCAACTTTTAATAAAAATTGCATAAACTTGTCCATGTCATCCACATCATAATAACAACAATTAAAATGTTTAAATTGTTGTTTGCATAAATTACTAATGCATATGGGGATTTACCGGATTTGTTGTTTGTTATATCTGGCCCCATTTAAATTGCTTAGTTAGATAGTTTCTTTTATGCTTCACCCATGCCATGCTAACCAACATTTAATATTGTTGGGTACATAAACAAGAGCGCACTAAATAATTATTGTGGTGTCCGTCAATATGCAACTCGTTGCATATTGAGCTCCACTTAATTTGTAGGTTTGCTTGTGCACTTTGTCATGCCATGCTTCATTAAACCGGACATGCATCATACTTGTTTATGCATCATGCCATGTTTATTGTGATGGTTGTTTACTATGTTATTTGCTTATTTCTGGTGTTGCTTCTTCGGGTTAGTTCCGGTAACGTTGCGTTTGTGAGGATCCGTTGGCTACATCTGTTTGTCTTCTTCATGGACTCATTCTTCTTCCTTGCGGGATCTCATGTAAGATGACCATACCCTCGAAATCACTTCTATCTTTGCTTGCTAGTTGCTCGCTCTATTGCTATGCCTATGCTGCGATACCTACCACTTGCTATATCATGCCTCCCATATTGTTAAGCCAAGCCTCTAACCCACCTTGTCCTAGCAAACTGTTGTTTGGCTATGTTACCGCTTTGCTCAGCCCCTCTTATAGCGTTGTTAGTTGCAGGTGAAGATTGGAGCTTGTTCCATGTTGGAACATGGATATTTTGTTGGGATATCACAATATCTCTTATTTAATTAATGCATCTATATACTTGGTAAAGGGTGGAAGACCCGGCCTTATGCCTGGTGTTTTGTTCCACTCTTGCCGCCCTAGTTTCCGTCATATCGGTGTTATGTTCTCGGATTTTGTGTTCCTTACGCGGTTGGGTTATAATGGGAACCCCTTGACAGTTCGCTTCGAATAAAACTCCTCCAGCAAGGCCCAACCTTCGTTTTACCATTCGCCACCTAGCCTTTTTCCCTTGGGTTAGGCCAGCCCAAGGGTCATCTTTATTTTAAACCCCCGGGCCAATGCTTGTCTAAGTGTTGGTCCAAATTAGAGCCCCTTGCAGCGCCACCTCGGGGAAACTCGAGGGCTGGTTTTAGTTGTACGAATTGCTTATCCGTGTTGCCCTGAGAACGAGATATGTGCAGCTCCTATCGGGATGTCGGCGCATCGGGCGGTCTTGCTGGACTTGTTTTACCATTGTCGAGGATGTCTTGTAACCTGGATGCCGAGTCTGATCGGAATGTCTTGGGAGAAGGAATATCCTTCGTTGACCGTGAGAGCTTGTGATGGGCTAAGTTGGGACACCCCTGCAAGGATTTGAACTTTCGAAAGCCGTGCCCGCGGTTATGGGCAGATGGGAATTTGTTAATGTCCAGTTGTAGAAAACCTGAAGTTGACCTTAATTAAAATACATCAACCGCATGTGTAACTATGATGGTCTCTTCTCGGTGGAGTCCGGGAAGTGAACACAGTGGTGGAGTTATGTTTGACGTAGGTTGTTTTAGGATCACTTCCTGATCATAGTTTCTCGACCGTGTTTTTGCCTTCTCTTCTCGCTCTCATTTGCGTATGTTAGCCACCATATATGCTAGTCGCTTGCTGCAGCTCCACCTCATACCTTTTACCCTTCCTATAAGCTTAAATAGTCTTGATCGCGAGGGTGTGAGATTGCTGAGTCCCCGTGACTCACAGATACTTCCAAAACCAGTTTGCAGGTGCTGATGTTACCGAGCAGGTGACGCAACCAAGCTCAAGGAGGAGCTCTATGAAGATCGTGTTCTTTATGTTGTTCCATTTTCCAGTTGATCAGTAGTGGAGCCCAGTTGGGACAATCGGGGATCTGTGTAGCTTTTGGGGTAGTCTTCTTTTATTTTGGTTCCGTAGTCGGACATTGATTGTATCTGATTGATGTAATGCTTTATTCATGTATTGTGTGAAGTGGCGATTGTAAGCCAACTATGTATCCTTCCCCCTTTTATTTATTTACATGGGATGTTGTGAAGATTAACTCACTTGCGACATTGCTTTCAATGCGGTTATGCCTCTAAGTCGTGCTTCGACACGTGGGAGATATAGCCGCATCGAGGGCGTGACATCCTACTCCCACTAGGAGGAGGACTCCTCCTGGCGCGCCCTGCTAGGGTCGGCCGGCCTCCCCTCTTGCTCCTTTATATACGGGGGCATGGGGCACCCCAAGACACACAAGTTGATCAGTTGATCTTTTAGCCGTGTGCGGTGCCCCCTCCACTATAATCCACCTCGGTTATGTTGTAGCGGTGCTTAGGCGAAGCCCTGCGTCGGTAGCATCATCATCACCGTCATCATGCCGTCGTGCTGACGGAACTCTCCCTCGAAGCTCTGCTGGATCGGAGTTCGTGGGACATCACCGAGCTGAACGTGTGCTGAACTCGGAGGTGTTGTACGTTCGGTACTTGGATCGGTCGGATCATGAAGACGTACGACTACATCAACCGCGTTCTCATAATGCTTCCGCTTATGGTCTATGAGGGTACGTGGACGACACTCTCCCCTCTCGTTGCTATGCATCACCATGATCTTGCGTGTGCGTAGGAAATTTTTTGAAATTACTGTGTTCCCCAACAGTGGCATCCGAGCCAGGTTTATGCGTAAATGTTATATGCACGAGTAGAACACAAAGGAGTTCTGGGCGTGGGTATACATATTTCTTGCCATCACTAGTTGATTCTTGATTCTGCGGCATTGTTGGATGAAGCGTCCTAGACCGACATTACGCGTACGCTTACGCGAGACTGGTTCTACCGACGTGCTTCGCACACAGGTGGCTAGTGGGTGTCTGTTTCTCCAGCTTTAGTTGAATCGGATTCAATAAACAGGGTTCTTTCTGAAGATCAAAAAGCAATCACTATACCACGTTGTGGTTTTTGATGCGTAGGTAAGGACGGTTCTTGCTCAGCCCGTAGCAGCCACGTAAAACTTGCAACAACAATGTAGAGGACGTCTAACTTGTTTTTGCAGGGCATGTTATGATGTGATATGGTCAAGACATGATGCTAAATTTTATTGTATGAGATGATCATGTTTTGTAACACAGTTATCGGCAACTGGCAGGAGCCATATGGTTGCCGCTTTATTGTATGAAATGCAATCGCCATGTAATTGCTTTACTTTATCACTAAGCGGTAGCGATAGTCGTGGAGGCAATAGTTGGCATGACGATAACGATGCTTAGATGGAGATCAAGGTGTCAAACTGGTGACGATGGTGATCATGACGGTGCTTTGGAGATGGAGATCACAGGCACAAGATGATGATGGCCATATCATATCACTTATATTGATTGCATGTGATGTTTATCTTTTATGCATCTTATTTTGCTTAGCTCGACGGTAGCATTATAAGATGATCTCTCACTAAATTTCAAGGTATAAGTGTTCTCCCTGAGTATGCACCGTTGCGAAAGTTCGTCGTGCCGAGACACCACATGATGATCGGGTGTGATAAGCTCAACGCTCACATACAACGGGTGCAAGCCAGTTTTGCACACGCTGAATACTTGGGTTAAACTTAACGGGCCTAGCATATGCAGATATGGCCTCGGAACACTGAGACCGAAAGGTCGAGCGTGAATCATATAGTAGATATGATCAACATAGTGATGTTCACGATTGAAAACTACTCCATCTCACATGATGATCGGACATGGTTTAGTTGATATGGATCACGTGATCACTTAGATGATTAGAGGGATGTCTGCCTAAGTGGGAGTTCTTAACTAATATGATTAATTGAACTTTAATTTATCATGAACTTAGTACCTGATAGTATTTTGCATGTCTATGTTGTTGTAGATAGATGGCATGTGTTGTTGTTCCGTTGAATTTTAATGTGTTCCTTGAGAAAGCAAAGTTGAAAGATGATGGTAGCAATTAACGGACTGGGTCCGTAACTTGAGGATTATCCTCATTGTTGCGCAGAAGAATTATGTCATGGAAGCACCACTAGGTGCCAAACCCGCTGCAGGGGCAATGCCAGATGTTATGAACGTCTGGCAGAGTAAAGCTGATGACTACTCGATAGTTCAGTGTGCCATGCTTTACGACTTAGAACCGGTACTTCAACGACATTTTGAACATCATGGAGCATAGAGATGTTCTAGGAGTTGAAGTTAATATTTCAAGAAAATGCCCGGATTGAGAGATATGAAGTCTCCAATAAGTTCTACAGCTGCAAGATGGAGGAGAATAGTTCTGTCAGTGAGCATATACTCAAAATGTCTGGGTATAACAATCACTTGATTCAACTGGGAGTTAATCTTCCGGATGATAGTGTCATTGATAGAATTCTTCAATCACTGCCACCAAGCTACAAGAGCTTTGTGATGAACTATAATATGCAAGGGATGGATAAGACAATTCCCGAGCTCTTCGCAATGCTAAAGGCTGCAGAGGTAGAAATCAAGAAAGAGCATCAAGTGTTGATGGTCAACAAGACCACCAGTTTCAAGAAAAAGGGTAAAGGGAAGAAGGGGAACTTCAAGAAGAACAGCAAGCCAGTTGCTGCTCAAGTGAAGAAACCCAAGTCTGGACCTAAGCCTGAAACTGAGTGCTTCTACTGCAAAGGGACTGGTCACTAGAAGTGGAACTGCCCCAAGTATTTGGCGGATAAAAAGGATGGCAAGATGAACAAAGGTATATGTGATATATATGTTATTGATGTGTACCTTACTAATGCTCGCAGTAGCACCTGGGTATTTGATACTGGTTCTGTTGCTAATATTTGCAACTCGAAATAGGGGCTATGGATTAAGCGAAGATTGTCTAAGGATGAGGTGACGATGCGCGTGGGAAATGGTTCCAAAGTCGATGTGATCGCGGTCAGCACGCTACCTCTACATCTACCTTCGGGATTAATTTTAGACCTGAATAATTGTTATTTGGTGCCAGCGTTGAGCATGGACATTATATCTAGATCTTGTTTGATGCGAGACGGTTATTCATTTAAACCTGAGAATAATGGTTGTTCTGTTTATATGAGTAATGTAACGCCCCGTATGTAACTTGCCATATTTGTATTCCAACTCTTGCCATTTTCGGCTCTAAGTTATGATATTCCCTCGTGGTTGGGTTTTGTCTTCATTTTGCATTTTGTTCATGTCATGCATCTCATATCACGTCATCATGTGCATCGCATTTGCATACGTGTTCATCTCCTGCATCCGAGCATTTTCCCCGTTGTCCGTTTTGCGATCCGGCACTCCTACATCCTCCGACGCCCCTTTTTGCCTCTTTTCGTGTGCGGGTGTTAAACATTCTCGGAGTGGATCGAGATTTGCCAAGCGGCCTTGGTACACTACCGGTAGACCGCCTGTCTAGTTTCGTGCCATTTCGAGTTTGTTTGATACTCCAACGGTTAACCGAGATACCGTAAAGGCCTCGTGTGTGTTGCAGACCAACACCCCTCCAAAGTGGCCCAAAACCCATCCAAACCCCCTCCATTCTCTTGGCCGTTCGTTCACGATCGCATGGCCGAAAACCGCACCTCATTTGGAATCTCCTAGCTCCCTCTACCTATAAATATGTGCACTCCTCCGAATTTTTCGGGTCCAAACCCTAGTTACCTCTCCCCTCTCCGCGCCGGACGTGTCCGTCCGCGCCGGATGAAAACCCGCCGCCACGCCCGTCCAACCCGCAGCCGCCACGTGGTTAGTGCTGCCCGCCAGCCGCCGCGGCCCGCCGAGGCCCATCGCCGGCCCCCGC
>NC_041392.1:216924696-216938903 GCF_002162155.2 Triticum dicoccoides | reverse complement strand
CCGCCTCCGTCGATCCCCGCGCCTCCCTGCTCGCCGGACACCCTCCGCCGCCCGAGCTCCGTCGTCCACCTACTTGCGAGCCCGCGCCTCCCCGCGCCTCCGCCGCTCCATCTCCGGCCAGATCTGGCCGCGGGAGGGCCGGATTCGGCGAGCTGCTCCTCTAGCGATGTCCATCTCCACCGCGGCGACGTCCTCCAGCGATCTCTGGTGATCCTCGAAGTTCGTGCCGAAGAACCCTAGATCTGGTTCGAGGCATAAAATATCCACCAAGTCTTTTCCCCCTCAGTTTTTCAACCACTATTCAACATGCCATAACTCTGCATCCGTAGCTCCGTTTTGGGCGTGCCATATATCAAAATGTTCATCATGATGCCCTCTTCATTTTGTTCCATTGCACCATGCTTGTTTGAGTCCATCTTGATGCCCTAATGACTGTTGCAAGAGTGCTATAAAATGTTAGTTCCTGATTCTTATCAGTTATTGAGCATTTGTCATTTTTGCCATGATTATTGTGTGCCTCCTATGAACTTGAGCCCTACATGTGTTTTGGGCTATGCCATGCCATATTTACAGGGGTGTATGCCATGTATTTTTATGATCAATATGGTGACTAGCACATGCATGCAAAGTAGCTCTCGTGATGTTGCTGATTTCAGGGACTTAGAATTTCACTAAGTCTTTTCCCTGATGTTATTTTTATGCCATGTATTCATGTTGCTACAGAGAGATCCATGCTTCTTTTGAGTATGTTTAGTAAGGATGATTTGGGCATATGGTTGTGCTCTATTCATCCACGTCTTTGTTTACATTTATGGAGTACCTTAACATGACTCAATCTTGCTCTACTTTTGCTATAAAATGTTCCTGGCAGATTGTTTATGTGTTAATCAATTTTGCCGAGGTTGTTGTAGTTGATCCATGCATGCTATGAACTTGTTTTTTCTTCACTTGGCTTCATGATCATGTCTTCTTGCTGGGTGTATGCTTAGTTTATCATGAAATGCCTTGTTTTGAGTGCATCGAGCTCGCAAACATGCCTACGTAACTCTGTTTATGCCATGTGCAGTTTTTCTGCTAAGTCTGAATCTATTAACGAAACTTGCTATGTTAACATGGGTGCCATCATATGTTATGTGCCCTTTTGGCTTATGGTCAGCAAGGGACTTTTGTTATATGCTTTGAGTAGATTCATGCCATGCCTTGTATTGCTATGATCTGATCCTGTAGCTTGTTCTTATCTTGCTCTAAACATTGCTTCCTGATGTTAATTCCTGACATGTTAGTATTTTCACTAAGTCTGTGATGCTGTTATCTTTTGCACTTTTGCCATGCTTGTTTGAACCTGCTATTGTGTGATTTAGCCGTAGCTCAGTGTTCATCTTTTGTCAAGCATCTTGAGAAGATCGCTGCCATGTGCTTTGTTGCTATGTTGGAGTGCAGTAGCTTAGTTTCTTGTTGCATTCTAGATGGCATCGTGTTGTTAATCGCAGAATTGTGCCATTCTTGTTTTGCTTGCCATTTGCAAATCGTGCATCCGATTCCGGTGATCTTTATATCGTTTTGGGCCGAAATCAACCCATCTTTCCAGTGGCGCACTTGGTTTGCCAAGGTGAGTCCTGGTTCAATATTTTCCTTCCGGAGCACGCATATGCATTGGATATTACATCCCGCATAGCATGCCATGTTTTGCATCATGTTGCTTGCGCATTGCATCGCGGTTGATTGTTGTTTCCTTTACTTGTGTTCTTGCATTGGGTAGAGCCAGGAGACGAGTACATGATCGAGGAACCCGTTGAGTACACTTACGTGGATCAAGCTTACGTCAACTCGGAGAACTTTGCAGGCAAGATGACCATACCCTCGAAATCACTTCTATCTTTGCTTGCTAGTTGCTTGCTCTATTGCTTTGCCGCGATACCTTCCACTTGCTATATCATGCCTCCCATATTTCCATGTCAAACCTCTAACCCACCTTGTCCTAGCAAACCGTTGTTTGGCTATGTTACCGCTTTGCTCAGCCCCTCTTATAGCGTTGCTAGTTGCAGGTGAAAATTGGAGTTTGTTCCTTGTTGGAACATGATTTTTGTTGGTATATCATTATTATATCTTGATTACTTTAATGCACCTATATACTTGGTAAAGGGTGGAAGGCTCGTCCTTATGCCTGGTGTTTTGTTCCACTCTTGCCACCCTAGTTTCCGTCATACTGGTGTTATGTTCCTTGATTTTGTGTTCCTTACGCGGTTGGGTTATAATGGGAACCCCTTGACAGTTCTCCTTGAATAAAACTCCTCCAGCAAGGCCCAACCTTGGTTTTACCATTTGCCA
The DNA here is from genome assembly GCF_002162155.2 of Triticum dicoccoides. Lineage (NCBI taxonomy): Eukaryota > Viridiplantae > Streptophyta > Magnoliopsida > Poales > Poaceae > Triticum > Triticum dicoccoides. Next base: position 216,936,575 of record NC_041392.1, on the reverse strand, counting down.
CCTAAGCCTTTTTCCCTTGGGTTCCGTGGACTCAAGGGTCATCTTTATTTTAAACCCCCGGGCCAGTGCTCCTCTGAGTGTTGGTCCAAACTAGAGCACCGTGCAGGGCCGTCCCTTGGCGACTTGGGTTACGTTGGCTCCTGTACGCTTAGATTATCCGGTGTGCCCTGAGAACGAGATATGTGCAGCTCCTATCGGGATTTGTCAGCACAGCGGGTGGTCTTGCTGGTCTTGTTTTACCATTATCGAAATGTCTTGTAACCGGGATTCCGAGTCTGATCGGGTCGTCCTAGGAGAAAGAATATCCTTCGTTGACCGTGAGAGCTTGTGATGGGCTAAGTTGGGACACCCCTGCAGGGTTTTGAACTTTCGAAAGCCATGCCCGCGGTTATGGGCAGATGGGAATTTGTTAATATCCGGTTGTAGAAAACCTGACACTTAACTTACATTAAAATGAATCAACAGCATGTGTAGCTGTGATGGTCTCTTTTCGGCGGAGTTCGGGAAGAGAACACGGTCTCATGTTATGCTTGAACGTAAATAGTTCTAGGATCACTTCTTGATCATAATTTATCGACCGTGCTTTGCTCCTCTTCTCGCTCTCATTTGCGTAAGGTAGCCACCATATATGCTAGTGCTTGCTGCAGCCCCACCTCACTACCTTTTCCTACCCATAAGCTTAAATAGTCTTGATCGTGAGGGTGTGAGATTGTTGAGTCCCCGTGATTCACAGATTACTTCCAAAACCAGATGTAGGTGCCGATGATGCTAGTCCAGGGGATGCGACCGAACTCAAGTGGGAGTTCGACGAGGATTCAGGATGTTACTGTGTTTCCTTTCCAGACGATCAGTAGTGGAGCCCAGTTGGGGCGATCGGGGATCTATCGCATTTGGGGTTGTCTTTATTTTGATTCTGTAGTCGGACCTTGATTGTATTCTGGATGATGTAATGCTATACTTATGTATTGTGTGAAGTGGCGATTGTAAGCCAACTCTTTATCTTTATCTTATTCAGTACATGGGATGTGTAAAGATTACCCCTCTTGCGACATGCCTACTATGCGGTTATGCCTCTAAGTCGTGCTCCGACACGTGGGAGATATAGCCGCATCGTGGGTGTTACAAGTTGGTATCAGAGCCAGGTTCAAACAAGCATGGCAAAAGTGCAAAAGATAACAGCATCACAGACTTAGTGAAAATACTAACATGTCAGGCACCCTTGAAGAGTGGTCTGTTTTTAATGAATCTCGATAGTAGTGATACACATATTCATAATATTGAAGCCAAAAGATGCAGAGTTGATAATGATAGTGCAACTTATTTGTGGCACTGCCGTTTAGGTCATATTGGTGTAAAGCGCATGAAGAAACTCCATTCTGATGGACTTTTGGAATCACTTGATTATGAATCACTTGGTACATGCAAACCATGCCTCATGGGCAAGATGACTAAAACACCATTCTCTGAAACTATGGAGCGAGCAACAGATTTGTTGGAAATCATACATGCTGATGTATGTGGTCCGATGGATGTTGAGGCTCGCGGCGGGTATCATTATTTTCTCACCTTCACAGATGATTTGATCGGATATGGGTATATCTACTTGATGAAACATAAGTCTGAAACGTTTGAAAAGTTCAAATAATTTCAGAGTGAAGTGGAAAATCATCGTAACAAGAAAATAAAGTTTCTACGATCTGATCGTGGAGGAGAATATTTGAGTTATGAGTTTTGTCTTCATTTGAAACAATGTGGAATAGTTCCGCAACTCATGTCACCCGAAACACGACAGCGTAATGGTGTGTCTGAATGTCGTAATCGTACTTTACTAGATATGGTGCGATCTATGATGTCTCTTACTGATTTACCGCTATCGTTTTGGGGTTATGCTTTAGAGACGGTTGCATTCACATTAAATAGGGCACCATCTAAATCCATTGAGACGACGCCTTATGAACTGTGCTTTGGCAAGAAACCAAAGTTATCGTTTCTTAAAGTTTGGGGTTGCGATGCTTATGTGAAAAAGCTTCAACCTGATAAGCTCAAACCCAAATCGGAAAAATGTGTCTTCATAGGTTACCCAAAGGAAACTGTTGGGTACACCTTCTATCACAGATCCGAAGGCAAGACATTCGTTGCTAAGAATGGATCCTTTCTAGAGAAGGAGTTTCTCTCGAAAGAAGTGAGTGAGGAAAGTAGAACTTGATGAGGTAACTGTTGGGGAACGTAGTAATTTCAAAAAAATTCCTACGCACACACAAGATCATGGTGATGCATAGCAACGAGAGGGGAGAGTGTGTCCACGTACCCTCGTAGACCGAAAGCGGAAGCGTTAGCACAACGTGGTCGATGTAGTCGTACGTCTTCATGATCCGACTGATCAAGCACCGAACGCACGGCACCTCCGAGTTCTGCACACGTTCAACTCAATGACGTCCCTCGAACTCTGATCTAGCCGAGCTTTGAGGGAGAGTTCCGTCAGCACGACGGCGTGGTGACGATGATGATGTTCTATTGATGCAGGGCGCCTAAGCATGCTACGATATGACCGAGGTGGATTATGGTGGAGGGGGGAACCGCACACGGCTAAAAGATCTAAGAGATCAATTGTTGTGTCAATGGGGTGCCCCCTGGCCACGTATATAAAGGAGAGAGGGAGAGGCCGGCCCTAGAGGGGGCGCGCCAAGTGTGGGGAGTCCTACTAGGACTCCCAAGTCCTAGTAGGATTCCCCTTTCCTTTCCGGAGTAGGAGAGAAGGAAAGAGGGGGAGAGGAAGAAGGAAAAAGGGGTTGCACCCCTTGTCCAATTCGGACCAGAGGGGGGGCGCCTCCTTCCTTTTGGCCTCTCTCCTCTACTCCCGTATGGCCCAATAAGGCCCAATACTTCTCCCGGTGAATTCTCATAACTCGCCGGTACTTCAAAAATACCCGAATCACTCGGAACCTTTCCGATGTCCGAATATAGTCGTCCAATATATCGATCTTTACATCTCGAACATTTCGGGACTCCTCGTCATGTCCCTGATATCATCCGGGTCCTCGAACTACCTTCGGTACATCAAAACACATAAACTCATAATATAACCGTCATCGAACTTTAAGCGTGCGGACCCTACAGGTTCGAGAACTATGTAGACATGACCGAGACACGTCTCTAGTCAATAACCAATAACGGAACCTAGATGCTCATATTGGCTCCTACATATTCTACGAAGATCTTTGTCGGTCAAACCGCACAACAACATACGTTTGTTCCCTTTGTCATCGGTATGTTACTTGCACGAGATTCGATCGTCGGTATCTCAATACCTAGTTCAATCTCGTTACCAGCAAGTGTCTTTACTCGTTCTATAATACATCATCCCGCAACTAACTCATTAGTTGCAATGCTTGCAAGGCTTAAATGATGTGTATTACCGAGTGGGCCCAGAGATAACTCTCCGACAATCGGAGTGACTGATACGTCTCCAACGTATCTATAATTTTTTATTGCTCCATGCTATATTATCTACTGTTTTTTTAATGTTGGTAGTTGATCTACCAAATTCATTGATCAGAAGAAGGTGTTACAAGAGCCCCTCCAAAGGAGGAAAGCACAGCAAAAGGGCTAGTGCAAGAAGAAAAGAATCGAAAAAGATCCTGCCGGCACAACCACAAACCCAAGCTCCTCCAGCAACCATGCACACCATCGGAATCCATCATCGAGGTCTCCAAGATGACGCCTCCAAGGAGGAAATGATGTTGAGGACATCATCATCACCCGATCTGACTGAGCCAGATCTTAGGCTTTCGCCCGGAGACCTCAGCCATGGGGTAGGAAGAGCAACGACCTCCACAACGATACCTCCAAGGAAGAAGACGACATCTAATGATGCCGTTACCGTTGGCATCGACAGAGTCAATGTAGGATTTTCATCCGAAGCCGAGTCTTCTACCAGCCATCTAGGATCCGAGACCAACCAAGCGCCACTGGGCAGAGCAAGACCAAGCACACACTACCAAACACGAACATTGTCACCGCCGCACGCAGAAACCCAGCGAGCTCATGCCACCCTGACCAGTCCACACTACCGCACGTAGGACCTGGGCGAACCAAGTCGATTATGGCCGTCCTCTGCCTCCATGCGCAGATCTGGGCGAGAGATCGCACCGCAACGCAACAGGAAAACAAATGCTCGACCAAAACAGACCTACCCGCACCGCCGCGCGCCGGAACAGGGCGAAACCAAGCCAAAAGCAACGGGGCCGCACCGCCGCGCGCAAGGACCGGACGTCCGTGTTGGATCTGGTTTGCTTGAGACTCGTCATGCACAAGGCTTGACGGCGCCCCTGCTCCAGGAGCCGAACGTGAGCACGCTCGAAGGGAGGAGCCCACCAACCTCCGTCGGCACCACCTCCACCATCCAGACGCCGCAGGCCTGCCGGAAACCAAATCATCTCCAGCAACTGTGGGTCCCTCACAGCCTTGACGCCTAGCCTCCACACTCCACGAACCCACCGCGACCTCCTGGCGCCTCTTGCCACGCGGATCTCGCGCCATCGCAGACCCAGGAGCCCCCAAGGCGGCCACCCAGCAGATCCATGCTGGGGGCGCCGTCCGCGCCCATCTTGCCGCCACAGAGCCTCTAGCCGCGCGGATCTCGCGCCACGGCGCGCCGGCCAGGGCCTCCTCGCGTGCATGCGGGCCTCGCACCGCCATGGCCCTGCCCCACGCCGCCGTTGCAGCAGCCTCTCGCCGCGCGCCTTGCTAGCTGGTTGAACAAAAAAGGGCCCCGCCGCCACCTTCCCTGGAGCCGGCACGGACTTCGCCGGCCGCTCCTCCGGTGGAGGCGAGCCGTGGGGGAGGAAGAAGGGGGGTTGCGGGTGCTCGATCTAGGGTTTCCCCCGTGTCGCCAGGAAGGGCGACACGGGGCTCAGTTGTTGGCTGTGATGTTTTGGCTGATTATCTACTATTTTGGACATTATTGGGCTTTATTATCCACTTTTATATTATTTTTGGGACTAACCTATTAACCGGAGGCCCGGCCCAGAATTGCTGTTTTTTGCCTATTTTAGGGTTTCGAAGAAAAGGAATATTAGACGGAGTCCAAACGGAATGAAACCTTCGGGGACGTGATTTTCTCACCAAACATGATCCAGGAGACTTGGACCCTATGTCAAGAAATAAAGGAGGCCACGAGGTAGGGGCGCGCCTACCCCCCCCCCCCAGGTGCGCCCTCCACCCTCGTGGGCCCCCTGTTGCTCCACCGACGTACTCCTTCCTCCTATATATACCTACGTACCCCCAAACAATCAGATACGGAGCCAAAACCCTAATTCCACCGTTGTAACTTTCTGTATCCACGAGATCCCATCTTGGGGCCTGTTCCGGAGCTCCGCCGGAGGGGGCATCCATCACGGAGGGCGTCTACATCAACACCATAGCCCCTCCGATGAAGTGTGAGTAGTTTACCTCAGACCTACGGGTCCATAGTTAGTAGCTAGATGGCTTCTTTTCTCTTTTTGGATCTCAATACAATGTTCTCCCCCTCTCTTGTGGAGATCTATTCGATGTAATCTTCTTTTTGCGGTGTGTTTGTTGAGATCGATGAATTGTGGGTTTATGATCAAGTTTATCTATGAACAATATTTGAATCTTCTCTGAATTCTTTTATGTATGATTGGTTATCTGTGCAAGTCTCTTCGAATTATCAGTTTGGTTTGGCCTACTAGATTGATCTTTCTTGCAATGGGAGAAGTGCTTAGCTTTGGGTTCAATCTTGCGATGTCCTTTCCCAGTGACAGTAGGGGCAGCAAGGCACGTATTGTATTGTTGCCATCGAGGATAACAAGATGGGGTTTATATCATATTGCATGAATTTATCCCTCTACATCATGTCATCTTGCTTAAGGCGTTACTCTGTTTTCATGAACTTAATACTCTAGATGCATGCTGGATAGCGGTTAATGAGTGGACTAATAGTAGTAGATGCAGGCATGAGTCGGTCTACTTGTCTCGGACGTGATGCCTATATACATGACCATACCTAGATATTCTCATAACTATGCTCAATTATGTCAATTGCTCAACAGTAATTCGTTCACCCACCGTAAAATACTTATGCTCTTGAGAGAAGCCACTAGTGAAACCTATGGCCCCCGGGTCTATCTTCATCATATTAATCTTCCAATACTTAGTTATTTCCTTTGCTTTTTTACTTTGCTTTTATTTTACTTTGCATCTTTATCACAAAAAGACCAAAAATATTATCTTATCATATCTATCAGATCTCACTCTCATAAGTGACCGTGAAGGGATTGACAACCCCTTATCGCGTTGGTTGCGAGGAGTTATTTGCTTTGTGCAGGTACGAGGGACTCGCGCGTAGCCTCCTACTGGATTGATACCTTGGTTCTCAAAAACTGAGGGAAATACTTACGCTACTTTGCTGCATCATCCTTTCCTCTTCAAGGAAATCCAACACGGTGCTCAAGAGGTAGCAAGAAGAATTTCTGGCGCCGTTGCCGGGGAGTCTACGCAAAAGTCAACATACCAAGTACCCATCACAACCCTTATCTCCCGCATTACATTATTTGCCATTTGCCTCTCATTTTCCTCTCCCCGACTTCTCCCTTGCCGTTTTATTCGCCCTCTCTCTCTATCCCCCTCTCTTTCTCTATTTGCCTCTTTTTGCCCGCTTGCCTTTTGTTTGCTTGTGTGTTGGATTGCTTGCTTATCTCGATGGCTCAAGATAACACTAAATTGTGGGACTTTACCAATACCAACAACAATGATTTTATTAGCACTCCGATTGCTCCTCTTATCGATGCTGAATCTTGTGAAATTAATGCCGCTTTGCTGAATCTTGTCATGAAAGATCCGTTTTCCGGCCTTCCTAGTGAAGATGCCGCTACCCATCTAAATAGCTTCGTTGATTTGTGTGATATGCAAAAGAAGAAAGATGTGGACAACGATATTGTTAAGTTGAAACTATTTCCTTTTTCACTTAGAGATTGTGCTAAAGCTTGGTTTTCGTCTTTGCCTAGAAATAGTATTGATTCTTGGAACAAGTGCAAAGATGCTTTTATCTCTAAGTATTTTCCTCCCGCTAAGATCATCTCCCTTAGAAACGATATTATGAATTTTAAGCAACTTGATCATGAACATGTTGCACAAGCTTGGGAGAGGATGAAATTAATGATACGTAATTGCCCTACTCATGGTTTGAATTTGTGGATGATTATACAAAAAAATTATGCCGGATTGAATTTTGCTTCTAGAAATCTTTTAGATTCGGCCGCGGGAGGCATTTTTATGGAAATCACTTCAGGAGAAGCTACTAAACTCCTAGATAATATTATGGTTAATTATTCTCAATGGCATACTGAAAGATCTACTAAAAAAAGGTGCATGCGATAGAAGAAATTAATGTTTTGAGTGGAAAGATGGATGAACTTATGAAATTATTTACCAGTAAGAGTGTTTATTCTAATCCTAATGATATGCCCTTGTCTACTTTGATTGAGAATAATAATGAATCTATGGATGTGAATTTTGTTGGTAGGAACAATTTTGGTAACAACGCGTATAGAGGAAATTTTAATCTTAGGCCTTATCCTAGTAATCCCTCTAATAATTATGGTAATTCCTACAACAATTCTTATGGAAATTATAATAAGATGCCCTATGATTTTGAATCTTATATTAAAGAATTTATTACTTCACAAAAGAATTTCAATGCTTTGATTGAAGAAAAATTGCTTAAGATTGATGAGTTGGCTAGGAACGTTGATAGAATTTCTCTTGATGTTGATTCTTTGGAACTTAGATCTATTCCTCCTAAGCATGATATCAATGAGTCTCTCAAAGCCATGAGAATTTCCATTGATGAGTGCAAAGAAAGAACCGCTAGGATGCGTGCTAAGAAAGATGCCTTTATAAGAGCGTGTTCTTCTAGTTCCTATGAAAATAAAGATGAGGATCTAAAAGTTATTGATGTGTCCCCTATTAAATATTTCTTTTGCAATATGATCCACCTTTACCTAGAAGGTGTTCCAAAAATTCGGAGTTTTTAGATCTTGATGCTAAATTTGATGAAAGTGGGACTGAAGAAATTAAAACCCTAGATGTTGCTAAACCCACTATTTTGGATTTCAAGGAATTTAATTATGAAAATTTCTCTTTGATTGATTGTATTTCCTTGTTGCAATCCATGCTAAATTCTCCTCATGCTTAGAGTCAAAATAAAGTGTTTACTAAACATATCGTTGATACCTTGGTGCAATCTTATGAAGAAAAACTTGAGTTGGAAGTTTCTATCCCTAGAAAAATTTATGATGAGTGGGAACCAACTATTAAAATTAGGATTAAAGATCATGAGTTCTATGCTTTGTGTGATTTGGGTGCTAGTGTTTCCACGATTCCAAAGACTTTGTGTGATTTGTTAGGTTTTCGTGATTTTGATGATTGCTCTTTAAACTTGCACCTTGCGGATTTCACTATTAAGAAACCAATGGGAAGAATCAATGATGTTCTTATTGTCGCAAATAGGAATTATGTGCCCGTAGATTTTATTGTTCTTGACATAGATTGCAATCCTTCATGCCCTATTATTCTTGGTACACCTTTCCTTAGAACGATTGGTGCAATTATTGATATGAAGGAAGGAAATATTAGATTCCAATTTCCGTGAAGGAAGGGCATGGAACACTTTCCTCGAAAGAAAATTAAATTACCTTATGAATCTATTATGAGATCCACTTATGGATTGCCTACCAAAGATGGCAATACCTAGATCTATCCTTGCTTTTTATGCCTAGCTAGGGGCGTTAAACGATAGCGCTTGTTGGGAGGCAACCCAATTTTATTTTTATTCCTTGCTTTTATCTCCTCTTTAGTAATAAATAATTTACCGAGCCTCTGTTTTGGTTGTGTTTTTTGTGTTTAATTAGTGTTTGTTCCAAGTAGAACCGTTGGGAAGACTTGGGGGAAGTCTTGATATCTTGCTGTAAAAAACAGAAACTTTAGCGCTCACGAGAACTGCTGCCATTTTTATTTGGAAAGTGATATTTAGTTAATTCCTTTTGAATATAATTAATAGATAAATTCCTCACGTGCAGAAATTTATTTTAGAATTTTTGGGGTTCCAGATCTTGCGCTAGCTACATATTACTACAGACTATTCTGTTTTTGACAGATTCTGTTTTTCATGTGTTGTTTGCTTATTTTGATGAATCTATGGCTAGTAAAATAGTTTATAAACCATAGAGAAGTTGTAATACAGTAGGTTTAACACCAATATAAAAAAGAATGAGTTCATTACAGTACCTTTAAGTGGTCTTTTGTTTTCTTTCGCTAACGGAGCTCACGAGATTTTCTACTTTAAGTTTTGTGTTGTGAAGTTTTCAAGTTTTGGGTAAAGATTTGATGGATTATGGAACAAGGAGTGGCAAGAGCCTAAGCTTGGGGATGCACATGGCACCCCCAAGATAATATAAGGACACCTAAAAGCCAAAGCTTGGGGATGCCACGGAAGGCATCCCCTCTTTCGTCTACTTCTATCGGTAACCTTACTTGGAGCTATATTTTTATTCACCACATAATATGTGTTTTGCTTGGAGCGTCTTGTATGATTTGAGTCTTTGCTTTTTAGTTTAACACAATAATCCTTTCTGTACACACCTTTTGAGAGAGCCATACATGATTTGGAATTTGTTAGAATACTCTATGTGCTTCACTTATATCTTTTGAGTTATATAGTTTTGCTCTAGTACTTCACTTATATCTTTTAGAGCACGGTGGTGGATTTGTTTTATAGAAACTATTGATCTCTCATGCTTCACTTAGATTATTTTGAGAGTCTTAAATATCATGGTAATTTGCTTAAATAATCCTAATATGCTAGGTATTCAAGAGTAAAAAAATTCTTATGAGTGTTTTGAATACTAAGAGAAGTTTGACGCTTGATGATTGTTTTGAGATATGGAGGTAATCATATCAAAGTCGTGCTAGTTGAGTAGTTGTGAATTTGAGAAATGCTTGTGTTGAAGTTTGCAAGTCTCGTAGCATGCACGTATGGTAAACGTTATGTAACAAATTTGAAACATGAGGTGTTCTTTGATTGTCCTCCTTATGAGTGGCGGTCGGGGACGAGCGATGGTCTTTTCCTACCAATCTATCCCCCTAGGAGCATGCGCGTAGTGCTTGGTTTTTGATGACTTGTAGATTTTTGCAATAAGTATGTGAGTTCTTTATGACTAATGTTGAGTCCATGGATTATACGCACTCTCACCCTTCCATCATTGCTAGCCTCTTGGGTACCATGCATTGCCCTTTCTCACATTGAGAGTTGGTGCAAACTTCGCCGGTGCATCCAAACCCTGTGATATGACACACTGTTTCACACATAAACCTCCTTATATCTTCCTCAAAACATCCACCATACCTACCTATCATGGCATTTCCATAGCCATTCCGAGATATATTGCCATGCAACTTTCCACCATTCCATTTATCATGACACGTTCATCATTGTCATATTGCTTAGCATGATCATGTAGTTGACATAGTATTTGTGGCAAAGCCACCATTCATAATTATTTCATACATGTCACTCTTGGTTCATTACATATCCCGGTACACCGCCGGAGGCCTTCATATAGAGTCATATTTTGTTCTAGTATCGAGTTGTAATCATTGAGTTGTAAATAAATAGAAGTGTGATGATCATCATTTTCTAGAGCATTGTCCCAAGTGAGGAATTAAAAAAAGAGAAAGGCCATAAAAAAGAGAAGGCCCCAAAAAATGAGAGAAAAAAGAGAGAAGGGACAATGTTACTATCCTTTGCCACACTTGTGCTTCAAAGTAGCACCATAATCTTCATGATAGAGAGTCTTTTGTTTTGTCACTTTCATAAACTAGTGGGAATTTTTCATTACAGAACTTGGCTTGTATATTCCAACAATGGGCCTCCTCAAGTGCCCTAGGTCTTCGTGAGCAAGCAGGTTGGATGCACACCCACTTAGTTTCTTTTGATGAGCTTTCATACATTTATAGCTCTAGTGCATCCGTTGCATGGCAATCCCTACTCCTTGCATTAACATCAATCGATGGGCATCTCCATAGCCCATTGATTAGCCTCGTTGATGTGAGACTTTCTCCTTTTTGTCTTCTCCACATAACCCCCATCATCATATTCTATTCCACCCATAGTGCTATGTCTATGGCTCGCGCTCATATATTGCGTGAAAGTTTATAGGTTTGAGATTACTAAAGTATGAAACAATTGCTTGGCTTGTTATCGGGGTTGTGCATGATGAGAGCATTCTTGTGTGACGAAAATGGAGCATGACTAAACTATATGATTTTGTAGGGATGAACTTTCTTTGGCCATGTTATTTGAGAAGACATAATTGCTTAGTTAGTATGCTTGAAGTATTATTATTTTTATGTCAATATGAACTTTTATCTTGAATCTTTCGGATCTGAATATTCATACCACAATTAAGAATAATTACATTAAAATTATGCCAAGTAGCACTCCACATCAAATATTCTGTTTTTATCATTTACCAACTTGAGGACGAGCAGGATTAAGCTTGGGGATGCTTGATACGTCTCCAACGTATCTATAATTTTTGATTGCTCCATGTTATATTATCTACTGTTTTGGACATTATTGGGCTTTATTATCCACTTTTATATTATTTTTGGGACTAACCTATTAACCGGAGGCCCAGCCCAGAATTGTTGTTTTTGCCTATTTTAGGGTTTCGAAGAGAAGGAATATCAAACGGAGTCCAAACGGAATGAAACCTTCGGGAACGTGATTTTCTCACCGAACATGATCCAGGAGACTTGGACCCTACGTCAAGAAATAAAGGAGGAGGCCACAAGGTAGG
>NC_041392.1:216883417-216924478 GCF_002162155.2 Triticum dicoccoides | reverse complement strand
CCACCCTCGTGGGCCCCCTGTTGCTCCACCGATGTACTCCTTCCTCCTATATATACCTACGTACCCCCAAACGATCAGATACGGAGCCAAAACCCTAATTCCACCGTCGTAACTTTCTGTATCCACGAGATCCCATCTTGGGGCCTGTTCTGGAGCTCCGCCGAAGGGGGCATCCATCACGGAGGGCTTCTACATCAACATCATAGCCCCTCCGATGAAGTGTGAGTAGTTTACCTCAGACCTTCGGGTCCATAGTTATTAGCTAGATGGCTTATTTTCTCTTTTTGGATCTCAATACAATGTTCTCCCCCTCTCTTGTGGAGCTATATTCGATGTAATCTTCTTTTTGTGGTGTGTTTGTTGAGACCGATGAATTGTGGGTTCATGATCAAGTTTATCTATGAACAATGTTTGAATCTTCTCTGAATTCTTTTATGTATGATTGGTTATCTTTGCAAGTCTCTTCGAATTATCAGTTTGGTTTGGCCTACTAGATTGATCTTTCTTGCAATGGGAGAAGTGCTTAGCTTTGGGTTCAATCTTGTGGTGTCCTTTCCCAGTGACAGTAGGGGCAGCAAGGCACCTATTGTATTGTTGCCATCGAGGATAACAAGATGGGGTTTTTATCATATTGCATGAATTTATCCCTCTACATCATGTCATCTTGCTTAAGGCGTTACCCTATTTTCATGAACTTAATACTCTAGATGCATGCTGGATAGCAGTCGATGAGTGGAGTAATAGTAGTAGATGCAGGCATGAGTCGGTCTACTTGTCTCGGACATGATGCCTATATACATGATCATACCTAGATATTCTCATAACTATGCTCAATTCTGTCAATTGCTCAAGAGTAATTCGTTCACCCACCGTAAAATACTTATGCTCTTGAGAGAAGCCACTAGTGAAACCTATGGCCCCAGGGTCTATCTTCATCATATTAATCTTCCAATACTTAGTTATTTCCTTTGCTTTTTACTTTACTTTTATTTTACTTTGCATCTTTATCACAAAAACACCAAAAATATTATCTTATCATATCTATCATACCTCACTCTCGTAAGTGACCGTGAAGGGATTGACAACCCCTTATCGCATTGGTAGAGAGGAGTTATTTGCTTTGTGCAGGTACGAGGGACTCACGCATAGCCTCCTACTGGATTGATACCTTGGTTCTCAAAAACTGAGGGAGATACTTACGCTACTTTGTTGCATCATCCTTTCCTCGATCCAACGCAGTGCTCAAGAGGTAGAAGTGACAAATCCTAATTTCGAAATACGCCAACCCAACAAGTACCTTCGGAGACACCTGTAGAGCACCTTTATAATCACCCAGTTACGTTGTGACGTTTGGTAGCACACAGAGTGTTCCTCCGGTAAACGATAGTTGCATATTCTCATAGTCATAGGAACATGTATAACTCATGAAGAAAGCAGTAGGAACAAACTAAACGATCAAGTGCTAAGCTAACGGAATGGGTCAAGTCAATCACATCATTCTCCTAATGATGTGATCCCATTAATCAAATGACAACTCTTTGTCTATGGCTAGGAAACATAACCATCTTTGATCAACGAGCTAGTCAAGTAGAGGCATACTAGTGACACTCTGTTTGTCTATGTATTCACACATGTATGATGTTTCCGGTTAATACAATTCTAGCATGAATAATAAACATTTATCATGATATAAGGAAATAAATAATAACTTTATTATTGCCTCTAGGGCATATTTCCTTCAGTCTCCCACTTGCACTAGAGTCAATAATCTAGTTCACATCTTTATGTGATTAGTTCACATCAACATGTGACTAATACCCAAAGGGTTTACTGGAGTCTATAATCTAGTTCACATCGCTATGTGATTAACACCCAAAGAGTGATCATGTTTTGCTTGTGAGAGAAGTTTAGTTTACGAGTCTGCAACATTCAGATCCGTATGTATTTCGCAAATTTCTATGTCTACAATGCTCTGCACGGAGCTGCTCTAGCTAATTGCTCCCACTTTCAATATGTATCCAGGTTGAGACTTAGAGTCATCTTAGATCGATGTAAAAAGCTTGCATCGACGTAACTCTTTACGACGAACTCTTTTATCACCTCCATAACTGAGAAATATTTCCTTAGTCCTCTAAGGATAATTTTGACCGCTGCCCAGTGATCTACTCCTAGATCACTATTGTACTCCCTTGCTAGAAAGATGCTAAGGTATACAATAGGACTGGTAAATAGCATAGCATACTTTATAGAACCTATGACTGAGTCATAGGGAATGACTTATCATTCTCTTTCTATTTTCTGTTGTGGTCGGGTTTTGAGTCTTTACTCAACCTCACACCTTGCAACACAGGAAAAAGAACTCCTTCTTTGACTGTTCCATTTTGAACTACTTCAAAATCTTGTCAAGGTATGTACTCATTGAAATAACTTATCAAGCATCTTGATCTATCTCTATAGATCTTGATACTCAATGTGTAAGCAGCTTCATCGAGGTCTTTCTTTGAAAAACTCCTTTCAAATACTCCTTTATGCTTTCCATAAAATTCTACGTTCTTTCCGATCAACAATATGTCATTCACATATACTTATCAGAAATGTTGTAGTGCTCCCACTCACTTTCTTGTAAATATAGGCTTCACCGCAAGTCTGTATAAAACCATATACTTTGATCACATTATCAAAGAATATATTCCAACTCCGAGATGCTTGCACCAGTCCATGGATGGATCGCTGGAGCTTGCTCACTTTGTTAGCACCTTTAGGGTCGACAAAACCTTCTGGTTGCATCATATACAACTCTTCCTTTTAAGAAATCCATGAAGGAATACAGTTTTGACATCCATTTGCCAGATTTCATAAAATGCGGCAACTGCTAACATGATTCGGGCAGACTTTTAAGCATCGATACGAGTGAGAAAATCTCATCATGGTCAACACCTTGAACTTGTCGAAAACACTTTGCGACAATTCGAGCTTTGTAGATAGTAACACTACTATCAGCGTCCGTCTTCCTCTTGAAGATCCATTTATTCTTAATGACTCACCGATCATCGGGCAAGTCAATCAAAGTCCATACTTTGTTCTCATACATGGATCCAATCTCAGATTTCATGGCCTCAAGCCATTTCGCGGAATCTGGGCTCATCATCGCTTCCTCATAGTTCATAGGTTCGTCATGGTCAATTAACATGACCTCCAGAACAGGATTATCGTAAAACTCTGGTGCGGATCTTACTCTAGTTGACCTACGAGGTTTGGTAGTAACTTGATCTGAAGTTACATGATCATCATCATTAGCTTCCTTACTAATTGGTGTAGGAGTCACAGAAACAGATCTGTGATGATCTACTTTCCAATAAGGGAGCAGGTACAGTTACCTCATCAAGTTCTACCTTCCTCCCACTCACTTCTTTCAAGAGAAACTCCTCTAGAAAGGATCCATTCTCAGCAATGAATGTCTTGCCTTCGGATCTGTGATAGAAGATGTACCCAACTGTCTCCTTTGGGTATCCCATGAAGACACATTTCTCCGATTTGGGTTTGAACTTATCAGGATGAAACCTTTTCTTATAAGCATCGCAACCCCAAACTTTAAGAAATGACAACTTTGGTTTCTTGCCAAACCACAGTTCATACGGTGTCGTCTCAACGGATTTAGATGGTGCCATTTTTAATGTGAATGCAGCTGTCTCTAATGCATAATCCCAAAACTATAGTGGTTCATCGGTAAGAAACATCATAGATTGCACTATATCCAATAATAGTACGGTTATGACGTTCGGACACACCATTATGCGGTGGTGTTCCAGGTGGCATGATTTTGTGAAACTATTCCACATTGTTTTAATTGAAGACCAAACCCGTAACTCAAATATTTGTCTCTGCGATCAGATTGTAGAAACTTTATTTTCTTGTCATGATGATTTTTCACTTCACTCTGAAGTTCTTTGAACTTTTCAAATGTTTCAGACTTATGTTTCATCAAGTAGATATACCCATATCTGCTCAAATCATCTGTGAAGGTCAGAAAATAACGATACCCGCCGCGAGCCTCAACACCCATCGGACTGCATACATCAGTATGTATTATTTCCAGTAAGTCAGTTGCTCGCTCCATTGTTCTGGAGAACGGAGTCTTAGTCATCTTTCCCGTGAGGCATGGTTTGCAAGCATCAAAATGATTCATAATCAAGTGATTCCAAAATACCATCAGCATGGATTTTCTTCATGCGCTTTACACCAATATGACCTAAATGGCAGTGCCACAAATAAGTTGCACTATCATTATTAACTTTGCATCTTTTGGCTTCAATATTATGAATATGTGTATCACTACGATCGAGATCCAATGAACCATTTTCATTGGGTGTATGACCATAGAAGGTTTTATTCATGTAAACAGAACAACAATTATTCTCTAACTTAAATGAATAACCGTTTTGCAATAAACATGATCAAATCATATTCATGCTCAACGCAAACACCAAATAACATTTATTTAGGTTTAACACTAATCCCAAAAGTATAGGGAGTGTGCGATGATGATCATATCAATCTTGGAACCACTTCCAACACACATCGTCACTTCACCCTTAACTAGTGTCTGTTCATTCTGCAACTCCTGTTTCGAGTTACTACTCTTAGCAACTGAACTAGTATCAAATACCGAGGGGTTGCTATAGTAAAGTACACATCAATAACATGTATATCAAATATAGCATTGTTCACTTTGCCACCCTTCTTATCTGCCAAATACTTAGGGCAGTTCCGCTTCCAGTGACCAGTCCCTTTGTAGTAGAAGCACTTAGTCTCAGGCTTAGGTCCGGACTTGGGCTTCTTCACTTGAGCAGCAACTTGCTTGCCGTTATTCTTGAAGTTCCCTTTCTTTCCCTTTGCCCTTTTCTTGAAACTAGTGGTCTTGTTAATCATCAACACTTGATGCTCTTTCTTGATTTCTACCTTCATCGATTTCATCATCATGAAAAGCTCAGGAATCATTTTCGTCATCCCTTGCATACTATAGTTCATCACGAAGTTCTACTAACTTGGTGATGGTGACTAGAGAATTCTGTCAATCACTATTTTATCTGGAAGATTAACTCCCACTTGATTCAAGCGATTGTAGTACCCAGACAATCTGAACACATGCTCACTGCTTGAGCTATTCTCCTCCATCTTTTAGCTATAGAACTTGTTGGAGACTTCATATCTCTCAACTCGGGTATTTGCTTGAAATATTAACTTCAACTCCTGGAACATCTCATATGATCCATGACATTCAAAACATCTTTGAAGTCCCGATTCTAAGCTGTTAAGCATGGTGCACTAAACTATCAAGTAGTCATCATATTGATCTAGCCAAACATTTATGATGTCTGCATCTGCTCCTGCAATAGGTCTGTCACCTAGCGGTGCATCAAGGACATAATTCTTCTGTGCAGCAATGAGGATAATCCTCAGATCACGGATCCAATCTGCATCATTGCTACTAACATTTTTCAACTTAGTTTTCTCTAGGAACATATCAAAAATAAAACAAAGGAGCTAAACGCGAGCTATTGATCTACAACATAGATATGCTAATACTACTAGGACTAAGTTCATGATAAATTAAAGTTCAATTAATCATATTACTTAAGAACTCCCGCTTAGATAGACATCCCTCTAATCCTCTAAGTGATCATGTGATCCAAATCAACTAAACCATGTCCGATCATCACGTGGGATGGAGTAGTGTCAATGGTGAACATCACTATGTTGATCATATCTACTATATGATTCACGCTCGACCTTTCGGTCTCAGTGTTCCGAGGCCATATCTGCATATGCTAGGCTCGTCAAGTTTAACCTGAGTATTCCGCGTGTGCAACTGTTTTGCACTCATTGTATTTGAACGTAGAGCCTATCACACCCGATCATCATGTGGTGTCTCAGCACGAAGAACTTTCGCAACGGTGCATACTCAGGGAGAACACTTATACCTTGATAATTTTAGTGAGAGATCATCTTATAATGCTACCGTCAATCAAAGCAAGATAATATGCATAAAAGATAAACATCACATGCAATCAATATAAGTGATATGATATGGCCATCATCATCTTGTGCTTGTGATCTTCATCTCCGAAGCACCATCATGATCACCATTGTCACCGGCGCGACACTTTGATCTCCATCGTAGCATCGTGGTCATCTCGCCAACTTATGCTTCTACGACTATTGCTACCGCTTAGTGATAAAGTAAAGCATTATAGGGTGATTGCATTGCATACAATAAAGCGACAACCATGTGGCTCCTGCCAGTTGCCAATAACTTGGTTACAAAACATCATCATCTCATACAATAAAATATAGCATCATGCCTTGACCATATCACATCACAACATGCCCTGCAAAAACAAGTTAGACGTCTTCTACTTTGTTGTTGCAAGTTTTACGTGGCTGTTATGGGATGAGCAAGAACTGTTCTTACCTACGCATCAAAACCACAACGATAGTTTGTCAAGTTAGTGTTGTTTTAACCTTCTCAAGGACCGGGCATAGCCACACTTGGTTCAACTAAACTTGGAGAAACTGACACCCGCCAGCCACCTGTGTGCAAAGCTCGTCGGTAGAACCAGTCTCGCATAAGCGTACGCGTAATGTCAGTCCGGGCCGCTTCATCCAACAATACCGCTGAACCAAAGTATGACATGATGGTAAGCAGTATCACTTATATCGCCCACAACTCACTTGTGTTCTACTCGTGCATATAACATCTACGCATAAAACCTGGCTCGGATGCCACTGTTGGGGAACGTAGTAATTTCAAAAAAATTCCTACGCACACACAAGATCATGGTGATGCATAGCAACGAGAGGGGAGAGTGTGTCCATGTACCCTGTAGACCGAAAGTGGAAGCGTTAGCACAATGCGGTTGATTTCTCGTACGTCTTCACGATCCGACCGATCAAACACCGAACGCATGGCACCTCCGAGTTTTGCACACGTTCAACTCGATGACGTCCCTCGAACTCTGATCCAGTCGAGCTTTGAGGGAGAGTTCCGTCAGCACGACGGCGTGGTGACGATGATGATGTTCTACCGACGCAGGGCTTTGCCTAAGCACCGCTACGATATGATCGAGGTGGATTATGGTGGAGGGGGGCACCGCACACGGATAAAAGATCTAAGAGATCAATTGTTGTGTCTATGGGGTGTCCCCTGGCCACGTATATAAAGGAGGGAGGGAGAGGCCGGCCCTAGAGGGGGCGCGCCAAGTGTGGGGAGTCCTACTAGGATTCCCTAGTCCTAGTAGGATTCCCCTTTCCTTTCCGGAGTAGGAGAGAAGGAAAGAGGGGGAGAGGGAGAAGGAAAAAGGGGTTGACCCCTTGTCCAATTCGGACAAGAGGGGGGCGGGGCTCCTTCCTTTTGGCCTCTCTCCTCTATTCCCGTATGGCCCAATAAGGCCCAATACTTCTCCCGGTGAATTCCCGTAACTCCTCGGTACTCCGAAAATACCCGAATCACTCGGAACCTTTCCGATGTCCGAATATAGTCGTCCAATATATCGATCTTTACGTCTCGACCATTTCGAGACTCCTTGTCATGTCCCCAATCTCATCCGGGACTCTGAACTACCTTCGGTACATCAAACCACATAAACTCATAATATAACCGTCATCAAACTTTAAGCGTGCGGACCCTACGGTTTCGAGAACTATGTAGACATGACCGAGACACGTCTCTGGCCAATAACCAATAGCGGAACCTGGATGCTCATATTGGCTCCTAATATTCTACGAAGATCTTTATCGGTCAAACCGCATAACAACATACGTGTGTTCCCTTTGTCATCGGTATGTTACTTGCCCGAGATTCGATCGTCGGTATCTCAATACCTAGTTCAATCTCGTTACCGGCAAGTCTCTTTACTCGTTTCGTAATACATCATCCCTCTTCTAACTCATTAGTTGTACTACTTGCAAGGCTTAAATGATGTGTATTACCGAGTGGGCCCAGAGATACCCATCCGACAATCGGAGTGACAAATCCTAATCTCGAAATACGCCAACCCAACAAGTACCTTTGGAGACACCTGTAGAGCACCTTTATAATCACCCAGTCACGTTGTGAGGTTTGGTAGCACACAAAGTGTTCCTCCGGTAAATGGGAGTTGCATAATCTCATAGTCATACGAACATGTATAAGTCATGAAGAAAGCAATAGCAACAAACTAAACAATCAAGTACTAAGCTAACGGAATGGGTCAAGTCAATCACATCATTCTCCTAATGATGTGATCCCATTAATCAAATGACAACTCTTTGTCTATGGCTAGGAAACATAACCATCTTGATCAACGAGCTAGTCAAGTAGATGCATACTAGTGACACTCTATTTGTCTATGTATTCACACACGTATCATGTTTCCGGTTAATACAATTCTAGCATGAATAATAAACATTTATCATGATATAAGGAAATAAATAATAACTCTATTATTGCCTCTAGGGCATATTTCCTTTAGTAACTATACCTGCTCCCTTATTGGAAAGTAGTTCATCACAGAAATCTGTTCCTGTGACTCCTACACCAATTAATGAGGAAGCTAATGATGAAGATCACGTAACTTCAGATCAAGTTACTACAGAACCTCGTAGGTCAACCAGAGTAAGATCCGCACTAGAGTGGTACGGTAATCCTGTTCTGGAGGTCATGTTACTTGACCATGACGAACCTACGAACTATGAGGAAGCGATGATGAGCCCAGATTCCGCAAAATGGCTTGAGGCCATGAAATCTGAGATGGAATCCATGTATGATAACAAAGTGTGGATTTTGGTTGACTTGCCCGATGATCGGCAAGCCATCGAGAATAAATGGATCTTCAAGAAGAAGATTGACGCTGACGGTAATGTTACTGTCTACAAAGCTCGACTTGTTGCGAAAGGTTATCGACAAGTTCAAGGAGTTGACTACGATGAGACTTTCTCACCCGTAGCGATGCTTAAGTCCGTCTGAATCATGTTTGCAATTGCCGCATTTTACGATTATGAAATTTGGCAAATGGATGTAAAGACTGCATTCCTGAATGGATTTCTGGAAGAAGAGTTGCATATGATGCAACCTGAAGGTTTTATCGATCCAAAGGGTGCTAACAAAGTGTGCAAGCTCCAGCGATCCATCTATGGACTGGTGCAAGCATCTCGGAGTTGGAATAAACGTTTTGATAGTGTGATCAAAGCATATGGTTTTATACAGACTTTTGGAGAAGCATGTAATTACAAGAAAGTGAGTGGGAGCTCTTTAGCATTTCTAATATTATATGTGGATGACATATTGCTGATTGGAAATGATATAGAATTTCTGGATAGCATAAAAGGATACTTGAATAAGAGCTTTTCAATGAAAGACCTCGGTGAAGCTGCTTATATATTGGGCATCAAGATCTATAGAGATAGATCAAGACGCTTAATTGGAGTTTCACAAAGCACATACCTTGATAAAGTTTTGAAGAAGTTTAAAATGGATCAAGCAAAGAAAGGGTTCTTGCCTGTGTTACAAGGTGTGAAATTGAGTCAGACTCAATGCCCGACCACTGCAGAAGATAGAGAGAAAATGAAAGATGTTCCCTATGCTTCAGCCATAGGCTCTATCATGTATGCAATGCTATGTACTGATGTCTACTACACAACCTTCTTCTTGTAGACGTTGTTGGGCCTCCAAGTGCAGAGGTTTGTAGGACAGTAGCAAATTTCCCTCAAGTGGATGACATAAGGTTTATCAATCCGTGGGAGGCATAGGATAAAGATGGTCTCTCTCAAGCAACCCTGCAACCAAATAGCAAAGAGTCTCTTGTGTCCCCAACACACCCAATACAATGGTAAATTGTATAGGTGCACTAGTTCGGCGAAGAGATGGTGATACAAATGGTATATGGATAGTAGATATGAGTATTTGTAATCTGAAATTATAAAAACAGCAAGGTAGCAAGTGATAAAAGTGAGCATAAACGGTATTTCAATGATAGGAAACAAGGCCTAGGGTTCATACTTTCGCTAGTGCAAGTTCCCTCAATAATAATAACATAATTGGATCAAATAACTATCCCTCAACATGCAACAAAGAGTCACTCCAAAGTCACTAATAGCGGAGAACGAACGAAGAGATTATAGTAGGGTACGAAACCACCTCAAAGTTATTCTTTCCAATCAATCCATTGGGCTATTCCTATGAGTGTCACAAACAGCCTAGAGTTCGTACTAGAATAACACCTTAAGACACAAATCAACCAAAACCCTAATGTCACCTAGATACTCCAATGTCACCTCAAGTATCCGTGGGTATGATTATACGATATGCATCACACAATCTCAGATTCATCTATTTAACCAACACATAGGACCTCAAAGAGTGCCCCAAAGTTTTTACCGGAGAATCACGACGAAAACGTGTGCCAACCCCTATGCATAGGTTCATGGGCGGAACCCGCAAGTTGATCACCAAAACATACATCAAGTGAATCATGTGGTATCCCATTGTCACCATAGATACGCACGGCAAGACATACATCAAGTGTTCTCAAATCTTTAAAGACTCAATCCGATAAGATAACTTCAAAGGGGAAACTCAATCCATTACAGGAGAGTAGAGGGGGGAGAAAACATCATAAGATCCAACTATAATAGCAAAGCTCGCAATACATCAAGATCGTATCACCTCAAGAACACGAGAGGGAGAGAGAGAGATCAAACACATAGCTACTGGTACATACCCTCAGCCCTGAGGGAGAACTACTCCCTCCTCGTCATGGAGAGCACCGGGATGATGAAGATAGCCACCGGAGAGGGATTTCCCCCTCCGACAACAGAAAGTAGCACTGGGCTCTGGGTTAATAGGTTAGTCCCAAAAATCATATAAAATAGCATATAAAACATCCAAGGTTGATAATATAATAGCATGGAACAATCAAAAATTATAGATACGTTGGAGACGTATCAGCATCCCCAAGCTTAATTCCTGCTCGTCCTCGAGTAGGTAAATGATAAAAACAGAATTTTTGATGTGGAATGCTACCTAACATATTTCTCTAAGTAATTCTTCTTTATTTTGGCATAAATGTTCAGATCCATAAGATTCAAGACAAAAGTTTAATATTGACATAGAAACAATAATACTTCAAGCATACTAACTAAGCAATCATGTCTTCTCAAAATAACATGGCCAGAGAAAGTTCATCCCTACAAAATCATATAGTTTGGTCATGCTCCATTTTCGTCACACAAGAATGCTCTCATCATGCACAACCCCGATAACAAGCCAAGCAATTGTTTCATACTTTAGTAATCTCAAACCTATAAACTTTCAGGCAATATATGAGCGCGGGCCATGGACATAGCACTATGGGTGGAATAGAATATGATGATGGGGGTTATGAGGAGAAGACAATAAGGAGAAAGTCTCACATTAATGAGGCTAATCAATGGGCTATGGAGATGCCCATCGATTGATGTTAATGCAAGGAGTAGGGATTTCCATGCAACGGATGCACAAGAGCTATAAATGTATGAAATATCAACAAAAGAAACTAAGTGGGTGTGCATCCAACTTGCTTGCTCACGAAGACCTAGGGCACTTGAGGAGGCCCATTGTTGGAATATACAAGCCAAGTTCTATAATGAAAAATTCCCACTAGTATATGAAAGTGACATGCTACCTCTTGAGCACTGCGTTGGTTTTCCCCGAAGAGGAAGGGATGATGTAGCAAAGTAGCATAAGTATTTCCCTCAGTTTTTGAGAACCAAGGTATCAATCCAGTAGGAGGCTACGCGTGAATTCTTGGAACGCCTTCTAGGTAAAGGTGGATCATATTCAGTCCCATCATTATCAAGATTCATATTGCAAAACAAAGATTTAATAGGGGACATATCAATAACTTTTAGATCTTCATCTTTATTTTCATAGGAACTAAAAGAACACGCTCTTATAAAGGCATCTTTCTTAGGACGCATCCTAGCGGTTCTTTCTTTGCACTCATCAATGGAAATTCTCATGGCATTGAGAGACTCATTGATATCATGCTTAGGTGGAATAGATCCAAGTTTCAAAGAATCAACATCAAGAGAAATCCTATCAATGTTCCTAGCCAACTCATCAATCTTAAGTATTTTTTCTTCAATCAAAGCATTGAAATTCTTTTGCGAAGTAATAAATTCTTTAATATTAGATTCAAAATCAGAGGGCATCTTATTATAATTTCCATAAGAATTGTTGTAGGAATTACCATAATTATTAGAGGGATTACTAGGATAAGGCCTAGGATTAAAATTTCCTCTATACGCGTTGTTACCAAAATTGTTCCTACCAACAAAATTCACATCCATAGATTCATTATTATTCTCAATAAAAGTAGACAAGGGCATATCATTAGGATCAGAAGAAACACTCTTACTAGCAAATAATTTCATAAGTTCATCCATCTTTCCACTCAAAACATTAACCACATGCACCTTTTTATTAGTAGATCTTTCAGTATGCCATTGAGAATAATTAATCATAATATTATCTAGGAGTTTAGTAGCTTCTCCTAAAGTGATTTCCATAAAAGTGCCTCCCGCGGCCGAATCTAAAAGATTTCTAGAAGCAAAATTCAACCCGGCATAAAATTTTGTATAATTATCCACAAATTTAAACCATGAGTAGGGCAATTACGTATCATTAGTTTCATTCTCTCCCAAGCTTGTGCAACATGTTCATGATCAAGTTGCTTAAAATTCATAATATCGTTTCTAAGAGAGATGATCTTAGCGGGAGGAAAATACTTAGAGATAAAAGCATCTTTGCACTTGTTCCATGAATCAATACTATTTTTAGGCAAAGACGAAAACCAAGCTTTAGCACGATCTCTAAGCGAAAAAGGAAATAGCTTCAATTTAACAATATCATTATCCACATCTTTCTTCTTTTGCATATCACACAAATCAACGAAGTTATTTATATGGGTAGCGGCATCTTCACTAGGAAGGCCAGAAAATGGATCTTTCATGACAAGATTCAGCAAAGCAGTATTAATTTCACAAGATTCAACATCGGTAAGAGGAGAAAATCGGAGTGCTAATAAAATCATTACTGTTGGTATTGGTGAAGTCACACAATTTAGTGTTATCTTGAGCCATCGTGACAAGCAAGCAAACTAACACACAAGCAAACAAAAAGCAAGCGGGCAAAAAGAGGCAAATAGAGAAAGAGAGGGAGGATAGAGAGAGAGGGCGAATAAAACGGCAAGGGTGAAGTGGGGGAGAGGAAAACAAGAGGCAAATGGCAAATAAGGTAATGTGGGAGATAAGGGTATGTGATGGGTACTTGGTATATTGACTTTTGCGTAGACCTCCCCAGCAACGGCGCCAGAAATCCTTCTTGCTACCTCTTGAGCACTGCATTGGTTTTCCCTGAAGAGGAAGGGATGATGCAGCAAAGTAGCGTAAGTATTTCCCTCAGTTTTTGAGAACCAAGGTATCAATCCAGTAGGAGGCTACGCGCCAGTCCCTTGTACCTGCACAAAACAAATAAATCCTCGCAACCAACGCGATAAGGGGTTGTCAATCCCTACATGGCCACTTACGAGAGTGAGATCTGATAGATATGATAAGATAATATTTTTGGTATTTTTGTGATAAAGATGCAAAGTAAAATAAAAGCAAAGTAAAAGCAAAGGAAATAACTAAGTATTGGGAGATTAATATGATGAAGATAGACCCAGGGGCCATAGGTTTCACTAGTGGCTTCTCTCGAGAGCATCTACGGTGGGTGAACAAATTATTGTTGAGCAATTGACAGAATTGAGCATAGTTATGAGAATATCTAGGTATGATCATGTATATAGGCATCACGTCCGAGACAAGTAGACCGACTCATGCCTGCATCTACTACTATTACTCCACTCATCGACCGCTATCCAGCATGCATCTAGAGTATTAAGTTAATGAAAACAGAGTAACGCCTTAAGCAAGATGACATGATGTAGATGTATAAACTCATGCAATATGATGAAAACCCCATCTTGTTATCCTCGATGGCAACAATACAATACATGCCTTGCTGCCCCTACTATCACTGGGAAAGGACACCACAAGATTGAACCCAAAGCTAAGCACTTCTCCCATTGCAAGAAAGATCAATCTAGTAGGCCAAACCAAACTGATAATTCAAAGAGACTTGTAAAGATAACCAATCATACATAAAAGAATTCAGAGAAGATTCAAATATTTTTCATAGATAAACTTGATCATAAACCCACAATTCATCGGTCTCAACAAACACACCGCAAAAAGAAGATTACATCAAATAGTTCTCCACAAGAGAGGGGGGGACATTGTATTGAGATCCAAAAAGAGAGAAGAAGCCATCTAGCTACTAACTATGGACCCGTAGGTCTGAGGTAAACTACTCACACTTCATCGGAGGGGCTATGGTGTTGATGTAGAAGCCCTCCAAGATCGATGCCCCCTCCGGCGGAGCTCCGGAATAGGCCCCAAGATGGGATCTCATGGATACAGAAAGTTGCGGCGGTGGAATTAGGGTTTTGGATCCGTATCTGATCGTTTGGGGGTACGTGGGTATATATAGGAGGAAGAAGTACGTCGGTGGAGCAACAGGGGGCCCACGAGGGTGGAGGGTGCGCCTGGGAGGGGGGGTAGGCGCGCCCCTACCTCGTGGCCTCCTGTTACATGTCTTGACGTAGGGTCCAAGTCTTCTGAGTTGTATTCGATGAGAAAATCACGTTCCCGAAGGTTTCATTCCGTTTGGACTCCGTTTGATATTCCTTTTCTTCGAAACCCTAAAACAGGCAAAAAACAACAATTCTGGGCTGGGCCTCTGGTTAATAGGTTAGTCCCAAAAATAATATAAAAGTGGATAATAAAGCCCAATAATGTCCAAAACAGTAGATAATATAGCATGGAGCAATCAAAAATTGTAGATACGTTGGAGACGTATCATGACAAAACAAGAGACTCTCTATCATGAGGATTATGGTGCTACTTTGAAGCACAAGTGTGGCAAAGGATAGTTGCATTGTCCCTTCTCTCTTTTTCTCTATTTTTGGGCCTTTTTTATGGCCTTTCTCTTTTTTATGGCCTTTCTCTTTCTTTCTTTTTTGGGCCTTCTCTTTTTTATGGCCTTTTTCTATTCCTCACTTGGTACAATGCTCCAGAAAATGATGATCATCACACTTCTATTTATTTACAACTCAATGATTGCAACTCAATACTAGAACAAAGTATGACTCTATATGAATGCCTCCGGCGGTGTACCGGGATATGCAATGAACCAAGAGTGACATGTATGAAAGAATTATGAACGGTGGCTTTGCCACAAATACTATGTCAACTACATGATCATGCTAAGCAATATGACAATGATGAATGTGTCATGATAAACGGAATGGTGAAAAGTTGCATGGCAATATATCTCGGAATGGCTATGGAAATGCCATAATAGGTAGGTATGGTGGCTGTTTTGAGGAAGATGTAAGGAGGTTTATGTGTGATAGAGCGTATCATATCACGGGGTTTGGATGCACCAGCGAAGTTTGCACCAACTCTCAATGTGAGAAAGGGCAATGCACGGTACCGAAGAGGCTAGCAATGATGGAAGGGTGAGAGTGAGTATAATCCATGGACTCAACATTAGTCATAAAGAACTCACATACTTATTGCAAAAGTCTACAAGTCATCAAAAACCTCGGCACTACGCGCATGCTCCTAGGGAGATAGATTGGTAGGAAAAGACCATCGCTCGTCCCCGACCGCCACTCATAAGGAAGACAATCAAATAACACCTCATGTTTCAAATTTGTTACACAACGTTTACCATACGTGCATGCTACGGGACTTGCAAACTTCAACACAAGTATTCCTCAAATTCACAACTACTCAACTAGCACAACTTTGATATCACTATCTCATATCTCAAAACAATCATCAAGTATCAAACTTCTCTTAGTATTCAATGCACTCTATATGAAAGTTTTTATTATACCCATCTTGGATGCCTATCATATTAGGACTAGATTCATAACCAAAGAAAACTACCATGCTGTTCTAAAGACTCTCAAAATAATATAAGTGAAGCACGAGAGTTCATCTATTTCTTCAAAATAAAACTACTACCATGCTCTAAAAGATATAAGTGAAGTACTAGAGCAAACAACAAACTACTCCGAAAGATATAAGTGAAGATCAATGAGTAGTTGAATAATTATGCAACTATATGAAGACTCTCTAACATTTAATAATTTCAGATCTTGGTATTTTATTCAAACATCAAGCAAAACTAAAGAAAATAAAATGACGCTCCAAGCAAAACACATATCATGTGGCGAATAAAAATATAGCTCCAAGTAAAGTTACCGATGAACAAAGACAAAAGAGGGGATGCCTTCCGGGGCATCCCCAATCTTAGGCTCTTGGTTGTCCTTGAATATTACCTTGTGGTGCCTTGGGCATCCACAAGCTTAGGCTCTTGCCACTCCTTATTCCATAGTCCATCGAATCTTTACCCAAAACTTGAAAACTTCACAACACAAAACTTAATAGAAAACTCGTAAGCTCCGTTAGTATAAGAAAGAAAATCGCCATCATAAGGTACTGTAATGAACTCATTCTAAATTCATATTGGTGTGATATCTACTGTATTCCAACTTCTCTATGGTTCATACCCTCCGATACTACTCATAGATTCATCAAAATAAGCAAACAACACAATGAAAACAGAATCTGTCAAAAACAGAACAGTCTGTAGTAATCTGGATCAAACGTATACTTCTATAACTCAAAAAATTCTCAAATAAATTGCTGTACGTGAGGAATTTATCCATTAATCATCTGCAAAAATAATTAACTAAATATCACTCTCCAAATAAAAATGGCAGCAATTCTCGTGAGCGCTAAAGTTTATGTTTTTTACAACAAGATCAACAAGACTTTCCCCAAGTCTTCCCAAAGGTTCTACTTGGCACAAACACTAATTAAAAGCATAAAACCACATCTAAACAGAGGCTAGATGGATTATTTATTACTAAACAGGAACAAAAATCAAGAAACAAAAATAAAATTGGGTTGCCTCCCAACAAGCGCTATCGTTTAATGCCCCTAGCTAGGCATGATGATTTCAATGATGCTCACATAAAAGACAAGAATTGAAACATAAAGAGAGCATCATGAAGAGTATGACTAGCACATTTAAGTCTAACCCACTTCCTATGGATAGTGATTTTGTGAGCAAACAACTTGTGGGAATAAGAATCAACTTGCAAAGGAAGGTAAAACAAGGATAACTTCAACACTTTAAGCACATAGAGAGGAAACTTGATATTATTGCAACTCATACAAGCATATATTCCTCCCTCATAATAATTTTCAGTAGCATCATGAATGAATTCAACAATATAACCAGCACCTAAAGCATTATTTTCATGATCTACAAGCATAGAAATTTTATTACTCTCCACACAAGCAAAATTCTTCCCATGAATTATAGTGGGAGCAAACTCAACAAAATAATTATCATGTGAGGCATAATCCAATTGAAAACTAAAATCATGATGACAAGTTTCATGGATATCATTATTCTTTATAGCATACAAGTCATCACAATAATCATCATAGATAGCAACTTTGTTCTCATAATCAATTGGAACCTCTTCCGAAATAGTGGATTCATCACAAAATAAAGTCATGACCTCTCCAAATCCACTTTCATCAATATAATCATCATAAATAGGAGGCATGATTTCATCATAATAAATTTGCTCATCAAAACTTGGGGAACAAAACATATCATCTTCATCAAACATAGCTTCCCCAAGCTTGTGGCTTTGCATATCATTAGCATCATGGATATTCAAGGAATTCATACTAACAACATTGCAATCATGCTCATCATTCAAATATTTAGTGCCAAACATTCTAATGCACTCTTCTTCTAGCACTTGAGCACAATTATCGGAATCCTTATTCTCACGAAAGACATTAAAAAGATGAAGCATATGAGGCATCCTTAATTCCATTTTTTGTAGTTTTCTTTTATAAACTAAACTAGTGATAAAACAAGAAACAAAAGATTCGATTGCAAGATCTAAAGATATACCTTCAAGCACTCACCTCCCCGGCAACGGCGCCAGAAAAGAGCTTGATGTCTACTACACAACCTTCTTCTTGTAGACGTTGTTGGGCCTCCAAGTGCAGAGGTTTGTATGACAGTAGCAAATTTCCCTCAAGTGGATGACCTAAGGTTTATCAATCCGTGGGAGGCGTAGGATGAAGATGGTCTCTCTCAAGCAACCTTGCAAGCAAATAGCAAAGAGTCTCTTGTGTCCCCAACTCACCCAATACAATGGTAAATTGTATAGGTGCACTAGTTCGGCGAAGAGATGATGATACAAGTGGTATATGGATAGTAGATATGAGTATTTGTAATCTGAAATTATAAAAACAGCAAGGTAGCAAGTGATAAAAGTGAGCATAAACGGTATTGCAATGATAGGAAACAAGGCCTAGGGTTCATACTTTCTCTAGTGCAAGTTCCCTCAACAATAATAACATAATTGGATCAAATAACTATCCCTCAACATGCAACAAAGAGTCACTCCAAAGTCACTAATAGAGGAGAACGAACGAAGAGATTATGGTAGGGTACGAAACCACCTCAAAGTTATTCTTTCCAATCAATCCGTTGGGCTATTCCTATAAGTGTCACAAACAGCCCTGATACGTCCCCGTTGTATCTATAATTTTTGATTGTTCCATGCCAATATTATTCAACTTTCATATACTTTTGGCAACTTTTTATACTATTTTTGGGACTAACATATTGATCCAGTGCCCAGTGCCAGTTCCTGTTTGTTGCATGGTTTTTGTTTCATAGAATATCCATATCAAACGGAGTCCAAACGGAATAAAAATTGACGAAGATTTTTTTGGAATATATATGATTTTTGGGAAGAAAAATCCACGCGAGACGATGCTCGAGGGGCCCACGAGGTAGGGGGGCGCGCCCCAGGGAGGCAAGCGTGCCCCTGACCCTCGTGGCCACCCCGTAAGGCGGTTGATGCCCTTCTTTCGCCACAAGAAAGCTAATATCCGGATAGAGATCGCGTTAAAATTTCAGCCCAATCGGAGTAAAGGATCTCCGGGAATATAAGAAACGGTGAAAGGAAAGAATCTGAGAACGCAGAAACAGAGAGACAGAGAGACAGATCCAATCTTTTAGGGGCTCTCGCCCCTCCCGTGCCATGGAGGCCATGGACCAAAGGGGAAACCCTTCTCCCATCTAGGGAGGAGGTCAAGGAAGAAGAAGAAGGAGGGGGGCTCTCTCCCCCTCGCTTCCGGTGGCGCCAGAACGCCGCCGGGGGCCATCATCATCACCGCGATCTACACCAACACCTCCGCCATCTTCACCAACATCTCCATCATCTTCCCCCATCTATCTACAGCGGTCCACTCTCCCGCAACCCGTTGTACCCTCTACTTGAACATGGTGCTTTATGCTTCATATTATTATCCAATGATGTGTTGCCATCCTATGATGTCTGAGTAGATTTTCGTTGTCCTATCGGTGGTTGATGAATTGCTATGATTGATTTAATTTGCCCGTGGTTATGTTGCTGTCCTTTGGTGCCCATCATATGATTGCGCGTGTGGATCACACCCTAGGGTTAGTTGTATGTTGATAGGACTATGTATTGGAGGGCAAGAGTGACAGAAGCTTCAACCTAGCATAGAAATTGATGCATATGAGATTGAAGGGGGACCAATATATCTTACTGCTATGGTTGGGTTTTACCTTAATGGACATTAGTAGTTTCGGATGCTTGCTAATAGTTCCAATCATAAGTGCATAGAATTCCAAGTCAGGGATGGCATGCTAGCAGTGGCCTCTCCCACATAATACTTGCTATCGGTCTAGTAAAGTAGTCAATTGCTTAGGGGCAATTTCGCAACTCCTACCACCACTTTTCCACACTCGCTATATTTACTTTATTGTTTCTTTACTTACAATAGCCCCTACTTTTTATTTACGTACTCTTTACTATCTTGCAAACCTATCCAACAACACCTACAAAATACTTCTAGTTCCATACTTGTTCTAGGTAAAGCGAACGTCAAGTGTGCGTAGAGTTGTATCGGTGGTCGATAGAACTTGAGGGAATATTTGTTCTACCTTTAGCTCCTCGTTGGGCTCGACACTCTTACTTATTGAAAACTGTTGCGATCCCCTATACTTGTGGGTTATCAAGACCTTTTTCTGGCACCGTTGCCGGGGAGCAATAGTGCGGGGTGAATATTCTCGTGTGTGCTTGTTTGCTTTATCACTAAGTAATTTTTATTTGTTGTTCTTAGTTGTTTTCTATCTTTAGTTATGGTTAGGAAATGCAAAATACCAAAAAAATAGTTGTACCTACTGAATCAATGGTTGAAGAACCACTCAAAATCTATTACTTGGATCATCTTCGACCCCTATGTGCTCGTGCTGAAACCCCAACTAGCTTAGTAGAGGGAAAATCTTTAGATGAGCATGCTTGTTATGTGCGACACCGAATATCTGAAAAAGGGAAAACTTTACTGGATCAAATTCATCGTTTGTAGTGCTATGCTTGGAATTTATGTGAAATATATGATTATACTTGTTGTTTTGAAGACCCTAAGAAACACCTTCCCTACCCATGTTTGTTTAGTGATAATGGAATCATATCCTCTTATGCTAAGGGTGTTTATAGTTACTATGATGTTCAAAAAGTTGAAGAATTTGTTGCTTTTAAGAGTGCCTACGAAATTGCTTCTTTGATTGAAAAGTATGATGCTACTCTTTACAAATATGAAAATTTTGCCATACTTAAATATTGCTATGATAATTATGCTTCTAATGCCTATGTTGAACCATATATTGAGTACTACTCCGCTGTCCAAGAAGAGAATAATATTTTGCAGGAGTCTATGGAAGAAGAAATTGATGAAACTGTGAGCTCATTGGATGAAAAAGATGATGAGGAGAGCGAAGAACAAAAGGAGAAAGAGCGGATTAGCTACCCGTGCCCACCTTCTAATGAGAGTAACTCTTCAACTCATACATTGTTTAATTTCCCTTCGTGCTTACCGGAGGATGATTGCTATGATGATTGTTATGATCTCGTTGATTCTCTTGAAATACCCCTTTTTGATGATGCTTGCTATGCTTGTGCCCAAGATGCCAATATGAATTATGATTATGGAGATGAACTTGCTATAGTTCCTTATGTTAAACATGAAATTGTTGCTATTACACCCACACATGATAGTCCTATTATCTTTTTGAATTCTCCAAACTACACTATATCGGAGAAGTTTGCTCTTATTAAGGATTATATTGATGGGTTGCCTTTTACCGTTGCACATGATGATTTTGATGAATATAATATGCATGTGCTTGCTGCTCCTACTTGCAATTATTATGAGAGAGGAACTATATCTCCACCTCTCTATGTTTCCAATATGATAAAATTGCAAGAAACTGTTTATACTATGCATTGGCCTTTACTTTGTGTGCATGAATTGTTCTTTTATGACATGCCGATGCATAGGAAGAGAGTTAGACTTCGTTATTGCATGATATATGTTACTTTGTGCTCACTACTAAATTATAAATCATTGTTAATTAAAATTGGCTTTGATATACCTTGGGATCCGGGTGGATCCATTACTTGAGCACTATATGCCTAGCTTAATGGCTTTAAAGAAAGTGTTGCCAGGGAGACAACCCGGAAGTTTTAGAGAGTCATTTATTTCTGTTGAGTGCTTTTATATAGTTTAAAAACAACAAAAATAAAGAGGGGAATCCAAAACTTTTTCAAAAAGGAAAGTGAAAGTGAGAGAGACAAGCATTGTTGAAGTGGGAGCTAGCCTTGGACTTTGTTCATGCTCACGAAAACTTTGTGAATCTTGATTATAGAAACTTTTCAACAAAAATAATTATCCCCTTGTAAAATTCCATTGTATTATAAAAATAACGTGCCAAGGTTTGCCTTTAGGATGTTTACATTTGCTTGATGGTTTGTACGGTGCAGGACAGAAACTTTGGCTGTAGTGCGCGATTTTACATTTTTATATAGAATGTCAAATGGTTCTGATTCTTTTTGCAATGTCTTCCTATACAAAATTTTTATTTTTCCTAATTTTGGTAGAATTTTCAAGTATCATAAGTATGGTGAATGTTCAGATTATTACAGACTGTTCTGTTTTAGACAGATTCTGTTTTTGATGCATAGTTTGCTTGTTTTGATGAAACTGTCAATTTATATTAGTGGATTAAGCCATGAAAAAGTTATACTACAGTAGACACAATGCAAAAACAAAATATGAATTGGTTTGCTACAGTGCTTAGAGTAGTGATTTGCTTTCTTATACTAACGAATCTTACCGAGTTTTCTGTTGAAGTTTTGTGTGGATGAAGTGTTCGATGATCGAGAAGGTCTCGATGTGAGAAGAAGGAAGGGAGGCAAGAGCTCAAGCTTGGGGATACCCGAGGCACCCCAAGTAAATATTCAAGGAGACTCAAGTGTCTAAGCTTGGGGATGCCCCGGAAGGCATCCCCTCTTTCTTCAACAAGTATCGGTATGTTTTCGGATTCGTTTCGTTCATGTGATATGTGCAATCTTGGAGCATCTTTTGCATTTAGTTTTCATCTTTATTTTATGAACCATGCTGGTATGAGATAGTCCTTGGTTGATTTATAGAATTATCATTGCACTTCACTTATATCTTTTGAGTATGGCTTTATAGAATGCTTCATGTGCTTCGCTTATATCATTTGAAGTTTGGATTGCCTGTTTCTCTTTACATAGAAAACCGCCACTTGTAGAATGCTCTTTTGCTTCACTTAGATTTGTTAGAGAACGGGCATATATTTTGTAGAAATAATTAAACTCTCTTGCTCCACTTATATCTATTTGGAGAGATGACAGGAACTGGTCATTCACATGGTTAGTCATAAAATCCTACATAAAACTTGTAGATCATTGAATATGATATGTTTGATTCCTTGCAATAGTTTTGCGATATAAAGATGGTGATATTAGATTCATGCTAGTGGGTAGTTGTGGATTGTATAAATACTTGTGTTGAGGTTTGTGATTCCCGTAGCATGCACGTATGGTAAACCGTTATGTAAAGAAGTCGGGGCATGATTTATTTATTGATTGTCTTCCTTATGAGTGGCGGTCTGGGACGAGCGATGGTCTTTTCCTACCAATCTACCCCCCTAGGAGCATGAGCATAGTACTTTGTTTCGATGACTAATAGATTTTTGCAATAAGTATGTGAGTCCTTTATGACTAATGTTGAGTCCATGGATTATACGCACTCTCACCCTTCCATCATTGCTAGCCTCTCTAGTATCGCGCAACTTTCGCCGGTACCTTAAACCCACCATATACCTTCCTCAAAACAGCCACCATACCTACCTATCATGGCATTTCCATAGCCTTTCCGAGATATATTGCCATGCAACTTCCATCATCATCATACACATGACTTGAGCATTCATTGTCATATTGCTTTGCATGATCGTAAGATAGCTAGCATGATGTTTTCATGGCTTGTCCGTTTTTTGATGTCATTGCTACGCTAGATCATTGCACATCCCGGTACACCGCCGGAGGCATTCATATAGAGTCATATCTTTGTTCTAGTATCGAGTTGTAATATTGAGTTGTAAGTAAATAAAAGTGTGATGATCATCATTATTAGAGCATAGCCCCAGTGAGGAAAGGATGATGGAGACTATGATTCCCCCATAAGTTGGGATGAGACTCTGGACTTTACAAAAAATAAAAGAGGCCAAAGAAGCCCAAATAAAAAAAGAGGCCAAAGAAGCCCACCAAAAAAACAAAAAAATGAGAGAAAAAGAGAGAAGGGGCAGTGCTACTATCCTTTTTGCACACTTGTGCTTCAAAGTAGCACCATGTTCTTCATGTAGAGAGTCTCTTGAGTTATCACTTTCATATACTAGTGGGAATTTTCATTATAGAACTTGGCTTGTATATTCTGATGATGGGCTTCCTCAAATGCCCGAGGTCTTCATGAGCAAGCAAGTTGGATGCACACCCACTTAGTTTTCAGTCTGAGATTTCATACACTTATATCTCTAGTGCATCTGTTGCATGGCAATCCCTACTCACTCACATTGATATCTATTGATTGGCATCTCCATAGCCCGTTGATACGCCTAGTTGATGTGAGACTATCTTCTCATTTTTGTCTTCTCCACCATCATATTCTATTCCACCTATAGTGCTATGTCCATGGCTCACGCTCATGTATTGCGTGAAAGTTGAAAAGGTTTGAGAACGTCAAAAGTATGAAACAATTGCTTGGCTTGTCATCGGGGTTGTGCATGATGTGAATATTTTGTGTGGTGAAGATGGAGCATAGCCAGACTATATGATTTTATAGGGATAACTTTCTCTGGCCTTGTTATTTTGAAAAGACATGATTGCTTTATTAGTAGGCTTGAAGTATTATTGTTTTTATGTCAAATGATAGACTATTGCTTTGAATCACTCGTGTCTTAATATTCATGCCATGATTAGACATATGATCAAGATTATGCTAGGTAGCATTCCACATCAAAAATTATCTTTTTTTCATTTACCTACTCGAGGACGAGCAGGAATTAAGCTTGGGGATGTTGATACGTCTCCGTCGTATCTATAATTTTTTATTGTTCCATGCCAATATTATTCAACTTTCATATACTTTTGACAACTATTTATACTATTTTTGGGACTAACATGTTGATTTAGTGCCCAGTGCCAGTTCCTATTTGTTGCATGTTTTTGTTTCGCGGAATATCCATATCAAACGGAGTCCAAACGGAACAAAAACTGACGGAGATTTTTTTGGAATATATATGATTCTTGGGAAGAAAAATCCATGCGAGACGATGCTCGAGGGGCCCACGAGGTAGGGGGTGCGCCCCAGGGAGGCAGGCGCGCCCCTGACCCTCTTGGCCACCTCGTAAGGCGTTTGATGCCCTTCTTTCGCCGCAAGAAAGCTAATATCCGGATAGAGATCATGTTAAAATTCCAGCCCAATCGGAGTTACGGATCTCCGGGAATATAAGAAACGGTGAAAGGGAAGAATCTGAGAACGCAGAAACAGAGAGAGACAAAGAGACAGATCCAATCTCGGAGGGGCTCTCGCCCCTCCCATGCCATGGAGGCCATGGACCAGAGGGGAAACCCTTCTCCCATCTAGGGAGGAGGTCAAGGAAGAAGAAGAATGAGGGGGGCTCTCTCCCCCTCGCTTCCGGTGGCGCCGGAACACCGCCGGGGGCCATCATCATCACCGCGATCTACACCAACACCTCCGCCATCTTCACCAACATCTCCATCACCTTCCCCCGTCTATCTACAGCGGTCCACTCTCCCGCAACCCGCTGTACCCTCTACTTGAACATGGTGCTTTATGCTTCATATTATTATCCAATGATGTGTTGCCATCCTATGATGTCTGAGTAGATTTTCGTTGTCCTATCGGTGGTTGATGAATTGCTATGATTGATTTAATTTTCTTGTGGTTATATTGCTGTCCTTTGGTGCCCATCATATGATTGCGCGCGTGGATCACACCCTAGGGTTAGTTGTATGTTGATAGGACTATGTATTGGAGGGCAAGAGTGATAGAAGCTTCAACCTAGCATAGAAATTGATGCATACGGGATTGAAGGGGGACCAATATATCTTAATGCTATGGTTGGGTTTTACCTTAATGAACATTAGTAGTTGTGGATGCTTGCTAATAGTTCCAATCATAAGTGCATAGAATTCCAAGTCAGGGATGACATGCTAGCAGTGGCCTCTCCCACATAATACTTGCTATCGGTCTAGTAAAGTAGTCAATTGCTTAGGGGCAATTTCGCAACTCCTACCACCACTTTTCCACACTCGCTATATTTACTTTATTGTTTCTTTACTTACAACAGCCCCTACTTTTTATTTACATACTCTTTATTATCTTGCAAACCTATCCAACAACACCTACAAAATACTTCTAGTTTCATACTTGTTCTAGGTAAAGTGAACGTCAAGCGTGCGTAGAGTTGTATCGGTGGTCGATAGAACTTGAGGGAATATTTGTTCTACCTTTAGCTCCTCGTTGGGTTCGACACTCTTACTTATCGAAAACTGTTGCAATCCCCTATACTTGTGGGTTATCAAGCCCTAGAGTTCGTACTAGAATAACACCTTAAGACACAAATCAACCAAAACCCTAATGTCACCTAGATACTCCAATGTCACCTCAAGTATCCGTGGGTATGATTATACGATATGCATCACACAATCTCAGATTCATCTATTCAACCAACACATAGGACCTCAAAGAGTGCCCCAATGTTTCTACCGGAGAATCACGACGAAAACGTGTGCCAACCCCTATGCATAGGTTCATGGGCGGAACCCGCAAGTTGAGCACCAAAACACACATCAAGTGAATCACATGGTATCCCATTGTCACCACAGATACGCACGGAAAGACATACATCAAGTGTTCTCAAATCTTTAAAGACTCAATCCGATGAGATAACTTCAAAGGGGAAACTCAATTCATTACAAGAGAGTAGAGGGGGAAGAAAACATCATAAGATCCAACTATAATAGCAAAGCTCGCGATACATCAAGATCGTATCACCTCAAGAACACGAGAGAGAGAGATCAAACACATAGCTACTGGTACATACCCTCAGCCCCGAGGGAGAACTACTCCCTCCTCATCATGGAGAGCACCGGGATGATGAAGATAGCCACCGGAGAGGGATTTCCTCCTCTGGCAGGGTGCCAGAACGGGTCTAGATTGGCTTTCGGTGGCTACGGAGGCTTCTGGCGGCAGAACTCCCGATCTATTGTGCTCCCGAATGTTTTTAGGGTATATGGATATATATAGGAGGAAGAGATACGTCAGAGGAGCCACGAGGGGCCCACGAGGGTGGAGGGCGCACCCAGGGGGGTGGGCGCGCCCCCCTGCCTCGTGGCTTCCTCATTGCTTCCCTTACGTGGACTCAAAGTCTCGCGGGTTGCTTTCCTTCCAAAAATAAGTTCCATCAAGTTTCAGGTCAATTGGACGCCGTTTGATTTTCCTTTTCTGCGATACTCTAAAACAAGGAAAAAACAGAAACTGGCACTGGGCTCTGGGTTAATAGGTTAGTCCCAAAAATCATATAAAATAGCATATAAATGCATATAAAACATCCAAGGTCGATAATATAATAGCATGGAACAATAAAAAATTGTAGATACATTGGAGATGTATCATGTACCAGACCTGATGTGTGCCTTGATATTAGTTTAGCAGGGAGGTACCAAAGTAATCCAGGAGTGGATCACTGGACAGCGGTCAAGAACATTCTGAAATACGTAAAAAGGACCAAGGATATGTTTCTCGTTTATGGATGTGACAAAGATCTCGTCGTAAATGGTTACGTCGATGCAAGCTTTAACACTGATCTGGATGACTCTAAGTCACAAACCGGATACATGTTTTTATTGAACAGTGGAGCTGTCAGTTGGTGCAGTTCTAAGCAAAGTGTCATGGCGGGATCTACATGTGAAGCGGAGTACATAGCTGCTTCGGAAGCAGCAAATGAAGGAGTCTAGATGAAGGTGTTCATATACGATCTAGGTGTCATACCTAGTGCATCGGGTCCAATGAAAATCTTTTGTGACAATACTGGTGCAATTGCCTTGACAAAGGAATCCAGATTTTCAAAAGAACCAAGCACATCAAGAGATGCTTCAATTCTATCCGCGATCAATTCAAGGAGGGGGACATAGAGATTTGCAAGATACATACGAAACTAAATGTTGCATACCCATTGACTAAGCCTCTCTCACGAGCAAAACATGATCACCACCAAGACTCCATGGGTGTGATACGTCCATTTTGCATCATGCTTTTATATCAATATTTATTACATTATGGGCTGTTATTGCACATTATGTCACAATACTTATGCCTATTCTCTCTTATTTTACAAGGTTTACATAAAGAGGGAGAATGCCGGCAGCTGGGATTCTGGGCTGGAAAATGAGCAAATATTAGAGACCTATTCTGCACAGCTCCAAAAGTCCTGAAACTTCACGGAAGATGTTTTCCAAATATATAAAAAATACTGAGAGCAAGAACTTCACCAGGGGGGCCACACCCTGCCCACGAGGGTGGGGGCGCGCCCTACCCCTCTGGGCGCTCCCCCTACCTCGTGGGCCCCCTGGTGGCCATCTTCTGCTATATGGAGTCTTTCGATGGGAAAAAATCATAAGCCATCTTCTCGGACGAAACTCCACCGCCACGAGGCGGAACCTTGGCGAAAACAATCTAGGGCTCTGGCGGAGCTGTTCTGCCAGGGAAACTTCCCTCCCGGAGAGGGAAATCATCGCCATCATCATCACCAACTCTCCTCTCATCGGGAGAGGGCAATCTCCATCAACATCTTCATCAACACCATCTCATCTCAAAACCCTAGTTCATCTCTTGTATCCAATTCTTGTCTCCAAGTCCGGGATTGGTGCTAGTAGGTTGCTAGTAGTGTTGATTACTCCTTGTAGTTGATGCTAGTTGGTTTAATTGGTGGAAGATCATATGTTCAGATCCTATATGCATATTAATACCCCTCTGATTATGAACATGTTTATGCTTTGTGAGTGGTTACTTTTGTTCCTGAGGACATGGGAGAAGTCTTGCTATTAGTAGTCATGTGAATTTGGTATTCGTTCGATATTTTGATGAGATGTATGTTGTCTCTCCTCTAGTGGTGTTATGTGAACGTCGACTACATGACACTTCACCATTATTTGGGCCTAGAGGAAGGCATTTGGAAGTAATAAGTAGATGATGGGTTGCTAGAGTGACAGAAGCTTAAACCCTAGTTTATGCGTTGCTTCGTAAGGGGCTGATTTGGATCCATATGTTTCATGCTATGGTTAGGTTTACCTTAATACTTTTGTTGTAGTTGCGGATGCTTGCAATAGAGGTTAATCATAAGTGGGATGCTTGTCCAAGTAAGTGCAGCACCCAAGCACCGGTCCACCCACATACCAAATTATCAAAGTACCGAACGCGAATCATATGAACGTGATGAAAACTAGCTTGACGATATTCCCATGTGTCCTCGGGAGCGCTTTACATCTTATAAGAGTTTTTCCAGGCTTGTCCTTTGCTACAAAAAGGATTGGGCCACCTTGCTACACCTTATTTACTTTTGTTACTTGTTGCTCGTTACAAATTATCTTATCACAAAACTATCTGTTACCACTTATTTCAGTACTTGCAGAGAATACCTTGCTGGAAACCGCTTATCATTTCCTTCTGCTCCTCGTTGGGTTCGACACTCTTACTTATCGAAAGGACTACGATAGATCCCCTATACTTGTGGGTCATCAAGACTCTTTTCTGGCGCCGTTGCCGGGGAGTGAAGCGCCTTTGGTAGGTGGAATTTGGTAAGGAAAAATTTATATAGTGTGCTTAAATTTACTGTCACTTGTCACCATGGAAAGTAATCCTCTGAGGGGCTTGTTCGGGGTATCTTCACCCCGATCAGTAGAGCAAAGAGTTGCTCCTCAACCTACTGAACCTACTGAAAATGAAAATGAAGATGAAAATGCTTGCTTTGAAGTTCCTTCGGGTATGATAGAAAAACTGCTAGCTAATCCTTTTTTAGGAGATGGAACAAAACATCCTGATGAACATCTGATATATGTGGATGAAGTTTGTGGATTATTTAAGCTTGCGGGTGTACCCGGAGATGTTGTTAAGAAGAAGGTCTTCCCTTTATCTTTGAGGGGAGATGCATCGACATGGTATATGCTATGTGATGATATGAAGTCTTGGAATTACAAACGATTGAAATTGGAATTTCATCAGAAGTTTTATCCTATGCATCTTGTTCATCGTGATCGCAATTATATATATAATTTTTGGCCTCGCGAAGGAGAAAGCATCACTCAAGCTTGGGGAAGGCTTAAGTCAATGTTATATTCATGCCCCAATCATGAGCTCTCAAGAGAAATGATTATTCAAAATTTTTATGCTCGGCTTTCTGGTAACAATCGCACCATGCTTGATACTTCTTGTGTTGGCTCTTTTATGATGAAGACTATTGAATTCAAATGGGACTTATTGGAAAGAATTAAACGCAACTCTGAAGATTAGGACCTCGACAATGGTAAGGAGTCAGGTATGACACCTACTTTTGATTGTGTTAAATCTTTTATGGATACCGATATTTTTTGTAAATTTAGCACTAAACATGGACTTGACTCTGAGATAGTAGCTTCTTTTGTGAATCTTTTGCTGCCTATGTTGATCTCCCCAAGGAGAAGTGGTTTAAATATCATCCTCCCATAGAAGTAAAAGTAGTTGCACATATTAAAGTTGAAAAAAAGACTATCACTTATAATGAACCTATTGTTCCTACTTCTTATGTTGAGAAATCACCTTTCCCTGTTAGGATAAAGGATCATGCTAAAGCTTCAACTGTGGTTCGTAAAAAGCAATATTAAAACATATACACCTCCTGAGCAAGTGAAAGTTGAACCTAATATTGCTATTGTTAAAGATCTCTTGTCTGATAATATAGATGGGCATGTTATTTATTTCTATGATGAAACTGCTAGAATTGCTAAACCTTGTGATAAAGATAAACCTAGACATGTGGTAGGCATGCCTGTTATTTCTGTTAAAATAGGAGATCATTGTTATCATGGCTTATGTGATACGGGTGCTAGTGCTAGTGCAATACCTTATTCTTTATACCAAGAAGTTATGCATGATATTGCACCTGCTGAGATGGAAGATATTGATGTCACAATTAAACTTGCCAATAGGGATACTATTTCACCAATGGGAATTGTTAGAGATGTTGAAGTCTTGTGTGGGAAAACTAAATATCCTACTGATTTTCTTGTTCTTGGTTCCCCACAAGATAGCTTTTGTCCCATTATATTTGGTAGACCCTTCTTAAATACTGTTAATGCTACCATAGATTGCAAAAGAGATGTTGTTACTATCGGTTTAGATGATATGACTCAAGAATTTAATTTTTCTAAATTTAGTAGACAACACCGTGAAGAAGAATTACCTAGTAAGGATGAAATTATTGGTCTTGCTTCTATTGCCGTACCTCCTAGTGATCCTTTAGAACAATACCTACTAGACCATGAAAACGATATGTTTATGGATGAAAGAAGGGAATTAGATGAAGTATTCTTTAAACAGGAACCTATTCTGAAAAACAATTTACATGTTGAAATCTTGGGGGATCCTCCTCCACCCAAGGGTGATCCCGTGTTTGAGCTTAAACCGTTACCTGATACTCTTAAATATGCTTATCTTGATGAGAAAAAGATATATCCTGTTATTATTAGTGCTAACCTTTCAGAACATGAAGAAGAGAGATTATTGAAAACTCTGAAGAAGCACCGTGCTGCTATTGGGTATACTCTTGATGATCTTAAGGGCATTAGTCCCACTCTATGTCAACATAAAATTAATTTGGAAGAAGATGCTAAACCAGTTCGTGATCATCAACGCCGGCTAAATCCTAAAATGAAAGAAGTGGTAAGAAAGGAGATACTAAAGCTCCTTGAGGCAGGTATAATTTATCCCGTTGCTGATAGTCAATGGGTAAGCCCTGTCCATTGTGTCCCTAAGAAGGGAGGTATTACTGTTGTTCCTAATGATAAAGATGAATTGATTCCTTAAAGAATTATTACAGGTTATAGGATGGTAATTGATTTCCACAAATTAAATAAGGATACTAAAAAGGATCATTACCCCTTACCTTTTATTGATCAAATGCTAGAAAGATTGTCCAAACATACACATTTTTGCTTTCTAGATGGTTATTCTGGTTTCTCTCAAATACCTGTGTCAGCCAAAGATCAATCAAAGACTACTTTTACATGCCCTTTTGGTACTTTTGCTTATAGACGTATGCCTTTTGGTTTATGTAATGCACCTGCTACCTTTCAAAGATGCATGATGGCTATATTCTCTGACTTCTGTGAAAAGATTTGTGAGGTTTTCATGGACGATTTTTCCGTCTATGGATCTTCTTTTGATGATTGCTTGAGCAACCTTGATCGAGTTTTGCAGAGATGTGAAGAAACTAATCTTGTCTTGAATTGGGAAAAGTGCCACTTTATGGTTAATGAAGGTATTGTCTTGGGGCATAAAGTTTCTGAAAGAGGTATCGAAGTTGATAAAGCCAAGGTTGATGCTATTAAAAAGATGCCATGTCCCAAGGACATCAATGGTATAAGAAGTTTCCTTGGTCATGCCGGTTTTTATAGGAGGTTCATTAAGGACTTCTCAAAAATCTCTCGGCCTCTGACTAATTTATTACAAAAAGATATACCATTTGTCTTTGATGATGATTGTGTAGAAGCATTTGAAATACTTAAGAAAGCAATGATCTCTGCACCTATTGTTCAGCCACCTGATTGGAATTTATCCTATGAAATTATGTGTGATGCTAGTGATTATGTTGTAGGTGCTGTTCTAGGACAAAGAGTTGGTAAGAAACTAAATGTTATTCAATATGCTAGTAAAACTCTAGACAATGCTCAAAGAAATTATGCTACTACTGAAAAAGAATTCTTAGCAGTTGTATTTGCTTGTGGTAAGTTTAGACCTTATATTGTTGATTCTAAAGTAACTATTCACACTGATCATGCTGCTATTAAATATCTTATGGAAAAGAAAGATGCTAAACCTAGACTTATTAGATGGATTCTCTTGCTACAAGAATTTGATTTGCACATTGTTGATAGAAAAGGAGCTGAGAACCCCGTTGCAGACAACTTGTCTAGGTTAGAAAATGTGCTTGATGACCCACTACCTATTGATGATAGCTTTCCTGATGAGCAATTAAATGTCATAAATGCTTCTCATACTGCTCCATGGTATGCTAATTATGCTAATTACATTGTTGCTAA
Organism: Triticum dicoccoides; assembly: GCF_002162155.2. NCBI lineage: Eukaryota > Viridiplantae > Streptophyta > Magnoliopsida > Poales > Poaceae > Triticum > Triticum dicoccoides. Next base: position 216,891,473 of record NC_041392.1, on the reverse strand, counting down.
GTTTATACCACCTAGTTTCACATACCAGCAAAAGAAAAAGTTCTTCTATGATTTGAGGCATTACTTTTGGGATGACCCACATCTTTATAAAGAAGGAGTAGATGGTGTTATTAGACGTTGTGTATCCAAGCATGAATAGGAACAGATCCTACGCAAGTGTCACTCCGAAGCTTATGGAGGGCACCATGCTGGAGATAGAACTGCACATAAGGTACTGCAATCTAGTTTTTATTGGCCTACTCTCTTCAAGGATGCCCGTAAGTTTGTCTTATCTTGTGATTAATGTCAAAGAATCGGTAATATTAGTAGACGTCAAGAAATGCCTATGAATTATTCACTTGTTATCGAACCATTTGATGTTTGGGGCTTTGACTATATGGGACCTTTTCCTTCCTCTAATGGATATACACATATTTTAGTTGCTGTTGATTACGTTACTAAGTGGGTAGAAGCTATTCCAACTAGTAGTGCTGGTCATAACTCTTCTATTAAAATGCTTAAAGAAGTTATTTTTCCAAGATGTGGAGTCCCTAGATATTTAATGACTGATGGTGGTTCACATTTTATTCATGGTGCTTTCCCTAAAATGCTTGCTAAATATGATGTTAATCATAGAATTGCATCTCCTTATCACCCTCAGTCTAGTGGTCAAGTAGAATTGAGTAATAGAGAACTCAAATTAATTTTGCAAAAGACTGTTAATAGGTCTAGAAAGAATTGGTCTAAGAAACTTTATGATGCATTATGGGCCTATAGAACTGCATATAAAAATCCTATGGGTATGTCTCCGTATAAAATGGTCTATGGAAAAGCATGTCACTTACCTCTCGAAATAGAACACAAGGCTTATTGGGCTATTAAAGAACTTAATTATGATTTTAAACTTGCCGGTGAGAAGAGGTTATTTGATATTAGCTCACTTGATGAATGGAGAACCCAAGCCTACGAAAATGCCAAGTTGTTTAAAGAAAAAATTAAAAGATGGCATGACAAAACGATACAAAAGCGTGAGTTTAATGTAGGTGATTGTGTATTGCTATACAACTCTTGTTTAAGATTTTTTTGCAGGAAAACTCTCTAAATGGGAAGGTCCTTACATTATTGAGGAGGTCTACCATTCCGGTGCCATAAAAAACAACAACTTCGAAGGCACAAATCCGAAGGTGGTGAACGGTCAAAGAATCAAACACTATATCTCAGGTAATCCCATAAATGTTGAAACCAATGTTATTGAAACCGTAACCCTGGAGGAATACATAAGGGACACTTTCTGGAACGTTACAGACTCCGAAAAGGAATAGGTATGTGGTACGGTAAGTAAACCGACTCCAAAACAGTTTTTAAGGCAATATTACTCCGTTTTGGAATATTTAGAAAAACAGAAAAATAAGCAGCAGTCCGGGAAGGACACGAGGGCTCCACGAGGGTGGAGGGCGCGCCCCCTACCTAGTGGGCACCTCGTGTGCTCTCCGGACTCCGTTTTCATACACGACACGTATTTTGGTCGGTAAACATTCATTATATAATCTCCCGGGGGTTTTGACTCCCGTATCACGCAAAAATCTCATGTCTTTGTTTTGAGTTGTTTTCTGTCAGGGTTGTCAAGGCCAGGCACTATGCCGTCTCCCTCCTCCTCCAACCATGAGGGCAACGATGCTTGGCTAATGAAGATAGAGCTGAAGAGAGAAGAACCTATGGAGATCAACAAGGATGAAGGGATCAAGAAGGCCATGGAGGACCAAGTTACAGCAATAGAAGACACCCTTCAACTGGATCACAATCTTCTTACCCCAACAGAAATCGAAGCTTTCAAGATGATTGAGTTGGCTCGTATACAAAATAAGTATCTCACACGTGATTTTTTTTTGTTGAAGGAGCATATCATCGCACTCAAGGGCATTATCCGCAAGTTAGAAGACCTCCTACGCTCGATGTGCGACTATCCATCATCAACAACTCCACCTTCTTCACCAACAAAGAAGAATTGAGTATCTGGTATGGGCACTCCACTTGGCAACTGCCAAGCTTGGGGGAGTGCCCCGGTATCGTATCACCATCACTTCCATCTTTACCGTTTTCTTAGTTCGATCCTTTTGGTAATATCCTGATCTAGTAGAATAAAAGTTCTTAGTATGATCTAGTTGTGAGTTTTGCTTTATTATCCTTCTATGTAATCGAGTCCGTGAGCTATATAATAAAGATTAGTGTTGAGTCGAGGGCTTGATTATTTTTCCATGATCCTAAGTGAATAAAATAAAAGAGAAAGAAATAAAAAGAAACAAAGAGATCATGTGAATCTTATGGAGAGTAATGAGCTCACATAGAAAGAGTATGATGAATAAAAGTTGTTGAGGGTTGACAAACACAGTTTTGGTCATCGTTGCGATTAATAGGAAGTAATATAGAAAGAGAGGTCTTCACATATAAATATACTATATTGGACATATTTTATGATTGTGAGCACTCATTAAAATATGACATGCTAAAGAGTTGACATTGGACAAGGAAGACAACATAATGGGTTATGTTTTCTTACATCTGAGATGAATTATATTGTCTTGGATCTTCCAACATGATGAGCTTGCCTTTCCCCCTCATGCTAGCCAAATTCATTGCACCAAGTAGAGATACTACTTGTGCTTCCAAATACCCTTAAACTAGTCTTGCCATAAGAGCCCACCATATCTACCTATGGATTGAGTAAGATCCATCAAGTAAGTTGTCATCGGTGCAAGCAATAAAAATTGCTCTCTAAATATGTATGATTGATTGGTGTGGAGGAAATAAGCTTTATACTATCGTGTGATATGGAAGTAATAAAAGCGACAGACTGCATAATAAAGGTCCATATCACAAGGGGCAATATAAAGTGATGTTCTTTCGCATTAAGATTTTGTGCATCCAACCATAAAAGCACATGACAACCTCTGCTTCCCTCTGCGAAGGGCCTATCTTTTACTTTTATCTCCTACATTGCATAAGAGTCATGGTGACTTTCACCCTTCCTTTTACACTTTATCCTTTGGCAAGCACAATATGTTGGAAAGATCCCGGTATATATGGCTAATTGGATGTGAGTTTTCATGAACTATTAATGTTGACATTACCCTTGAGGTAAAACGTTGGGTGGCAAAACTATAAGCCCCTATCTTTCTCTATGTCCGATTAAAACTCCATACCCATAAGTATTGCGTGAGTGTCAGCAATTGTGAAAGATTATATGATAGTTGAGTATGTGGACTTGCTGAAAATCTCTTATACATTGACTCTTTCCTATGTTATGATAAATTGCAATTGCTTCAATGACTGAGATTGTAGTTTGTTAGTTTTCAATGAAGTTTACGATTCATACTTGATATTGTGATTGAATTATTACTCTAGCATTAGAGATCATATGACAAGAATTATATAAGTTGTTGTTCTAAGAATGATCATGATGCCCTCATGTCCGTATTTTATTTTTATCGACACCTCTATCTCTAAACATGTGGACATATTTTTCGATTTCGGCTTTTCGCTTGAGGACAAGCGAGGTCTAAGCTTGGGGGAGTTGATACGTCCATTTTGCATCATGCTTTTATATCAATATTTATTACATTATGGGCTGTTATTGCACATTATGTCACAATACTTATGCCTATTCTCTCTTATTTTACAAGGTTTACATAAAGAGGAAGAATGCCGACAGCTGGGATTCTGGGCTGGAAAAGGAGCAAATATTAGAGACCTATTCTGCACAGCTCCAAAAGTCTTGAAACTTCATGAAAGATGTTTTCCAAATATATAAAAATACTGAGAGCAAGAACTTCACCAGGGGGGCCACACCCTGCCCACGAGGGTGGGGGCGCGCCCTACCCCTCTGGGCGCGCCCCCTACCTCGTGGGCCCCCTAGTGGCCCTCTGGTGGCCATCTTCTGCTATATGGAGTCTTTCGATGGGAAAAAAATCATAAGCCATCTTCTCGGACAAAACTCCGCCGCCACGAGGCGGAACCTTGGCGGAACCAATCTAGGGCTCTGGCGGAGCTGTTCTGCCAGGGAAACTTCTCTCCCGGAGGGGGAAATCATCGCCATCGTCATCACCAACGCTCCTCTCATCGGGAGAGGGCAATCTCCATCAACATCTTCATCAGCACCATCTCATCTCAAAACCCTAGTTCATCTCTTGTATCCAATTCTTGCCTCCAAGTCCGGGATTGGTGCTAGTAGGTTACTAGTAGTGTTGATTACTCCTTGTAGTTGATGCTAGTTGGTTTAATTGGTGGAAGATCATATGTTCAGATCCTATATGCATATTAATACCCCTCTGACTATGAACATGTTTATGCTTTGTGAGTAGTTACTTTTGTTCCTGAGGACATGGGAGAAGTCTTGCTATTAGTAGTCATGTGAATTTGGTATTCGTTCGATATTTTGATGAGATGTATGTTGTCTCTCCTCTAGTGGTGTTATGTGAACGTCGACTACATGACACTTCACCATTATTTGGGCCTAGAGGAAGGCATTGGGAAGTAATAAGTAGATGATGGGTTGCTAGAGTGACAGAAGCTTAAACCCTAGTTTATGCGTTGCTTCGTAAGGGGCTGATTTGGATCCATATGTTTCATGCTATGGTTAGGTTTACCTTAATACTTTTATTGTAGTTGCGGATGCTTGCAATAGAGGTTAATCATAAGTGGGATTCTTGTCCAAGTAAGGGTAGCACCCAAGCACCGGTCCACCCACATACCAAATTATCAAAGTACCGAACACGAATCATATGAACGTGATGAAAACTAGCTTGACGATATTCCCATGTGTCCTCGGGAGCGCTTTACATCTTATAAGAGTTTTTCCAGGCTTGTCCTTTGCTACAAAAAGGATTGGGCCACCTTGCCACACCTTATTTACTTTTGTTACTTGTTGCTCGTTACAAATTATCTTATCACAAAACTATCTGTTACCACTTATTTCAGTACTTGCAGAGAATACCTTGCTGGAAACCGCTTATCATTTCCTTCTGCTCCTCGTTGGGTTCGACACTCTTACTTATCGAAAGGACTACGATAGATCCCCTATACTTGTGGGTCATTTGGGTGTTAGAATCATTACTGTGTAATCTAGATTATTGACTGTAGTGCAAGTGGGAGACTGAAGGAAATATACCCTGGAGGCAATAATAAAGTTGTTACATATTTCCTTATATCATGATAAATGTTTATTATTCATGCTAGAATTGTAGTAACCGGAAACTTAGTACATGTGTGAATACATAGACAAATAGAGTGTCATTAATTTGCCTCTACTTGACTAGCTCGTTGAATCAATGATGGTTATGTTTCCTAACCATAGACATGAGTTGTCATTTGATTAACGGGATCACATCATTTGAGAATGATGTGATTGACTTCACCCATCTGTTAGCTTAGCACGATAATCGTTTAGTTTGTTGCTATTGCTTTCTTCATGACTTATACATGTTCCTATAACTATGAGATTATGCAACTCCCAAGTACCAGAGGAACACTTTGTGTGCTACCAAACATCACAACGTAACTGGGTGATTATAAAGGTGCTCTACAGGTGTCTCCGATGGTACTTGTTGAGTTGGCATAGACCGAGATTAGGATTAGTCACTCCGATTGTCGGAGAGGTATCTCTGGGCCCTGGCATAGATCGAGATTAGGATTAGTCACTCCGATTGTCGGAGAGGTATCTCTGGGCCCTCTCGATAATGCACATCACTATAAGCCTTGCAAGCATTGTGACTAATGAGTTAGTTGCGGGATGATGCATTACGGAACGAGTAAAGAGACTTGCTGGTAATGAGATTGAACTAGGTATGAGGATATCGACGATCGAATCTCGGGCAAGTAACATACCGATAACGAAGGGAACAACGTATGTTGTTATGCGGTTTGACCAATAAAGATCTTCGTAGAATATGTAGAAACCAATATGAGCATCTAGGTTCCGCTATTGGTTATTGACCGAAGACGAGTCTCGGTCATGTCTACATAGTTCTCGAACCCGTAGGGTCCGCACGCTTAAAGTTCGGTGATGGTCGGTAATATGAGTTTATGTGTTTTGATGTACCGAAGGTATTTCGGAGTCCCGAATATGATCATGGACATGAATAGGAGTCTCGAAATGGTCGAAACATAAAGATTGGTATATTGGAAGCCTATATTTGGACATCGGAATAGTTCCGTCTGAAATCGGGATTTTACTGGAGAGCCGGGGGGGGGGGTTACCGGAACCCCCCAGGGGTTAATGGGCCTTGTTGGGCCCTAGTGGAGAGAGAGAGGGGCCGACCAGGGCAGGGTCGCGCGCCCTCCCCTTGATTCTGAATAGGACAAGGAAGGGGGGCGGCGGCGCCCCCCTTGCCTTTCCCCTCTCCCACTCCTTCCTTCCCCCTCCTAGTGGGACTAGGAAAGGGGAGTCCTACTCCCACTAGGAGGAGAACTCCTCCTCCTGGCGCGCCCTGCTAGGGCCGGCCAGCCTCCCCCCTTGCTCCTTTATATACGGGGGCAGGGGACACCCCAAGACGCACAAGTTGATTAGTCGATCTTTTAGCCGTGTGCGGTGCCCCCTCCACTATAATCCACCTCGGTTATATTGTAGCGGTGCTTAGGCGAAGCCCTGCGTCGGTAGCATCATCATCACCGTCATCACGCCGTCGTGCTGACGGAACTCTCCCTCGAAGCTTTGCTGGATCGGAGTTCGTGGGACGTCACAGAGCTGAATGTGTGCTGAACTCGGAGGTGTCGTACGTTCGGTACTTGGATCGGGCGGATCGTGAAGACGTACGACTACATCAACCGCGTTCTCATAACGCTTCCGCTTACGGTCTACGAGGGTACGTGGAAGACACTCTCCCCTCTCGTTGCTATGCATCACCATGATCTTGCGTGTGCGTAGGATTTTTTTTGAAATTATTGCGTTCCCCAATAGTCGTCACATGGCAAATGTATTTTTGCTCTTCTCTAAAACATGAAAAATTCTAAAAGTTTCTAAAACATGACATGCCACCCTTCAAAAAAAAATAAAATTGCCACCATCTTCAAATGTATGTTATTTTTTTTATTTTCTCTAACACGGCAACATTATTAAATGGACCATGTTAAACTTTTTTATGGACCATGACAAGTCGAGTACAAGCACGATGGCAACTTAACTATGATATAGTTTTCGAAACTATGATGTGTTTTGCCATGGCAACTTAACACATATTGGCATGGTAGATTTTGGGGACCATTGTCACATTGCAAATGTATTTTTGCTCTTGTCTAAAGGATGGCAAATTCTAAAAGTTTCTCAATCATGACAAACTTGCCATCTTTCATTTTTATTATTATTTTTGCCACCATTTTCTTCCAATGCCGGAGGGAATTTGCGGGTTGACGTTAGAGATGCCCTTATGTCACTAGGACAGGACGGATGCCTCGGGCTAGGGTGACCTATCCTTCCTGCTAGGCGTTGGCAACTTATCTTCATCATCATCGTGTGGGAAGCTATTTGGGCGCCACGTGGCCATTTCTTTCCATGTCATTAGTCATGTATCGAAACTACTAGAGCATGACGCGCGCTTTGTCGCGCCTATTTGTGGGTTAAGTCCCCTATGTTTATTTTGTATGTGGTCTATTTCAATTGGTTGGCTCATTGTGTGTAATTGTCATTTAATTTTGCTATATAGCAGTGACAATCAAGTTTAAACGTTTTTATAAAAGTATCCATCTAGCTAAATTAATGAACAATTATTGTGTGAGCTTTGTTCAATACGCCCAAGATTAATTTCTTGCTCAATGCTTGTTAGATGCAGAATATTAGAAAAATGGAAGAATAGAATGGTAAATCTAATCATAGTTACACTCTCGTTGGATGCAAGAGAGTAAATTGCTAACTTTGCATGTTTCCCATCGACTCCTTGCTTCCAATGTAAGTACGCGCGACCTCGTCGGCGGTGGAGTACGTGCCAAGCCAGAAGTGGCATCCCTCATCGTAGAACTCCATGCCGAGGTTGCCGGACGGCTTCGCCCGCCCGCCGAAGAACCCCATCTAGTCTTCGGGGTCTTCTTC
>NC_041392.1:216881100-216883268 GCF_002162155.2 Triticum dicoccoides | reverse complement strand
GCGCTGCCGACGGTCAAATCTGGGCGGCGGCGGGTGGGGTGGGGGCTCGGGGCGGCGGCTTGCTCGCGGGCAGCTGTAAGTGCATCTAGTGCCACACCTAGTTGGTTTTGGAGTATTGACGACAAACTTGGTTGAGGGACTAATGTGTTTGTGAGAATTCTAGGATAACACAAGTAGTACTCCCTCATTGATTCGGTTTACCTACCAGAGATGACCCCTAAAAATGTGTGAAGACATTGAAGACAACGGTGGTATGTGAAGAGATTCACGTTGAAGACTATGACATGAGAAGACATCGCATGAAGACTATGGCTTGCGGAGACATAGTTGTTTCGTAGTTTCCTTTTCTTCTTTGTTGAGTCATAGGAACCACTATACTGTTAAGTGGGGTCCAAGTAAACAAAGTCAGAGTGACTGAAGTGATGCTCAACCAAATCCTATGTCTTCGAGCGAAGACAATGAAAGCAAATCTTATTCAGAGCTGGATAAGTCAGCTTTACTTGTAGCCCAAGTCAAGCTGCCGCGCGTGTTTGAAATCTGACCGTTGGACACGTGTCGGTTCCTTAGTGACCCAGGGTCATTTCAGACAAATCAGGTCGGGTTGCCTCCTGTCTATAAATAGCCCACCCCCTACACCATAAATTGGTGGCTGCTCAGAGTTAGTGCACGACTTTTATCGTTTGAGAGCAACCCACCTCCGAAGCCTTTGAGAGAGAAAGCCCTGCGTCGGTAGCATCATCATCACTGTCATCACGCCGTCGTGCTGACGGAACTCTCCCTCGAAGCTCTGCTGGATCGGAGTTCGTGGGACGTCATAGAGCTGAACGTGTGCTGAACTTGGAGGCGTCGTACGTTCGGTACTTGGATCGGTCGGATCGTGAAGACGTACGACTACATCAACCACGTTCGCATAAGCTTCCGCTTACGGTCTACGAGGGTACGTGGAAGACACTCTCCCCTCTCGTTGCTATGCATCACCATGATCTTGCGTGTGCGTAGGATTTTTTTTAAATTATTGCGTTCCCCAATAGTCGTCACATGGCGAATGTATTTTTGCTCTTCTCTAAAACATGAAAAAATCTAAAAGTTTCTAAAACATGACATGCCACCCTTCAAAAAAATTAAAATTGCCACCATCTTCAAATGTATGTTATTTTTTTTATTTTCTCTAACATGGCAACCTTATTAAATGGACCATGTTAAACTGTTTTATGGACCATGACAAGTCGAGTACAAGCACGATGGCAACTTAACTATGATATAGTTTTCGAAACTATGATGTGCTTTGCCATGGCAACTTAACACATATTGGCATGGTAGATTTTGGGGACCATTGTCACATTGCAAATGTATTTTTGCTCTTGTCTAAAAGATGGCAAATTCTAAAAGTTTCTCAATCATGACAAACTTGCCATCTTTCAATTTTTTCTTATTTTTGCCACAATTTTCTTCCAATGCTGGAGGGAATTTGCGGGTCGATGTTAGAGATGCCCTTATGTCACTAGGACAGGACGGATGCCTCGGGCTAGGGTGACCTATCCTTCCTGCTAGGCGTTGGAAACTTATCTTCATCATCATCGTGTGGGAAGCTATTTGGGCGCCATGTGGCCATTTCTTTCCATGTCATTAGTCATGTATCGAAACTACTAGAGCATGACGCGCGCTTTGCCGCGCCTATTTGTGGGTTAAGTCCCCTATGTTTATTTTGTATGTGGTCTATTTCAATTGGTTGGCTCATTGTGTGTAATTGTCATTTAATTTTGCTATATAGCAGTGACAATCAAGTTTAAACGTTTTTATAAAAGTATCCATCTAGCTAAATTAATGAACAATTATTGTGTGAGCTTTGTTCAATACGACCGAGATTAATTTCTTGCTCAATGCTTGTTAGATGCAGAATATTAGAAAAATGGAAGAATAGAATGGTAAATCTAATCATAGTTACACTCTCGTTGGATGCAAGAGAGTAAATTGCTAACTTTGCATGTTTCCCATCGACTCCTTGCTTCCAATGTAAGCACGCGCGACCTCGTCGGCGGTGGAGTACGTGCCAAGCCAGAAGTGGCGTCCCTCATCGTAGAACTCCATGCCGAGGTTGCCGGACGGCTTCGCCCGCATGCCGAAGAACCCCATCTAGTCTTCGGGGTCTTCTTCGGCGGCATGGTGAC
>NC_041392.1:216812247-216880963 GCF_002162155.2 Triticum dicoccoides | reverse complement strand
GGGCGACGGCGGTGGGGTGGGGGCTCGGGGCGGCGGCTTGGTCGCGGGCAGCTGGAAGTGCACCTAGTGCCACACCTAGTTGGTTTTGGAGTATTGACGACGAACTTGGTTGAGTGACTAATGTGTTTGTGAGAATTGTAGGATAACACAGGTAGTACTCCCTCATTGATTCGGTTTACCTACCAGAGATGACCCCTAAAAATGTGTGAAGACATTGAAGACAATGGTGATCTATGAAGAGATTCACGTTGAAGACTATGACATGAGAAGACATCGCATGAAGACTATGGATTACGGAGACATAGTTGTTTCGTAGTTTCCTTTTCTTCTTTGTTGAGTCATAGGAACCACTATACTGTTAAGTGGGGTCCAAGTAAACAAAGTCAGAGTGACTGAAGTGATGCTCAACCAAATCCTATGTCTTCGAGCGAAGACAATGAGAGCAAATCTTATTCAGAGCTGGATAAGTCAGCTTTACTTGTAGCCCAAGTCAAGCTGCCGCGCGTGTTTGAAATCTGACCGTTGGACACGTGTCGGTTCCTTAGTGACCCAGGGTCATTTCAGACAAATCAGGTCGGGTTGCCTCCTGGCTATAAATAGTCCACCCCCTACACCATAAATTGGTGGTTGCTCAGAGTTAGTGCACGACTTTTATCGTTTGAGAGCAACCCACCTCCGAAGCCTTTGAGAGAGAAATCCTTGCGAGGACAAAGCCCTAAACACCCTGAGCCAAAGAGTGTTAGGCATCACTGAAGTCTTTCTGTCTGCGTGATCTGAAGACTTGTTACACTTGAGGACTGTGAATCCTCCAGCCGGTTAGGTGTTGCGTTTTGAGCATCCAAGAGTCATTGTGGATCGCCGGTGAACGAAGTCTGTGAAGATTTGGAAGTCTCCCTTGAAGACTTACCAGAGTGATTGGGCGAGGACTGTGTGTCCTTAGCTCAAGGGGAATAAGGTGAAGACGCGGTCTTCTGAGTTGAATCTCAGCCTCCCTAACCAGACGTACAGTTGTCACAACAACTAGAACTGGTCCAACAAATCCTTGTCCTCATCATGCAACTGGTTCTATCCTTTACCTCTCTTTACTTACAGTTTGTCTTCGTGAAGTCATTGCCTGCTTACATGATTTGATTGACTTCATTGTGTGAAGATTGTTGTTGTTTGGTTTCCTACTATGTTCCATCACGATCCATACCACCTAGCTGCTGATAGTCTTTGTGCTTTCACTTCATTACTTACTTGACTATGGCTTGTCTAGTGTAGTCTATCTTCTGCTGCATATCAATAGGTTCATTTCTAATGTTTGTCTTCAAAGCCACCGTGTTTTGAAGACTTCCATAAAATTCGTCTATTCACCCCCCTCTAGTCGAGAACTAACACTTTTAGCAGCGATGGGGTGGGGTGGGGGCTCAGGACAGGGGCTTCGCGGTGGCGAATCGGACGGCGATGGTGGTGGCGAATCAAGCCCGATTCGAGGCGAGCGGTGGCGGCGAAGTCACGGAACCGGCGGCGGGGTGGTTGGCGGCCGGATCTAGCGTGGGGCGACGGCGGTGGGTGGGCGGGCAGCGGCGACAGTGTGACGGGTGGCGGCAGGAACAAGATGTGCGGTGGAGGAAAATAAATGAATAGCGGTTGGCACGCGACCAGTCGTTTATCTTCAGGTATTGTATTTTACATCACTTGGGCCAGATGATGTAATTTTTTGACATCTACATCATTTGTTGAAGATGGCTTTTTGAGGCTCGAAAATGCAAAAGTTAGTTATTTTTTTATCTACATCTTCTATTGAAGATGTTCTAAAGACATAAGGCATGATCTTACCGGTATAGTACGCAGACAAAGAGCTTTTGTCTAGTGAGGCATCTCTTGATCGGTTTATAAATTCACTCATAAGCATAAGATAATCTGTTGTTTTGCTATTTTATTAAGCATTAATTACAGCATTAAGTGGTTCATGCAGTAAATTAAGTTGTTAATTATTGACTACTATGTAGCATGTGGTGTAGTGAGAAGGGGCGTTGTAAGATTGTTGCACGTCGTGCCGCTAGTGTCAAACAAAAAAACAACGAAAAAAAAAGGTACACACTGACAAATGGGTTAAATGTCCTTCACAACCCCATGTCATCAAAGGCCAGGAAATCATGGAAGCTTAGTAACTAGATAAATTGCCCGCTGCGGCTTTGAATTTTATTTACTCTTCCGTACTCTAAGAATAAATGTAGCCCTATGTGGCTGTTCGATATTTATTCATGTGACCGGTCGAGATGCTTGAGACAAGTAAAACAAAAATAGCATTGACGCGAACAAATTTGTAGGTGGATGGTTAAGAGGATAATGATATCCTCCATCCATCAAATTTCAAGACACAAATTTAACATTAGTGCTTACATTTTTCTGAATTTATTTTAGTTCTTTCGACGATGTACTCTATTCCTATGAAATGCGCATCGCCGAAAAATCCTGAAATAAATACGAGCACCAAGATTTGAATCCTGATGGGCTGGGATACCATAATCCATCTAACCATTCAATCACAAGTTGGTTCACGGAAGGAGACGTACAACTTCGTCAATTTCAAAATAATGTGCCAACTAAATCTCTTCAAGGTGCTTATACGGATATAATGTGTATGAGTGCGTACATAAAGATGAGTGTGTTTGTCCGTACCGTGTTTAAGAAAACAACCCTGTTTGGATTCCTAGGTTAGAGTTAGTTTTAGTTAGTTGGGGCTCAAATAACCCAAAAGTATCCAAACATGGTGGGTTAGTTTGGGTTAGTTGGATCTAACCCACCCCAAAAAACTAGCCCACACTAGAGGAGATTATTTGGGTTAGTTCTTCTAGGCCCACTAAAAAAATAGTAAAAAATTTACCTCTCCCATTCAAATAGGGTCCAAAGTAGTCAAATGATTAAGAAAGAATATTTATTGTCAATCTAACCCTACCATCCAAACATCTCTTTGTTTAGAGTTAGTTTATGATTAGTTTAAGGTTAAAATATAACTCTAACCTCTAACTTAGTTAGAGTATCCAAACAGGGACAAAGTAGGCGTGCACGGCTCAAAAATCTGGGATGGACGGAGAAGAAAGTCGGTTGAATTTTTTATGACCGGCGGGCGGCTTCCGTGAAAGTTCTCGCGCTTTTACTCCCACACTCCTGGTTTGGTCTTCTTTTTTGAGGTAATATCACTGGTGGTCATACAACTTGCGTTGGATGTGCAGTTTAGTGCTAGAACTATTAAAATACGTTTTTCTGGTCATACAACTTGCACTTTGGTGCAGATACGGTCATTCCCTTCATATCTGCCGCTGGCGTGGCATGCCACGTAAGCACGGGGCCACTGTCAGTGACAGAAAACGTCCTGGAGCCATCCGCGTGCATGGTAAACTTGCACGGACCCTCCTCGGAAAATATTTATTCGCGTCAAAAGTCCCTGCATACAGTGGCCCCAATATAACCTGTTATGGTGGTCTCTCTGTTTGCAAATCCCCCCGATTCCCAAATCTGTAGTCTTCCGAAAAAAGAACCCTAGGCGGGCGACGGCGGCTGCTAGCAACTTAAGTGCCAAATTCAGAGTACACGCCCTTAGTGTCAAAAAATTCAGTTTACTACAGTTTTTTTCTTCAGAAATTCAGTTTACTATAGCACACATACTTGACATAGCAATTTAAGTGCCAAATTCATATTACACGCCCTCAGTGTAAAAAAATTAGTTTACTACAGGTTTTTTTCTTCAGAAATTCAGTTTACTGCAGCACACATACTTGACATAGCAATTTAAGTGCCAAATTCATAGTACACGCCCTTAGTGTCAAAAAAGTTCAGTTTACTGCAGTTTTTTTTCCAGAAATTCAGAGTACATACAACATTATTTGCATCTCGAAAACATCACACAGTTTCAACCACATAATCCAACCAAACAGGAGCATGTCATAAACCATAGCCAAAACAACGAATTTATCATACTTTTACACACATAAAACTGCGTCCTTTCATAACCCCTTCCTAAACCCTAGGTCGATATGCGAACAGGGGAGCTTCACCGTTGTAATCTAATGGCTACAGGGGAGCTGAACCGTAGCGTGACCGAACATCTGTCAAGAACCCTAAGGAGGCAGACACCGACCTAGCGCGACACAACAAAAGACGGCGGCACAAAGAAGATGGCGGGGAGCAGAGGAAAAAAACGAGATGGCAGAGACCAACGAGGGGGCAGACGTACCATAGGACGGTGCTGCTTCGCCCGGACGTGGACGGCGCGGTTCACTCATCTCCTCCGACGACGGCCGCCGTGACGTGCCGGCTCCTCCACCTCCGCCTCCACCTCTGTATGATCAGGACACGAAACAGCGGGGAGTCGAACTGAAGCGCCAGCGATTTTGGGGTGCCGCTCGCAAATACACACACCTGCTTGTTCCCGCCTTTGTAGGGACTTTTTTGTGCACATAGTAACAAGTTGAGGGGGGGTCCGTGCAACTTTACCATGCGCGGGTGGCTCCAGGACATTTTCTGTCACTGACAGTGGCCCCGTGCTTACGTGGCATGCCACGCCAGCGGCGCATACGGAGGGAATGACCGTATCTGCATCAAAGTGCAAGTCGTATGACCAGAAAAACGTATTTTGATAGTTCTAGCACTAAACTGCACATCCAACGCAAGTTGTATGACCACCAGTGATATTACTCTTCTTTTTTACCAGTACGCCGCTTTCACACACGCTTTTACCTCCCTCCCTTCAATCATTCATCAACGCTCAGTCCCGTCCACACCCACCACCCCACAGCCCACAACAAACAGAGTGTGTGTTGCGTTTTCTCCGCTAACCCCTCCCAACAAAACCCTCTCCTCCGCCTTCGCAAGCAAGCCACCTCCGCCGGATTCCTCTCGCCGTCGCTATTCTTCCTCCCCTTCCCTCCGCTCGCCTCAGCGGGCCGGCGACGACGACGACCCGGACCTGCATTGATTTGTTTCGGGGTGAGGAACCCTAGCTTTTTTTTTCTCGATTGTTTGCTCTGCGCGCCGCGAAGCAATCGGCCCACCCTTTTCCCTGTGCGATTGACGATGAATCGGAACCCGTCCAGCCCGCCGCTTTTCTCCCGGATTGCTGTTGTTGGTTGTCGTGTGGAGGAGCATTTGTGCCAGTATTTTTTTCCTTTCCATTTCTGGGAGGTTAGGCGAGCGGGGGCGCCGATTCCTGCTTTTCCCCAAACTCGAGGGTTTCATGGAGCTCCGCTTCTGTTTTTGCTGCTGGATTTGGGGGTGTTTTTTTTTGTTTTGTTACTGAACTCTCTGCTCTGCTCTCGCTGATTTCCTCTGTTCCTGACTTCCTGTGTGAGAGGGGTTGAAATGGATTTTTCCGTCTCCATCGTCTTATTCGTCACGAGCGCGACTGATTATTACGCGCTGATCGCGTTTAGCTAGCTTTGCCCTGATTGGTTGACACCTGTACAGATCGGTCCCAATTATTGCGCGCTGATCACATTTAGCTGACTTTGCTCTGATTGGCCACACGGATATCCATAACTTCGTACTCGCAGCAGCTTCAAAAATTGAAGCCCCGAAAGACCATATGAAATCCATCACAGTACACAAATAATATGAGCGCCTGCGGCGTGCGGACATGATTTTCCCCAAATCTGTAAATTCTGTGGAAAATTGATAATTGTACTAGCCGATTCACATGTCCTCACATTTCACAGATCAATCACATAACATCCAGCAAGGTGAAGCCCCAATCACCACTAACTCAATGTTTTTTGGGTTACCAAAAGGATGGTAGGATAGAGTTACCATTGGAAATGTGGCGTGCCCTTTGTTTTCATGACCATTAAATACATTTAATTGTTTGATGAACTGGATTGTGTGTTTGTCCTTCGCTTGGCATGCTTGTTGCTCACTCGATCTAGTTGCTTCAGGTTAAGCAATGGCATTGTTGGACTGGATTGAGTTGTCTGATGACGAGGAGGTGACAGTCAAAGAAAAACTTCCTCCAGAAAAAGTCAAAGAAGAATTTCCTCCAACAAATGTCAAAGAAGAATTTCCTCCCACAAGAGTGAAAGAAGAACTGGATACTCATATACATGGGACAGCGCAGTTGGAAGTAGAAATTGTTGATTTAACCATAGAAGAAGCTGACGTTGAAGAGGATAGGAATGCTCACGGGAAAGGGGATGCTGCTCAGGGGGCAACAACATCACATAGACAACAGTTTCTTGCACCTCATGGACAAGGCGAGGCAGCTCAGACAGTGGTACCAAGACAAGAGTTTCTTGCTGCTGCTAATGGTGTGGAAGAGTTTCTTGTAATAGGTGATGTTGCACAAGAGGCTATGCAGTCTGGAAATCAGGATTTTGCTGCAGCAGTTGATTGCGCAGAAGAGGCCACGCATTCTGAAAATGCAGATGAAGCTGGCCCATCATTGTTTACAGAACAAGGTGCCGCGGCAGGTGATTGCGGTGAAGAGGCTATGCAGCCTGGAAATCAGGATTTTGCTGCAGCAGTTGATTGTGCAGAAGAGGCCATGCAGTCTGAAAATGCAGCTGAAGCTGGCCCATCGTCGTTTACAGAGCAAGGTGTTGCAGCAGGCGACTGCAGTGAAGAAGCTTTGCAGCCCGGAATTCAGGATTTTTCTGCAGCAGTTGATTGCGCAGAAGAGGCCATGAAGTCTGAAAATGCAGCTGAAGCTGGCCCATCATTGTTTACAGAACAAGGTGCCACGGCAGGTCATTGCGGTGAAGAGGCTATGCAGCTTGGAAATCAGAATTTTGCTGCAGCAGTTGATTGTGCAGAAGAGGCCATGCAGTCTGAAAATGCAGCTGAAGCTGGCCCATCGTCGTTTACAGAGCAAAGTGTTGCAGCAGGCGACTGCAGTGAAGAAGCTTTGCAGCCCGGAAATCAGGATTTTTCTGCTGCAGTTGATTACGCAGAAGAGGCCATGCAGTCCGAGAATGCAGCTGAAGCTGGGCCATTATCGTCTACTGGACAAGGTGTTGTAGCAGGCGATTGCAGTGAAGAGGCTATGCAGTCTGGAAAGCAGGATTTTGTCGCAGCAGTTGATTGCGCAGAAGAGGCTATGCAGTCTGGAAATGCAGTCGAAGGTGCCCCATCATCGTTTACAGAAGGTGTAGCAGCAGGTGATTTTGCTGAAGAGGCTATGCAGTATAACCATGAAGACAAAGCTGCTGAATGCTCGTCAATGACACGACAAGCTGCTTCATCATCCTTGTCAATGACAGAACAAGGTGCTACTACATCCTCACTAAGGACAGCGCAACAGAGTCACAAGAGAGATGCATTGATAGATTCCCCTCCCATCGCAACTGTGGCGCCTTTTCCCCGGCAATTCTGGAAGGCTGGAGAGTACAAGGTTGCTTCCCGAGCTTCCATCAACAGTATGTTCTTATTCTCTTCCTAGCCTAGGACTCTATTTAACAGTCCCACCAATAAACATTGCCTGTCCCATTTAGAGTGTCCATCATGGCAGGTTGGGTGGATTCCCCTGCTTGTCCACTCCGCTCTCCCATTGGTGGACTGAAACTTGCTCACATGCAGTTCCCTGTTACATGAAAGATGGAACTGAGAATTGTGTTTACGTTAAGTAAAAAAGTTTGCTGTATTACATTTACATGTCTCAGAGTATCTACTAGTTAGATTATTATTAGTTTGCTGTATTTTTGTATAATATGGCAGAGCTGCATCCAACCTACACTGCCACTGATGCAAGAGTCCTTCATGGTTTACCTTGGCTACCAAGTTGTTTACTTTAATCTTTAGTTGGTTTATTTCATTGTTATAGTTTGGTTTATTTTCGTTGAATATATTCCACAAAATAGAGAGATGTTTCCATCTATTAAATAGTCTATTACATAAGGTGATAAGGCATCCCTAAAATTGGGAGGTTGTATCCAGAGTTCATTATGCATGAATGAATTAAGGGTCTTCTGTTTAAAGTGTTTTCCCCAGCCTCTTTCTCTGTTGTATTAACATAAAAAATAGAGGAAAACCTGCACTGGCAGGTTCAATATGGCCCCATTCAGGTAAGAGGAGCAAGCAGTGGGGAACATCTATTTATATGCGTGTTAGCATCAACAGCATCCTATCTGCATGCACATCATCTCCATTTTCTATTTGTTCTTACTTCTTACCATTTAATTTTGCAATTTGATTAGATGGCCAGAACTGCTTAAGGATTAATCCCAAGTTTCTTCACTCGAATGCTACGTCACACAAGTGGGTATTTGGTGGTACGTCGTAGTGATATCTGTAAAGCTGGCACTTCACTTCTGCTTTTGTATGTCTATGCCCCTTCTAGTGAAATCTGGACTCTAGATTGATGTATGCTTAACTCTTTTTCTACAGCTATTGCAGAACTGCTCGACAACGCTGTTGATGAGGTTTTTGCTTCAAATATATGAACACTAAATAGTATCACCTTTATCTGTGATTCTCATGCTTTATTTTGTTTCTTGATTCCTCTGTTTTGCATTGGAACGTGGAGTAGGTGCAGAACGGGGCAACCTATGTGAAAATAGATAAAATGAAATATTCTCCTGTTGGAGAGTATTCGTTAATGATACAAGGTAGCATACAGATAGATATGTACTATCAAATTGCACTGGCTATATAATTTTTATATAGTATTTTCTGTAGCTTATTTCTTGAATCCTATTTTCAAGATGATGGAGGCGGTATGAGTCCTGAGTATCTTCGACATTGTTTGAGCTTCGGATTCTCCAATAAATGCACGAATTCATCAATTGGACAATGTAATAGTTTTTGTGAACTCGCTTAAAAATGTTGATTATTCCATTGCTAAATAGTCACTGACTTGTGGTTACATTTACAGATGGAAATGGCTTCAAAACCAGCACAATGAGGCTTGGGGCAGATGCTATCATATTCAGCTGCAGAAAAGCTAATAGGTTTGTCCTACTTTAGCAATGCAGCATCTTTCCTATCCACTTTCTGACATTAGCAAATATGGGAACTTTGATTCGACACTCTAAATTATCATGATAAAATGCAATATGGAACAAATTGATTGTACTTTGTTTTTCTGTTAAACCTCCCATCCTAAAATGTACTATCAAGTTAATGCACGTGAGAGCTCAGATAATAAAATTACAATCAAAGATCGGCATGCATTATAGTGGGCAAATGAAAATTTTGAGCTATATGCATAAATTATAAGATGTAAAACTCGGGTAAAATATATCGAGTGCTTCTGTCTAGGCGTCTTTTTGGGTATCTCATATTGCGATTTTTCATAGGAAATAACAACAATAGCTACTCTATCTGCAAAGATAAATATGATTTATGAAGCTACATCCATAGCCTTGAACAAAGAAAGTCTAGAATGAAGTAGAAGTGTGTTTTAAGTTTTGTGCAAAATGTCCATAAGGCATAACCCAACCATAGAATTTTCTAGATAGTACATGTGGCAGAATCTGTTCTAATAAGAGAAATCCAACGGCCAGCAACACTCGGATTTGCCACCTCTCTACTGTCGGAACGGCTTCATCCAACGGTTGTTATTCAAAGTTATTCTTCACTATAGATATAATAGATAATAGATAATAGATAGATAGAAGATATAGATAACAGATATAAAGGAGCATGATTGGATGGTTACCAAAAACTGGTTGGCGAAAATTTTGGTTAGGTACCGTCTTGCTTTGCCAATTCTCAAAAATTGGTAAAATTGGCAAGTATTGGAGTTGCCAATTTTTAGCATATAACTTATGATGTCATTGTGTTGAGCATCTTTGCTGTGTCCTGCTAACTCGCTATCCAAAGGCTTTTAGCATATAACTTGTTATGTCATTCTGTTGAGCATCTTTGCTGATGTCTTGCTAACTCGCTATCCAAACTTATCTACTATATTGTGGTAACCATTTAGTTTAATCATTGATATGGCAGCAGATTGACACGAAGTGTTGGGCTGCTCTCTTACACATTCCTCAAAGGAACCGGCTGCGATGACATATTAGTGCCAGTGGTCAGTTTATTAAACTTATTAACTTATGACACTATTAATGTAGCATCTACAGCCACATCACCATGTTTTTGTTTAGTATTTGGACAAGAGTGAACTGACATTTGTTTCCAATATAATAGCTTCTAGTTGGTAATAATGTCTTCTGAAGATTAATTAGCATGTGGAATTGTGGATGTAGGATTTTAACTGATACAGACCCTTGATACCGTGCTATTTCCTACTAAACAACTAATGCTATTTTTCTTATAGGTTGACTATGAATTTGATCCTTCATCCCGCAATTTCAAGAGGATAATGGACCGTGGTGAAAAACATTTTTCTTCCAATTTGTCCACTCTTTTGAGGTGGTCTAAATTTTCTACAGAAGATGATTTATTGAATCAAGTAAGTTACTACTCTCTCTACCTATCCAGTTAATCATTTTTTGCAATTCTGACATGACTTCCTCTTGAAAATATTTGTCCAAAACCAATTGATTGTATGTCGGTGTGCTCAGATAGTAACTGGTTACTTCTATGGTTGCTTAGTAGTGTTATACCCTAAAAGCAATATTTTCATGGTGAATATCTAGATTTCGTTTTGAAATGCAATAGCTATACAGTTTTTTTCTTCTGTATATCTGGAATGGTTTGTTTGTACAAGATTACTTCCTACTTACTCTGGTCCACATGCTGACAGTTTGAGGACATGGGATGCCATGGCACAAAAATTGTTGTATTCAACTTGTGGCTCAATGATGTGGATGAAATGGAGCTTGACTTTACAACTGATGATGAGGTGACATTTGTTTCTCTCGGCGACTCTACTCCATAGATTTCAAATTTCAGTATTCCTTGTTTTTATGATGTACTTCAAAACTAAGGATAAACATTACTTAGTTCATGCAACACTTGAAAAATATTTGATGAAAAAGTTGAATATGTTCTAATCTTATAGACATGGAAGCTGTAGTATTTGCTTTAAGAATAGAATTCTTCCACCTTTTTGTTGTTGGAAGATATATAAAATATTTACTTTTTTACTTGTATCACCTGATTGCCCCTGCCGGGCTAACAACCATCAAAGAAATTAGCTCAGTAAATGTCGAATCACTGATGTTGATCGGCTTAGTTTATATCCGGAAGAGGCCCACCGGGCAGTAGTTAGGGGGCTTGGCCCACAAGTTATCTTAGGCAAGTTATCTTAGGCTAAAGTTATAAATACTCGTGTAAGACATCGTTTGAGATCAAGCAATAAGAAGAATATTATCTCCTATTGCCCGGCTCCCTGAGGAGCCGGAAACCCTAGCCGCCAACAGCCCTAACCGCCGCCGCCCTTCTCCTAGCTCGCGACGGCGCCCTGCCGCCGGCACGCCCGTTCCTCGCCACGCCCTCCTCCATCCTTCCCTTACCACCTATGGCCTAGACCTGGTAGAGTACTTGATTCTACCAATTTGGTATCCAGAGACACCAGGCCGATCATGTCACTCCTTCCATCACCGCCGCCGTTACCATCCACCTCCGTCCAGCTCTCGCTGCCGCCGGCCACTTCCACGGCGATGACGGAGATCGCGTCCGGGACCACCGCCCCCTCCGCTCCAGCGGCCATCACCACTACGGGGGATCCGCCCCCGCTCCTCTCGCCGGAGGAGGTGTCGGGCACCCTGCGGGAGCTTGTCCAGGCGGTCAGGGGTATTACCCTCTACCTCGCCGGGAACCAGCCCCCGCCACCGAGCGCCGTCACCACCGTCTACGGACCGCCGCCGCTACAGTGGGCCGCCCCGGCCCTCCAGGCGCCCTCCGGAGGGGCGCCCCAGCCGCCGCCGCTGCTGCCGCACTACTCGGCGGCGGGACAGCCTTGGCCAGCGTGGCTGGCCTCCACCGCGCCGCTGGGGGGCCCGACCCAGCAGTTTCTTCCGGCGCCACCGCCGCCCCCCTCCCCCGACGCAGGCGCCGGTGCAGCAGCTCCACCCGGCGCCACCGCCATCGTCAGCACCACCACCCGCGTCTCGGGCCACGGGTCGGCCCCTGCACCAGGTGCAGTTTCCACCGTCACCATCGCCGATCCCCGCGTGGGCGACCGGTTCGTCTCCGGACCCGGTATACTCCACGGCGCTGGAACACCCGACGCCCTCCCTGCGATTCGATCACCCTTCCAGCTCAGCGAACTACGCCCCGGCGCTTTCCGAACCGGCATACGCGCTGCCGGCAACTGCGGCCGCCCCCGGGCACGGCGGGCCGCCACCCCCTCGCTTCGCCAAGCTGGACTTCGCCACCTACGAGGGCACGGAGGACCCCCTCAACTGGCTCAACCAGTGCGAGCAGTTCTTTCGAGGGCAACGGACGCTCGCTTCGGATCGTACCTGGCTCGCTTCCTATCATCTAAGAGGCGCAGCACAAACTTGGTACTACGCTCTCGAGCAGGACGAGGGCGGCATGCCACCATGGGAGCGCTTCCGGGACCTTTGTCTCCTCCGCTTTGGGCCTCCTATCCGCGGGAGCCGACTGGCGGCCCTCGGCCGTCTACCTTTCACATCTACGGTGCAGGACTACGCCGACTGCTTCCAGGCCCTGGCGTGCCACGCGCCGGGCGTCTCCGCGACCCAGCGCGCCGAGCTCTTTGTGGGCGGTTTGTCGGACCATATTCGCGTGGACGTCGAGCTCCGGGATCCCCCCGATCTCCAGACGGCCATGTACTACGCCCGCGCGTTCGAGCGCCGCGCGGTGGCCATTCAGCAGGACTCGCCGTTCCGGGCCGCTGGCTCACTACCTTCGCCGGATTCCGCATCGGGTCGGCCTGCGCAGGCTTCCGCGGCACCCCTCGCCGCGACCGAGGCACCTCTCGCCGCGACCGCAGCGCGCCCGTTCCGCCGGCTCACCTCAGCCGAGATACTCGAGCGTCGCCGCCAAGGGTTGTGCTTCAACTGCGACGAACCCTACAAGCCCGGCCACGCCTGCCCGCGACTCTTCTACCTGGACGTTGCAGACTACATTCCGGAGGACGCCATCGCCGCCGACCTGGCCGTCCCAGATGTCGAGAAGGTGTTTGACGCTGGTTGATTACCTCGAGGAGTTCAGCAAGCGCATCCCCACCCTACAGCTCGAGGACGAGCTGTTTGTGCAGGCGGGGAGAAGTGTTATGGCCGGCTTAGTTTATATCCGGAAGAGGCTCACCGGGCAGTAGTTAGGGGGCTTGGCCCACAAGTTATCTTAGGCAAGTTATCTTAGGCTAAAGTTACAAATACTCGTGTAAGACATCGTTTGAGATCAAGCAATAAGAAGAATATTATCTCCTATTGCCCGGCTCCCTGAGGAGCCGGAAACCCTAGCCGCCAACAGCCCTAACCGCCGCCGCCCTTCTCCTAGCTCGCGACGGCGCCCTGCCGCCGGCGCGCCCGTTCCTCACCACGCCCTCCTCCATCCTTCCCTTACCACCTACGGCCTAGACCTGGTAGAGTACTTGATTCTACCATGAACCCCTTGTGACTACAATCACCACCAGTAATCCTATATACTGTTCTCATGCAGTATGGAAATGAATTATAGCTGTAACTCATTCACACTTTCACAGTGCTGCTTGCTTTACCTTTCTCCGAGTCATTTGTACAAATTTTCACTAAAGGACAACATTGTCACATGGTGGTGCAGGATATTATGATGTCAGGAGCGCCTAAGATACCAGAAGAACGCGCGAAAGTGAAAAGGTTGAATCATATGCATATTGCAAATCGCTTTCGATATTCACTTCGTGTAAGTTCCAAACACAAAATATATATCCGAGACTTACATCTGTTTCTTTGGAATGACTGACTAGCTTAAACATGACCAGGTTTATGCATCTATACTATACCTTCGTCTACCACAACACTTTAAAGTCATCTTGTGTGGACGAACTGTTGAACCTCATCATATTATAAAGGACCTCATATACCGTGAATGTATCAAATATCGACCACAAGTTGGAACAAGCGTACAGGTTAGTTTGTTCTAGAAAACTTAGTTTAGAACTGATCTCAGCTGTACATCTACTAACATTATGCACATCTTTTCTAATACTAAAATGGTAGTTTTGCAGAGCAACTTAACTACCAGCTGTACTATTTTGTATTCCCTGCGTTTACTATTATAAGATGTCCTGACTTTTTTCTGAATCGGATGTATATAGACGCATTTTAGTGTGTTTGTTCACTCATTTCAGTCCGTATATAGTCCATATTGAAATATCCAAAACATCTTATAATAGTGAACGGAGGGAGTACTTGTATTGGGCATTGATATGATCTCCAGTATGCATATTTGACTATGACTTATTCTATTACATTGTTAATAAACTTATCAAATATGATGTGATGAAAAATATTTTATGACAAGTCTGGTAATAACACTTGCACTTCACAAGTTCTTTCAGAAACATTTGCATGCAAAAATCCAAATATTTTGGTTACACTGGTGGCCAAAGTTGTAAATGGTGACTGCATGCGTTCTAAAACGACTTTTAAGCTCATGAGTAACTGCAACATCATTCTTTTTAAGTAGTGAGCATTTCATTGGTCATTCTAGACATTGCTCAGGGAACTTTATTTGAAATATAGATTGCACCCATCTAAGTACAATTATTTTGGATGATTGGAAAGTATGTAGTGCACCTAATGCATCTGTTTTGAATCAGGTTGATGTCATTACTTCAATTGGCTTCTTAAAAGGAGCTCCACACCTGGATATCTATGGATTTAATGTCTACCATAGGAACCGTCTTATTCTGGTAAAATAAGTTCATCCACATGTACTACTGCTTTTAAATTTGTCATATGTTGCATAGTATTTGTTCTTGTAAGTTGTTTCAGGAAACAAGAAATTTGTAATAATAATAATGCAATTGCTAAGTAGAAGCATTACAAAAGCACAGACTCCAGATTAGTTACTATATGGACGATATTAATGTCCAATACAGATTAGTTGAGAACTTACTAGAGGGGCTGATTACAATGAGGGTACACCTTAAAGGATCCTCATTGCGGGACTTTCCTTTCAGGCGGGTTTTATAGATGTTCGTTTAAACCATATAGGGTGTTTAGATGATCCCTCTTTTATCTAGGGTGATTTCATCATCTTTGTTATAATGTGTTTCCTTGTTACCAAAATTTCCTTCCAGATGGATATTCTGAATTTCTGATATTGCAACAACAACAACAACAAAGCCTTTAGTCCCAAACAAGTTGGGGTAGGCTAGAGGTGAAACCCATAAGATCTCGCAACCAACTCATGGCTCTGGCACATGGATAGCAAGCTTCCACGCACCCCTGTCCATAGCTAGCTCTTTGTCGATACTCCAATCCTTTAGGTCTCTCTTAACGGACTCCTCCCATGTCAAAATCGGTCGACCCCGCCCTCTCTTGACATTCTCCGCACGCTTTAGCCGTCCGCTATGCACTGGAGCTTCTGGAGGCCTGCGCTGAATATGCCCAAACCATCTCAAACGATGTTGGACAAGCTTCTCCTCAATTGGTGCTACCCCAACTCTATCTCGTATATCATCATTCCGGACTCGATCCTTCCTCGTGTGGCCACACATCCATCTCAACATACGCATCTCCGCCACACCTAACTGTTGAACATGTCGCCTTTTAGTCGGCCAACACTCCGCGCCATACAACATTGCGGGTCGAACCGCCGTCCTGTAGAACTTGCCTTTTAGCTTTTGTGGCACTCTCTTGTCACAGGGAATGCCAGAAGCTTGGCGCCACTTCATCCATCCGGCTTTGATTCGATGGTTCACATCTTCATCAATACCCCCATCCTCCTGCAACATTGACCCCAAATACCGAAAGGTGTCCTTCCGAGGTACCACCTGACCATCAAGGCTAACCTCCTCCTCCTCACAGCTAGTAGTACTGAAACCGCACATCATGTACTCGGTTTTAGTTCTACTAAGCCTAAACCCTTTCGATTCCAAGGTTTGTCTCCATAACTCTAACTTCCTATTTACCCCCGTCCGACTATCGTCAACTAGCACCACATCATCCGCAAAGAGCATACACCATGGGATATCTCCTTGTATACCCCTTGTGACCTCATCCATCACCAATGCAAAAAGATAAGGGCTCAAAGCTGACCCCTGATGCAGTCCTATCTTAATCGGGAAGTCATCGGTGTCGACATCACTTGTTCGAACACTTGTCACAACATTATTGTACATGTCCTTGATGAGGGTAATGTACTTTGCTGGGACTTTGTGTTTCTCCAAGGCCCACCACATGACATTCCGCGGTATCTTATCATAGGCCTTCTCCAAGTCAATGAACACCATATGCAAGTCCTTCTTATGCTCCCTATATCTCTCCATAAGTTGTCGTACCAAGAAAATGGCTTCCATGGTCGACCTCCCAGGCATGAAACCAAACTGATTTTTGGTCACGCTTGTCA
This sequence comes from Triticum dicoccoides, assembly GCF_002162155.2. NCBI lineage: Eukaryota > Viridiplantae > Streptophyta > Magnoliopsida > Poales > Poaceae > Triticum > Triticum dicoccoides. The sequence continues at coordinate 216,864,565 of NC_041392.1, read as the reverse complement.
TTCTTCTTAAGCGGTGCTCAATGACTCTCTCCCATAGCTTCATTGTATGGCTCATCAGCTTAATTCCACGGTAATTAGTACAACTCTGAACATCCCCCTTGTTCTTGAAGATTGGTACTAATATACTCCGTCTCCATTCTTCTGGCATCTTGTTTGCCCGAAAAATGAGGTTGAAAAGCTTGGTTAGCCATACTATCGCTATGTCCCCGAGACCTTTCCACGCCTCAATGGGGATACAATCAGGGCCCATCGCCTTGCCTCCTTTCATCCTTTTTAAAGCCTCCTTCACCTCAGACTCCTGGATGCGCCGCACAAAACGCATGCTGGTCTCATCAAAGGAGTCATTCAGTTCAATGGTAGAACTCTCATTCTCCCCATTGAACAGCTTGTCGAAGTACTCCCGCCATCTATGCTTAATCTCTTCGTCCTTCACCAAGAGTTGGCCTGCTCCGTCCTTGATGCATTTGACTTGGCCAATATCCCTCGTCTTCCTCTCCCGGATCTTAGCCATCTTATAGATGTCCCTTTCACCTTCCTTCGTGGTAGTTCAGCCGTGGTAGTTCAGCCACCTTCTCTAACTTATGCTTTTCAGCATGCAAAATACTAGCATGTCATATTATTTTAATCTATTAGTTTCTTTGTTCAGCCATTTTGGGCTGCAGGCTCTGAGAGAGGTCGAGGCAGAGGCATTGCTGGTATGAATTCCTATTGCAGTTTTTAGTTTGTTGCTGGGTTTCGCTATAATTTCAGTACCAGAGTATTTTTAGTGTTGAATAAAACATTATTTCCTAGGGGTTTTGGAGGCGAACTTCATACGACCTACACATGATAAGCAAGATTTTGAGAAGACGGAACTTTTTCAGAGACTTGAGACGAGATTAAAAGACATGACAATGGAGTATTGGTAAGTTCTGAAAGTGCTTACAGCTGTATTCCCAGCCTTTGGTCATTTACAGATATATTTACATTACATTCACCTTCCAGCCAGATGCACACTTCCCTTTTCTTTTACTGCATGCATGCTCTGATATCTTCCTATCATTCTTATATATGTACTGTTATTTTCTTGGAAAAAATATGACTACTCATCTATTTGTGGCAGGAGGCACCATGCTCATTTGATTGGCTACCAGCCAGTCACAAAATCTCTTCCTCCAGCATATTATACATCTATTGCTGCTACCAATGACAGCTCAGTAGCCCAAGCTACAGCAACAACTTATGCCAGGAACTCAAGAGCCAAGGCATCTGGAGTGTTGAACTCCCGTTTCAATGGAGGTAACTCATTAAATCCTTTGCACGTTGGTGCCTTGAGGGATCAAATGGACTATGGTGCATGTTCTTTAGCAAGGAGAAATATGAGGACTTCATTATATATGCCAAGCACACCCCAGCAAACTGGTTGGTTTCAGATATCTTTCGCCCCCTTCAATGAATCCCCTTGATATTTTTCTGATTAGTTTACTCCAAGCAGAACTCTGCAAAAGAAGAAACTCTGGCTCGATGATTGAAATGAGGGCCCAAAAAAGGCACAACACGAATGGCGATGCTGACCACGTTGGAAGCGTCAATGTTGTTGAGGTTAGAAATCTGTTAGGAGTACTTTTATGGTAATAAATAGTTTTAACTTTTTGATTGCATTTTTTGTAGATAGGAGAGGAAAGGAGCAGTCTCTTACTTTGTCAGAACATGATGCTAAAGGCCGAGTGAGTAATGAAATCTTTCTTAGCATGATTTTAGCTTTTGTTTATTCCACTTTCAGTTCTATGGGTTACATATACCACATTTGAAACAACAATCACCATTATTTGCATATTTAATTTTACACCTATTATAATGTATGAATTAATGGGTTACATATACCACATTTGAAACAACAACCGGCTAATGATATTAGTGTGACCATTAGCATGCTTCATTAACTGAATCCCGATGAAAGAATGACGATAGCATAGGTAAGCAAACGGTTTGGTATCATTAGCCGGTTTATCGTATGAATTAATCTATAATTCTCTAAGTATGAGACGTGAAACCAATTTTCATCATTAAGTAACATAATCACAAGAGCAAGCATGATTGGAAAGGTAACGTGACAGACACTTGTTATTTGTCATTGGGAAACAACGTGGGACGCTTGGGAATGAAAAATTGACTGGATTTACTCACCCATGATTTGACCGGACTACTTGGGAGATCCCTTAAGGCATGGATAAGTTCCATAGGGCAAGGCAAAGACAAACCAAATAACGGCATAAATTGCTAAGCCGTAGGCATAGTTTGGTAAAGAAGGGTATAATCAAACACGCATGCTTAAATTGTCTACCATTAAGTTTTAGCATTGCTTCTTAGTTGATCCTTTTTTTCGATGGCTGTTTAGAACATTGAGTGACCACACACAGAAGTGATTACTCTGGTCAACTGGAACAAAAAGTTGATATTTGATGCAAAAGGATCTGATCCTTTGTTGATTATGGCTTAGTACTGTTGGATATTAGTGCTCTATAATAGTACGTTATCTCATGTAGGTAACCTATGGTTGGGTCATCTCATCTTTCGTTCATCCGTATAATAACAGTTACAAGTTGACAGGCAACTTTGAATATATGTCTAAAATGGACGTAGATAACTAAACTGAGCATGATAGCAGATTATAGGGACCAAAAGTACAGTTCATTGTTATACACTGGGTCAGCTAAAGCTTGTAAAACTGGATTCATTTTTCTTTCTTGATAGACCTGCGCTTTTCTCTCTAGGATGCTGTATATTCACATACTTCTGTGGCAGTAGTTTGCTCTGTTTAGTTTCAGCAATGATCCGCACGATAAAGTGTAGTTAAGGGCTGATTGTTTGATCTACTGGACGTGGGTTGTGGACTGTAGAGGCGCTTCTTTTAGTACGTAGTTTGTATCACAGAGATGGTAAAAAAATATACAAGTATGCCATCCCTGCAATTTCCTTTTTGCTGGGTCCATGCACTTTCTTTTAGATTCACAAGGTAAAATAGTTTGTATATGTTTTGTTCATTGTTTGTAAACCATGTGTAATGATTGTTGCCAAAAAAATGCCGTGAAGGTGTTCTGAGCTGGAGGCGGCCGGGCAGACTCTCCGAAGCAAGGTAAGTTGCTGGTAAAATGCAGTTTTTCATACTTTTTGCGGGGAGGTAAAATGTACTCGTATCTAGAAGTAAAAAAGTAAAAAATTACCTACTTAGATGGCTCTGGTGTTTTGAATGTTGGAAATGGAGGCACCTGATCCTCTTAGATTCCAAAAGGCTGACGTGCTCAATCGCCACTGAACAGGCGGACAGGTTGATGGGTGAACTCCGCGAGTGGCAACGGAAGCGGAGGAGCCTGACGGACGAGTTGGAGTTCTACAACGGCCTCAGCGCGATACAGCGCAGGATCCCCATCGCCAGCACCTCCTCCATGGGAGTGGGATGGATCTGACTGAATGGCATGACTGACAGCGGAAGTCCATAACTACGTACTAATACTACTAACCCAACCTATGGGGCGGTTTAAGCGGGAGTTTGACCCCTCGGGATGGTGGTAGAACCAAGGCACCTGCAGTAAGTAGATGTATGGTTTGGCACTAGGTGCATGGTAAGTAACATCAGACGTTTTATGTAGGAAGAAACCTCCTTTACGGTAGCGGTGGCGGGTCAATAACTGAATACACACGTAAACTAAAAACAACTCTCCCTCTAAATATGATGCTACTGCATAAACTGTAGCGGTGCACATGAATCAACTAGTTAAACTGTTTGGGAGGAAGTAAAAAAAGGAGAAGAGAGGACCAGCTTAACCAGCGAACGTTTGCTGGGGAGCATGGCAAACTTTGTTGTCAGCGGGTTGCAGTTTTCGTCAGTGAGGATGGCAAATCCGTCTAGTTCCTTTTTTCTAGGATTTGTCCTGCTTCTTGAAAGAATTTGCCATCCTTGCGACTACATAAATTGCTACAAGAATTGTTCGTTTTGCCATGACCTTCGAGAGAACATCAGCACAGTAATATTACCGAAAATTAATGGGTGGTTATTTTGTTTCGAAGGAGATTTTGACCGTTGTGCTCAAGAAATCTCTGCAGCCTTAGAGTTCTCCTTTTCACGAGTAGAAAATCCTTGCCGTGTCCTGTACAGTAACACGGGCGGACGGGCTCACGGGACCGTGTGGTGTAGTGTGGACTGTTCCGACTGAGGACCGCTATGAACCCTCAAATTATCAATCTTTATTTCTTTTTTCTCGTGATGGAAAATTGCAGCCGTCCATGCAAACGGCATACTCCTCAAACAAATTATTGGGCGTGTGAAGGTACGTGACGGGAAGCAAAGCAGCTGTCAAGAAAATTGCACGTGCCTTTGAGAGATTTTCTTTTTGAGGGAGTTTTTTCTTTTCTTTTTAAGACACCTTACCGATTCATCTTCTTCACTTTTGCTTTAGGGCATCTCCAACAGGTTGCATGTTAGTCTTATTGGTAAAATGTCCATGTCATCAACCAACAGGTTATCATACAACTACTCCAATGGGTTGTATGTAAGCTATCCAATAGATGGTGAGATAATAAATATGATTGCTCTCTATTTCACCTTGGAGCTTGTGTAAAGATTGTTGGTTAATCTACATACAACTTCGCTCTCTCTCCGTATTTAATACATGCCACATCATCACTATGTCCTAGGTGGCAAATTTACCAACACCTATCTCACAACTGTTGGAGATGCCCTTAGAAAGATACCCTTGTCACGGTTTTCGTGGGAAAGCTTTCACTTACCCCTTCTTCCTTCGCATGCACGCCATTGGTTATGCTAACGCTACACTTTCCTAGTGGGCGATCGATCGGTTTCCGTAATCTCTTGTTTTCCGAGTCAGTTCCTTTTCTCGTTGTGCAAGCATCTTTGTACCGTGCAAACTTTTTTCCAGATTATTATAAGCTTTGTTGCACAAGACTCTGGCCCTTGTTTCTTGAGACGGATAAGTTCAGGGCCTGCTCCGCAAATCCTATCTACTCCTTCCGTCTCAAAATAAGTGTCTCAACCTACACATGGTATATGTGTTATTCAGATCTCATTGAGTTATATGACTGAGCAGTTTAACGCCAAGATAGCAGAGGGATAATAATAAACATAGGTATAGTTGTGCTAGTTTTTTTTTGACATGTAGTTGTGCTAGTTGTTGTTAGTGTTTGAAACTTCTGCATTTTCGGTGCTTGTTTTTCCTGTATGTGTGTGCATGCGTGCGCAATAAACCGGTGCGTTTTCGCTGGTTTCTTTTTTTTTGCGAGAAAACTTCCGATCTATTCATCACCGGGTTCCTAACAATCCATCTGAACTAGCAGATGCAGTCTGAAGCTCTGAATCCGCTTCAGGCTTGCCATGTTAAAGGGGTTGCGACGCACGTAGACCGTGTTTAGCATTGGTGTTTTTCTCGTATCATTGTTGGCAAAAAGAAAGCATCGGCTGTTTTTTGTCCCAAAATTACACGTGCGGCACAGCGACTCAAGCTCTCCTGGAGAAAAGAAAAATATCTGAACGAAACGAATCACAATCGCAGCGATATGTTTGTCTCTTTGTTCTTCCACTGTACTCCTATTATGGGTGGCTGCGAATGCTCCATTTTTTATATTTTAAAATGAAAACTTTCGCTCTTTCAGGCCTCAGCCTCTGCAGAAAATAATAAAAGAAGTCGCACGTGATCCTGCCTGCGAGCTCACTGCATATCTCGTTCGCCAGAGATTTTTTTCACCTCGCAGCCCGCACCGAGAAGCCTGCACGCGTCCCCCATGCACGCCACGCGGGCAAACTGTACGTCTGGTCCACATGTCAGGCACTTGGTGGCAGCACACGTGGTGGTCTAGCGTTGGCCCTCGAGATCCCAGCTTGGCCCCGGCTCTGCCGGCGGTTGGATCTCGTGAAGCTTTTGCTTTGCCTCTCCGATGCTTCTCGTTGCGGGGAGCAGAGCTTGTACGAAGAGAAAAGACGTGCTCCCCCAAAAACCTCAAATTTGGGGATGGTTTTGGCAGTCTATCATCTTCTAGTCCTGGAAATCTTCTATCCTCAACCGCAGCCTTCCCCGTTGATCGTCTCTCTAGTGACCGCACCGCCGGCGCATACATGTGATGATACGAGGCGTATTTTGCAAGAACCAAGCATGAGTTGAATTTGGATTAAAAATTTGAAAACCATGAATTGAAAATATTAGTGAAATGTAAACATTGCAAACATCAAGGTTTTGAGTAAAGTGTGGTGTTCAATTGCAGTTGAAATGAACTTTAAAAAATTACAGTTGAAATGTGGTTTATGTATGTGAAAGGATGCGAGAAATAGCAAAGAAAAACTATTAGGAGTTAAATTTAGAGGGTCAGCTAGTTGATAGGGAAAATATCCAGTGATACCAACACTAACATGCTTCCATGCTGCAAAGTTGAAGATTTCAAATCAAAACATTCCAAAAAATTTCTGAAACAAATCATGGACGTTCACAACACATATTTCGACAACCCCTAAAAAATCCGGATAAAAATTTGAAATACACATGAAGAACCAAAAAAGACAAATTCATGTGTGAATAGTGTCATTTCAGCTTTAGTCTTCTTTTGACAATATTCATGACACATTTCTCCTTTTTTGTTTCTCAGTGTATATTTCGAGTTTTGATCTGAACTTTTAGGGGCTATCTAAACATGTGTTGTGAACATGCATGATTTTTTTAGAATTTTTTGTAGTGTTTAAATTTAAAGAATTTAAATCAGTAGCACGGGAGCATTTGTGGGTCGATATCACCTGATACTTCCCCCTAGTTGATAACCTTCTAGTAGCCAAAAAGAAATTTGGCAGGATCACAATAAATTTCTTTTGGGAGTTAATGTTGTGTTTGGTTGAGCTGTTGATTCTGAAAAAGCTGTTGTGAAAATGCTGCCATGGAAAAGTTGTAGGCTGTTTGGTTAGAACAACTGTGAGACTGTAGATTTGGTTGTAAAATGTGTAATACCCATGAGGCCTGAGTAAATATGTTTATATGCTAATTAACCTTAAAGCGGTGATATGGACATTGTAGGTAACTGAATAATCATTTTACAAGAAAATTATGATAATGTAGGCTTATTACCGACGGTGAGCATTCTTCATGGTTCCTGCTCTAATCAGTAACTCGTACATATGTTCTTCACCACTTTATCCATGAAACTCCTACGCTTGTCGGTCGCTAGCGCATCTGTCAGGCGTTTCCTACGTTGACGACGAGGATGCCGCTGATGGCATCCACGAGGAGTGGTGCACAACCTGGGATAGGAGAATCCCAATCCTTGCCTTCCCATTTTTTCTTTTGGCATGGCGTATGATGCCCGATGTAGGAAAGCTGTTGGTGGTGGGCAACAAATGATAGTTCAGAATAGTTATATCTATTTAAATTTATTTATGTGGGAAGTTGGATGATACGAAATAGTTATTCCGTGTTGTGACCTCCCTTAAAGAAAATTACATTAACTATTGGACCCCAAAAGCTGGCGAATGTTCACCGACTAGGGTGGCAGTTGTGAACCCCCTGGATGGAATTGTTTGTGTATTGGTGTGGCATTTTGCAAAACTTCTATGACAATTCTTTCTTTTAAGGATTTTTCAGGGGATTTTTTTTCCTGAAAATGCCATCCATCGGATGGAGATCGTGCGGTTCAGGGGCACTTCACTGACGAAATGTTCCTAGCCGACGCTCGCCAGATAAGGTTTCCCTAACTATTTGGGGGCGAGGATTTGCATGTAAAGTTACTACAATGAATCCAATATATTTTTCCTATGAGTGTTATCTTGATAATACCATCGCCCATAAATTCTATATGAAATCTAATATGGTCTAGTTTACTCTTTTATCTTTTGGAAAATCCAATGCGCACATTTCTATCTTTGTTCTCATTGCTTCAACAATCAAGAGTCTAGCTAGTTAATGCTAGCCATCCAAAGTCATCACTACAAGACCTATTGTGATTTTCTTTTACATGCAGGAGATTCATAGTACATGACATTCTATTCTTGTATTTTGTTTCCAAGTTCCACGTTTCTAATTATGTGATTGAGAGAGATGAGACCATAGATTCAGCAAGAGCAGGCGATCTAACTTACTGACTACCAACATTACAAATGTTCACATAAGAAACACATCCACATTGGAATCTTGCATTTTATAAGTGATACGTTCTTCTTGGTGACAATTTAATCAACCTTCAACGTCGATAAAATTATATGTTGCTTAAAATAAAATTGGATATGCATTGCATTTTTTTATGGTATATCTTGTGTAATTGTTGTGGATGTTATTTTTTTCTTTGTATACAATTATTTAATCTATTGTAATCTGATTTTGAAGTTGAGAACCCCATTCGGAAAAGATAATTTACGGTGATCTACTGTACACACCCTTCCCTAGTGTCACAATTTATTTTGAGATTATTGTGAAAAAGCTCATGTACATGCTACTTAAGAAAGCGACATGTTGTGATTTTGTAAAAGACAATTTTCACGAGATATTTGCCCATTTGTATGGTTTGAAGGATGCGCTGTGTTGACCTATCTATCACCTTGTCCCCTTGCCATGAGCACAAGCTCACGATCCCCGCAAAAAAAGCACCAGCTCACGACGAACAAGCCGTGACCTCTTTTTTATCAAAAAATATATCAGTATTTTATTATTATCAAAATTTGATTTATTTTGATTAGATGTGGTTCACATGTCGGCAGCCCCGCGCCGTTCTCCGTTGGGAAATGCCGAAAAGGGCAAGGAGGCGGATGCAAAGTACTCCTATACCGTTTCCTTTTTAAGAAAAAAAAGTGTGGCGGTTTTGCCCTCGCCTCAAGCGAGAAGATATTAAAAAACTCCCGTCATCCGCGCCACTCGATGAGATTCACACGTCCACACGCACACCCACGCTCACACTCCCAGGCGCGGGAGTGAAGACGAAGAGAGAGGGAAGACGACGCGGGCACTGACACCGACGCCCGCGCCCATTTCCCTGCTCCGCTTCCGTCCCATCCCTCCCTCCACCACCGCCACCACCGCCCACTCCTAGGCCCGCTTCCCGTTCCGCTTGCTCCGCCGTCGACTGCGGCCGTGAGTGGCCAACGCGCAGCTCGATCTCCGGCTCTTGCTCGAGCGCTGCATTCCGCTCGATCACACGCACGTACGTAGCTCTGTTGATTTTTGCTCCGTTCGTCTCGGCAGGAGCGGAGGAGGAGAAGCGAGCGATCCGTGGGAGGGACGAAGGGGGCGGCGTGCGGACAGTAGCGCGGGGATCAGGCCTGCGTTGCGAGTGGTTGAGATTCGTGCTATGGGCGGATTCTCTGCGGCTGCAGCGGCGGAGCGGTGCGCGGTCGGGATCCACGCGTCCCCGTCCTCGCCGGCGCCGCGCCCGCGGTCGCAGCGGCCGCTGCCCGCCCGCCGCGCCGCCGCCTCCGCCTCCCTCGCGGTCTCCCGCCGCAGCCTCCTCGTGCCCCGCGCCGTCGCCGCGCCCACCGACCGCGCCTCCCCGGAAGTACGTGCGCGCGCGCGGGCGCTCAACCATGCTCTGCCCGGTTTTGGTTTAGTGCCGGCCATCCGTTCGACGGTTTGCTCATCTCGCTTCCGCTGTCGTTGCTGCAGGTTGTCGGAAGGTTCAAGCTGGAGTCCAACTCCGAGCTCCAGGTGCTGATATATAACCGTATACGTCGGAGCACGTGCATATGGGGTGTAGCCTGGATCAGTTATTTGCTATACAAATTTGTTCGTTTCTGTCTATGTGTCGTAATGCATTCTGTGTGGCAGGTGACTCTGAACCCAGCGCCGCAGGGTGCGGTCGCCGAGATCAATCTCCAGGCGACCAACACCAGCGGCTCCCTGGTTCTGCATTGGGGCGCCCTCCGCCCGGACAGTAGGTGAATCTGCCCGCCTTCTTGTCTCGCATGCTGTGCATTCAGTTTTACTTGAAGACTTGCTAATTCAGCTGCTTGGGTTGCAGAGAATGGATCCTCCCGTCCCGAAGACCGGATGGAACGACAGTGTACAAGAACAAGGCCCTCAGGTCACCTTTTGTAAAGGTATTTCAGTCTTGCACAGATGCATTATGTCTTACAAGTTACAACAGAGTATTTTTGGTTTGTATTATTCTGTCCGTAACTGTGCAGTCAGGTGACAATTCCACGCTGAGAATTGAGATAGATGATCCCGCAGTTCAAGCCATCGAGTTCCTTGTGTTCGACGAGGCACGGAATAAATGGTGAGTTTTGCTGTCGGATTACCATGTAGCCCTGCTTGTTTGTTTGAATGCACACGGTATCAGCAACGCAGCACCCTACTCTGGACAGGTTTAAAAACAATGGCCAGAATTTCCTAATCCAACTCCAGATAAGCCGTAATGAGGGGCAAGATGCACCTGGTGCTACTGCTTCTGCTGTTGTGGTGCCAGAGGATCTTGTGCAGATCCAATCGTACCTTCGTTGGGAAAGGAATGGAAAGCAGTCTTATACAGCTGACCAAGAGAAGGCAAGTTCAATGATTAATTTGCATCTTACCTTAAAAGGAACTTCACAAACTGATTTTTTTTTGTCATCTTTCACTAGGTGGAGTATGAAGCAGCACGAGCAGAGTTAATAGAGGAATTAAACAGAGGTGTACCACTGGAGAAGCTGCGAGCTAGATTAACAAAAACGCCCGAGTCGAGTGGAAGTGATGCTCCTGCATCTCAAACTACCATAACCAGTGTCCCAGAGGAACTTGTACAAGTCCAGGCTTACCTAAGATGGGAGAAAGCTGGCAAGCCAAATTATTCCCCAGAGAAGCAACTGGTAACACATCGAACTATCCTCAACTCTCAGTTCAGCTGACCATTTTTGGTTAACACTTTACATAAGTTCTTATTTTGCATTTGCTAGGTTGAGTTTGAGGAAGCAAGGAAGGAACTGCAGGCTGAGTTGGATAATGGAGCCTCAGTTGATCAATTAAGGAAGAAAATTGTGAAAGGAAACCTTGAAAAGAAAGTTTCCAAGCAACTGGAGAAGAAGAAGTACTTCTCAGTAGAAAGGATTCAGCGCAGAAACAGAGATATCACGCAACTTCTTAATAAACATAAGCCTGTGGTTACAGAAAAGCAAGTAAAAGCTGCACCCAAACAACCAACTGTTTTGGATCTCTTCACAAAGTCCTTGCAGGAGGGGGATAACTGTGACGTCCTAAGCAGGAAGCTTTTCAAGATCGGTGATGAGGAGATACTGGTTAGCATGCCTGACCAATCTTTCATATTTCTAAGCTTTGGTTTGACCAAACTAATTGGACTTCTCTGTTCTGAAGGCAATTGCCACAAATGCTCTAGGTAAAACCAGAGTTCACTTGGCAACAAACCGTATGGAGCCACTTATTCTTCACTGGGCACTGGCAAAAAAGCCTGGAGAATGGGAGGTGCAACAGTAATAATAATAAATTGCATCTAAGCTGCAAGCTCAGATCTGAAAGAAACACATAGTCCGTAGTAACGAGGTCTTTTTTAATTGTGCAGGCACCTCCTTCTAGCATAGTGCCTTCTGGCTCAACAGTTCTCGACAAGGCATGTGAAACTTCATTCGGTGAGTCTGAATTGGATGGTTTGCAATACCAGGTACATATTATTTGAGGGTCCTATTTTTGTTTTTGTTCTCTTCCAGACTTCATATAAACACTCAGGACTTAATCATATCCAGGTTGTTGAGATAGAGCTTGATGACGGCAGATACAAGGGGATGCCCTTTGTTCTCCGGCGTGGTGAAACATGGATAAAGAACAACGACTCTGACTTCTATTTGGATTTCAACACCAAAGTTACCAAGAAATCAAAGGCAATTGTTCTTCTATTTCGCCTTTGCAACTCGTAATATTTCTTTGTTCAATTCTGGTACAACTCTTGGATTAATAATAACTCTTATATCTATTCTTAACTAAAGGATACGGGTGACGCCGGTAAAGGCACCGCAAAGGATTTCCTGGAAAGAATAGCAGATCTGGAGGAAGATGCCCAGCGATCTTTTATGCACAGGTTGGACACTCAAATATCTGTACTAAAGAATGACTTGTTCTTTCCTGAAAAATCCATGAAATCAAGCTATGTTCCTCGGCAGATTTAATATTGCGGCGGATCTAGTTGACCAAGCCAGAGATGCTGGACTATTGGGTATCGTTGGACTTTTTGTTTGGATTAGATTCATGTCTACCAGGCAACTAATATGGAACAAGAACTACAATGTGAAACCACGGTACATACTTCATACCTGATACCTCATACTTCTTTCCTCTTCATGATTTTCACTCAAGAAAACACGGAAACAGAACACAAGTTAGTAGACTGGGAACTATTGAATATTACATTGGACGAAACCACGGCTCAGTTGCATCTGCTATGGCACCTCATAATGATCTATAACCATGCAGTGAGATAAGCCAAGCACAAGACAGGTTTACAGATGACCTTGAGAATATGTACAAAAGTTACCCACAGTACAGAGAGATCTTAAGAATGTTATTGTCTGCTGTTGGTCGTGGAGGTGAAGGTGATGTTGGTCAGCGTATCCGTGATGAGATATTAGTAATCCAGGTAAAAGCTAATGCTCCTAAAAAAACTATCCACTACCTTTTATTTGTTGCTTCATGAAACTTTTGGGTTGTCAATAAAATTTGCTTGTTGGTTTGTAGAGAAATAATGACTGCAAAGGTGGAATTATGGAAGAATGGCACCAGAAACTGCACAACAATACAAGCCCAGATGATGTAGTCATATGCCAGGTAATTGATGTTTGGAGTTCATCATAGCATATTAAAGATTTTGGCTTTGAGGATTTGATCGTTATGTCTCTGTGGGCAGGCGATAATTGATTATATCAAGAGCGATTTTGATATCAACGTTTACTGGGACACCTTGAACAAAAATGGCATAACCAAAGAACGACTGTTGAGCTATGATCGTGCAATTCATTCAGAACCAAAATTCAGGAGTGACCAGAAAGAGGGGTTACTCCGTGATTTGGGCAACTATATGAGAAGCCTGAAGGTATGTAAAATAGCGGTCGTGAAAAAAAGAAGGAAAGAGAACCTATGTAGCTTGTATATGTGAAATTTGGCTTTTGCAAATGCCTTACCATAGGAAAAGAATAAACCAACAGGGGAAGCAACCCCTCCAATGTATTCTTAAGTGGTAGGTAGTATTGGAACCCTGGTGCTTGGTGACACAACCTTGTCTGCTTACCATTCAGATACTCGGTGGTTCCCAAGGTCTTACCGTAGAAAAATCTTATAGAATTTCGGAAGGCACATATTCTTCTGTTGCTTAGAAATGATTTAGATCAATCCTCAATGGCATATGGGCGATGGTATATGCAGAACGTTGCCTTTCTCTGCTAATAGTATAATCTTTTAACTTTCACTTCAGCCAGGTCAACGAAGCCAAACGTCAGTAGTGGTGCCACTTGCCAGACCTAAAATCCCATGGGGTCAATTTATTAGAACTCCTTACTATTTTACAGGGTTTTGTATACATTTAAAAAAATGGGAGGCATTTTCAGAAGTGTGGGTCAGTTTTCAGTTGATGACAGCTTACACATGAAATCACCTTTGCTGGGTCCATGGCAACTACTATGAGCTGTGACTATCCTTTTTAACTATTTATTTATTTTATTTTAGTTAGGATTACCTACCTCATATGATTGTGTTTTAATTGGAGAAGTCCTTCCCACGTTATCCTTTCATCCTTAGTTTGTACCTCGATCCCTTACGTCATGCTGCTCTGGCTATCCTCCCGGTTCTAGTCATCTCAAATAATCTAGCAATCATTACTTCTGTAGTCAGACAGAGTCAACACATCTCTTCCGATAATGGGCTATTTTCTGGAGCCAAAGAGATGATCAGAAGGATAGTCTTTCGTTGAGATTTGAGAGTGTGTTTCCACTTATCATGGCTCTCCATATTCAACCCTAGCTGCAGCCTCTCTGGCCGAATAGGAAGATAAGATCGTCAAATTGTCCTTCATTTGGATTGTTATGTAAGGACTGCCACGCACATTGATTCAATCCAGCTTGAATGCAATGTATTATCGCGTCTTCTTTCTCTGCTCACCCGTTATCCCTCAGCATGCCATCTCTGACCTAAAGGCTATCCTACCTCGTGGTGAGGAAGCCGGCTTGACGTGGGCAAACCATTTCTCATAGAAACTGGCTACAGCCACAAATCTTAGACAGTAGTACGCTTTCATTGTTGACCTAGACTGGTGACACACTTTCACTAGTCGGAGCCATGCCAAATTTCTATGACGACTATACCGAGCTTATTGATTATGTATGAACTGGGGCAAGTTAGAATTAAAGCCTGATCACTATCTATTACTCCCTCCGATCCAAAATAAGTGTCGCAGTTTTGAACTAAGGGAGTATCTATAAGCGACACTTATTTTGGATCGGAGGGAGTATCTATCTTTAGATCCTAGTTGTGCTATTATGGAAAATATATGATGTTGCCCTGCTGATCATGATAATTCCACGTTTCCTAGAGGAAGGTTTAACTTGTCAGCCGCATAGCCGATGGCAATTTTCAAAAATAAATATATCATTTTGAGTGGCATTCTTATCCCTGTTCAAGAATAATTAAGTAAAATATCACGCGCCATTTGTTTATCAGTGATCAAATGCTATTCTACTTCTATTTCTTTAGGCTGTGCACTCTGGTGCTGATCTTGAGTCTGCTATTGCGACATGTATGGGATACAAATCAGAGGTAATATTCTCATCAGTTATCACTCTGGTAAAACTAGATACCTGTGCTCGTATCTAATGGAATTAATTGGTTGGGTACAGGGTGAAGGTTTCATGGTTGGTGTTCAAATCAACCCGGTGAATGGTTTATCATCTGGTTTTCCTGTAAAATCCTTACCTTTTTTCTCAACATGTTTACATTTTTTATGTTGTAAATTTATTTTATGGCATTCATTGTGTGACTAGGATTTGCTTCAATTTGTGCTTGACCATGTTGAGGATAAATCAGCAGAGCCACTTCTTGAGGTGAGGATTATTTCTCTATCAAATTATTATGTTCCTTGGAACTAATTGATTTTTGCCTATTTCACCAATTCTGCTGGATCGCCATGTGAATCACGAGTTGCCAATGTTAATTGCTACCTTGCAGGGGTTATTGGAGGCTCGTGTTGAACTACGCCCTTTGCTCATTGGCTCATCTGAACGCTTGAAGGATCTTATCTTTTTGGACATTGCTCTTGATTCTACTTTCAGGACAGCAGTTGAAAGGTCGTATGAGGAGCTGAATGATGCAGCACCGGAGGTTGGTTACACGATTATCGCTTTAGTCATGTCACTATATGTGCTTGTTCGCTCACTATATCTTGTTGTTTCTCATTCAAACATGTTTTCCCCTTGTCCAGAAAATTATGTACTTCATCAGTCTTGTTCTTGAAAATCTTGCCTTGTCCACTGACGACAACGAAGACATCTTATATTGCTTAAAGGTAAATTGATCATCTGTTTCAAGTTTTCTAGAGACAAAATATTTTTCGTCTGCATCTAATTTGATATGCATAACCATAATATAGTTATTTTTGTATGTCGGGTGGCTGCTCACAATTTTCCTTTTCTTGTTTTCTGTTTCAACTTATTAGTTATTCTTTGTCTTGCACCTATGGGTATCTCCATTGCTTGTAATGTGTTCTTTCTCTTTAGCAATGTCAAGTTTTTAACACCACCTAAAAGTATCAAGTTCAAGTTCAAGTTCAAGTTCAAGGATGGTGACTTTGTTCTACTGTGTTTCCTGAAGGGATGGAATCGAGCCATGGACATGGTTAAGCAAAAGGATGACCAATGGGCCCTCTACGCTAAAGCATTTCTTGACAGAACCAGACTTGCCCTTGCGAGCAAGGGCGAACAATACTACAATATGATGCAGCCCTCGGCTGAATATCTTGGCTCATTACTCAACGTTGAGGAATGGGCAGTACGTATTTTATGAACTTCAGCTTTATTTATCTATGTTCATATTTTGGCCTCTAGGAACTAGTCATAAATATCATTTTGGCAGGTTGACATCTTCACAGAAGAAGTAATTCGTGGTGGATCAGCTACCACTTTATCTGCTCTTCTGAACCGATTTGACCCTGTTCTCAGAAATGTCGCACACCTTGGAAGGTAAAATTGTGAATTCCATGGTTGCTATTTTATTTTTTACACCACGATTCCTTGTGCATTACCTGTCATTTTGAAATGGTGTCACTTAGCAATTCAGTTTATACATCTTATTGTATTATATTCCTTTACTCTGTGCTTGACGTCCATCTCCTTTTAATAGTTGGCAGGTTATTAGCCCAGTTGAAGTAACAGGTTATATTGTAGTGGTTGATAAGTTGCTTTCTGTTCAAAACAAAACTTATGATAAACCAACAATCCTTGTGGCAAAGAGTGTCAAGGGAGAGGAAGAAATACCAGATGGTGTTGTTGGCGTGATAACACCTGATATGCCAGATGTTCTGTCTCATGTGTCAGTTCGAGCAAGGAATTGCAAGGTTTTTTTGTCTTCACAAATACATTTCTAGTTTTGATAAGATATGTTTCCTATGTTGATCTAAAGCAGCCTCACTTCTCTCTATCTAAGGTGTTGTTTGCGACATGCTTTGACCTGAACATCCTGTCTGAACTTCAAGGACATGAAGGGAAGGTGTTTTCCTTCAAAACTACTTCTGCAGATGTCACCTACAGGTAGCTCTTACTATTAGTTATGAATTGCATACATCTGATGAATAGTTTCTTCTGTCAGAGTAGCCCTTTATTTAACACATGTCACATCCATGGAGAATAACTTGGTACAGGGAGCTACTAATTTTTTTTCGAAGGCCAACGCCAGTTATGTTAGCAATAGTCAGTAAGATTGATTAGTTTACAGGGCTGGGAAAACCTTCTGCTATATAAGTGACAAGTAGCTAAACACCAGTTGAACTATTGCCATACGATCATATTTCGCGCTTCTTATCATTCAGTTTTCAACAATCACCAGTAATATCACAGCCAACCTGGAATCCCTTGGCTTAGTATTTTCTAGTTTACTTGTCTTGATAATCCTCCTTCTATCCTTGATTATATGTCAACCAATTACATCTTGTGTCTACCACTTTGTAGGGAGGTATCGGACAGTGAACTTTCAATTTCTTCAGATGCACAAGGTGGTGAAGCAATACCATCTTTATCATTAGTCAAGAAAAAGTTCCTCGGAAAATATGCAATATCAGCGGAAGAGTTCTCTGATGAAATGGTAATAACAGAATTCTATGCACTACGAAATGTTACTTTCAGAATTAATCAGGAAACAAATTGTTGCTCTGTTGGATTCCTTCTCTTCTTGCCTGGCACTTTCGGGTACTCACGTTCTGTTGTCAGGTTGGAGCAAAGTCCCGCAACATAGCATACCTGAAAGGAAAAGTACCTTCATGGGTTGGTATCCCAACATCAGTTGCCATACCATTTGGGACCTTTGAGAAGATATTGTCTGATGAGACCAATAAGGTTGGTGGTTCTTGTTTGAAATTAAATAAGTGAATGGTAGCACCGTATCACTCGGTTTATACAGTGGTTAGAGAAATCTGTTTCATCTGCCTGTCCAACACAAAAAGTTGCTAGCATAATAATGATTTTTCAATTTATTATTCTCATTCATTGGTATGATGTTATCACAAAAGTACACTTGAAATAAGTAATGATCTTCCAGGCAATGAGCCAACTGATTGTTCCGTCCTTTGATGGCAGGAAGTAGCACAAAACATACAGATGCTGAAGGGCAGACTTGCTCAAGAAGATTTTAGTGCTCTAGGAGAAATCCGGAAAACTGTTCTTAATCTAACTGCTCCAACTCAACTGGTAAGATATAACATTGCAACTAGCTAAATGCTTGTGCTTTGTCTATGGAATTTAATTTTGTTATATACTATTATCAGTTGTTTAAACGCTTGCGCCACTTAGTCCATAAGTTTGTACAAAATAGAAAAAAAAATCTCAGAATATACATCAATTGAATCCAACCATATGTATATCCCTCATAAAATGGATGACAAATGTGACGATTCTTAATAACGTAAGAGGTGAACGGGCCACCACCAACTCAGATCTTTAAGAGTATAAGAAACTTAAGAGGTGAACGGGCCGCCACGTACCCAGATCTTTGGAAGAATTAAGTTAAAGATTTAAAGCCGATAAAGTTTTTTTAAAGGACATTCCTGGCGCAGTGGTGAAGTACTCCCCACTTGTGCCAAGAGGTCCTGGGTTTGACGCGGCCTCTCTGCATTGCACTGTGCAGGGGTAAGGCTCGTATAATCCTTTACCCAGGCCCCACCCGGTGTGGGAGCTTTTAGCACTGGGTCTGTCCTTTAAAATATTTTTTTTTGTCAGCGGTAGTAAGAAGTGAGAGAGTGGATACAGTCCCACCACCTGGGCTCAAGTCCTCACTCCTCACGACATAAATTTAGGTTCCTATTTATATTGTCGGGGTTTTCCCCACAGTTTTCTTAAACAAAAAATAAATATAAATTCTATTTGCATCCATTGCAATTTGAAACCTTGTTTATCTCACTTTTTCTCTACTTCCCTTTACAGGTTAAGGAGCTGAAGGAGAAGATGCTAAGCTCCGGAATGCCCTGGCCTGGAGATGAAAGTGACCACCGTTGGGAGCAAGCTTGGATGGCAATTAAAAAGGTCTGTTCTCCTGATACTCATACCAGTGAAGGATCCAGAATGCGCATCTCTGAGTTTTGATGTCATTAGAAACGCCATGGACTTACCTACATAAATTGGATCTTCTTGCATCATTTGTCCCCAAAGCTTAGATAGATCTATTATAGAGATCAGAGCATTTGATTATGATAAATTAGTGGGTGAGTGAATTCGCTCTGAGTTGGGGATTTCGACATCTCACATAATTTCTATTTTAGGTTTGGGCATCAAAATGGAATGAAAGAGCATATTTTAGCACACGCAAGGTGAAACTCGATCATGAGTACCTTTCCATGGCTGTTCTTGTACAAGAAATTGTCAACGCAGACTATGCCTTTGTCATTCATACTACGAACCCGTCATCTGGAGATTCTTCTGAGATATATGCTGAAGTGGTGAAAGGACTTGGAGAGACACTTGTGGGAGCTTATCCTGGCCGTGCCATGAGCTTCGTGTGTAAGAAAGATGACCTTGACTCTCCCAAGGTGAGAATATCTTGAGTATATTAGTTTTTTCACATGTTAAATTCTTGCTGAGCTGAATGTAGCGCATTAATAGGTACTGGGTTACCCTAGCAAGCCAATTGGTCTCTTCATAAAGCGGTCAATCATCTTCCGTTCAGACTCTAATGGTGAGGATCTGGAAGGTTACGCTGGAGCAGGGCTGTATGATAGGTTAGTGTAAATCCTTCATGAGATGTGGTTTACCCAAATCCTTAAAAATTCATTTAGCATTGCAGCTGAGGAGTGTGCCTGTTTCAGTGTCCCTATGGATGTGGAAGATGAAGTTGTACTCGACTACACGACCGACCCTCTCATCACTGACTCTGGATTCCGGAGCTCAATCCTCTCAAGCATTGCACGGGCTGGCCACGCCATCGAGGAGCTCTATGGGTCACCGCAGGATGTTGAGGGAGTAGTGAAGGATGGGAAGATCTACGTAGTCCAGACAAGACCACAGATGTAATATGTATGTATAGGCAGCTCAAGCTGTAGAGTAGTAGGATATGTGGTCCTTGCTGGCATGTATAGTTCTACTCATAGATGCACAACACATCTACGTTGTTATTTATTTGCATATACGCTCAGAATAAGCTTTGATCACATACTGTATTTCCTAGAGTACCAGAACATGTATGCACGATCAGGAATATGACCTTATTAAAAACATCGGGGGAGAACGTTTTGAGCAATCTATATTTACACGTGCTGTTATAATGTAAATATCGGTAGTCTGCTTGCTTTTTGGTCCTCTCCTTTATGTCCAACAGCTAGAAGGTGTGAAAAAAATCCTGTAAATATCTGTTCTCTGAAAATGACAGCTTCTTGTACTCGTCAGCAGCAAATATCTGAAGAGAGTTTATCTCCAGTTGCTCAGGAGTCACAGCCTCACCTCACAGGCACAGGAAAAAAAAACCTGAAGTGAGAAATGGCAGGGTTCTTCAGCACCTGTGCTGCTTCTGATCACTATTGTTTGCAGCTCAGATCTGGATCAGCTCACCATGAACTGATTAGACCAAACAAGTACAGAAGGACCATGATCAGGTGCTGCAGCACAGCAAAGGGGAAGACAAGAAGGGACTACTACCAGGTTCTTGGAGTAGCAACTCATTCCACACCTCAGGAGATCAAGGAAGCTTACAGGAAACTCCAGAAGCAACACCATCCTGATATTGCTGGCGACAAGGTGCGCATCCATCTGCCTGTTCTTCGATTTACTCTTCTTTTTGGTTTTGGTTTTTGGTTTCTTAGAAATTCAGGTAAAAGGTAAAAAAATCTCGACAAGGAGCAGCTGTTTTGTCGTGAGATATCAGATCGGTTCTTTCCCTTGCATCGTGGTAAACTGTGAATTGGTGTTTTTCTGTTCAGGGCCATGACCATGCGCTGTTGCTGAATGAGGCGTATGAGGTGTTGATGAGGAGTTCATCCAGGAAAGCTGATGGATTTGGCAAGAGCAGAGGCGGCTTTGGGAGCGGTTACACCGGGGACGGGTACAGTTCTTGGAATGGGCCTATCAGGAGCCAGGCTCTCTTCGTGGATGAGAACAAATGCATAGGTACGTAGTACTGATATTTCTGACCAAAGAACACCAGTGCTTCAGAGATAGAGGTTGCCGTGTGCAGGATGTAGGGAGTGTGTTCACCATGCTGGGGAGACATTTGCCATGGACGATGTTCTTGGAAGCGCGCACGTCGAAGTCCAGTTTGGCGACGTGGAGCAGCAGATCCAGGTAAGTCCAGATGGTCCGAGTTTCCGACTCAACGTTGGCACTAGTTGAGCTGTTTGAAACACATCCAGGGATCTTAATCGCAGGTGGCTGTGGAGTCTTGCCCTGTGAACTGCATCCACTGGGTTGGGAGCGAAGAGCTCCCGGTGCTGGAGTTCATGGCACGTCCACAGCCCAAGGAAGGGCACGGCGTGTTCGGCGGCGGGTGGGAGAGGCCTAAGGACGTGTTCGCGGCGGCCAGGAACTTCTCCAGGAAACTCGAGAAGCAGGAGCGGCAGGAAAGTTCCAGGGGCGCAAGCGGTAGTATATTCAGCTGTTCATTCCTACGAACTGAAAACCATGTGAAGTTCAGAGACTGAAAGTTCATGCATGATTTGCAGGGGGTGAAGATATGGAGGCTGAAACGGCAGCTCAGGCCGAAGCGAGACGCCACGCGGGGCAGGAGCTCCGGTGGAAGAGTTTGTTCGATGTTTGGAATGGGTTGGGAGACTGGAGGAAATCTGGAACAGACAGGTAGATGTGCAGTTGCTAGTCGTTGGTTAGTGATGGTGTGAAGACTGCAACCACACACTGGATGTTGTACGACGTGCTGTAATACCTGGGATATAAGATGGAGGATGACACAGAACTTTTTTTTTTGTAGAATTCTCGCCCAACTTTATTAATAATTCAACAAAATGTCCATAGGTATAATGGTTGGATCATATGAGGGTTCCCAACCAAATATGACGACCTGTGTCCAGATTAGATGCAAACTTGACGAGATTATGAGATCCAGATTAGATGCGAACTTGACGAGATTATGAGCTTTAAAATTAAAGTTCCTGCACCGCTGTGGACATCTTCATGTTACCTAGTAGCGGTAAAAGCAGTCAAGTTTTTTTTTTTAGTAGTTTGGATTGCTTATCATATATGTCACATGATCGGTAAAGCAGTCAAGTTTGTTGAGCTCTTGGGCCCAGGTAACACTCTTCTTCCTTTAAAAGACGATGCTTTATTTGGGCAAACGAGAAGTAAAATTACAGGACTTCAGTCTACTTAAATAACTATTGTTACTAAGGGGGTTTAGTTACTAAGAGGGTTTATGCAGATGCCGGGTGTAAGGCTTAAATCTTGTAAGTAATAAAGCGACCCTTTTCAAAAATCAATCTCCTCCTATCCCTAACCCTAGTTGCCATCACCTCTCCTCCTATCCCTAACTCTAGCTGCCACCAAGCCTCGCCCCCTTCCCTTATCCTGTTTGGTGGCTTGTTGGCAGCTAGAGGAGTGGGGGACCCGTCCCTTCCGTTTTTATTAGTTCTTTTTCTCCTAGGTTTTTAGTTATCCAGGCAACATCGACGAGGTGGTGGCGACATCGCACTGGAATAAGGTCTCTTTGGCCTCTCACTACCTTGACAATGTCCGGTCAGGCGTCCATGAATGGTCTGTGAGGGTAGGTGTTGCCTGTTTTGTCGGCCCTCATAAGATCTTGACACTTAGTACGTCAAGCAAGACAAGCAGTTGGCTGAATTTTAGTGTGGGGACTTTGACCTCTCCTTTCAAGTTAATCTTCGGCATGGTCTGATTTCTCCAACCGCTTGGACCGATGGTGAATGATTGTAAGTCTGCTTTTGCGTGGGGTGATGCCCCAAATGATGTTCCTTCATTTGTTAGTAGTAGATCTCATTTCTAACGGTGAGTGGCTATGTGGTCTTTAAAGCTTGGTGGTATGACGATGGCGTTTGCAAGTATCCTTTCCCTTGCTCCGGCGGGCGGTGTATAACCGAATCTTTTAAGATTGAGATATGACGACTGAGTTTGCACATGACCTTGTCAATCTCTAAAATTTACTGAACACACTATATATGAGGGAACGAATGAACCCGGAAGAGATACACCTGTTTCTCCAAAAAAAAGTAATTTAAAAATGGCTGAAAACATGTTTTTTACAACAAACTTGCTCAAGCGTCACACTCGCATAAATTTTTGGGCGAAGAAATAATTTTTATGGTATTGTTGGCAAAAAGCCAAAATCAACACCATATTAGAGTTACTATTCACTCCACATTGTCCTGAAATTTTTGTTTTTTGCTTAATTTTTTTACGGGGAGTTTTCCTTTGTAATTTTTTATAGGGGTACTTCAGTAGGCCAAGTTTGTTCCAAAAAAGTTTTGAAGATTTTTTACTTTTTCCTAAATTGCTAACTTTTTTGCAAGAAACTTTTTCTTACCAGGTTCATGTATAACCATGTTTGTTAGGGTATTTTCGGCACTTTATATGCAAATCATGGCGACAGTAAATACGACCGAGTCAAAAGTAACTTTCTCAGCTCGAGTTCAAATGCTATTGGTATTAATAGTAAAATCAAAGAATATTGGAAATAATTCAAAACATTCTGTTTTTGTTATGACAAACATTAAGGAATGTTTGAAGTGCTTATAAAGTTTCATCGCGAAATAACGTTTGTAAAAGTTGTGGCAAAAGAAAAATCAGAGCTTCAAAATGCGTTTGAAAATACCATTATTAGGGCATCTATATTTTTTTGCCATGATTTCTACGAATGTGATTTCATGACGAAACTTTGCAGACACACTAAAAATTCCTAATGGTTTTTTCAGAGTTGTTTGATTTTCTTACATTTTTCAAGCTTACTGTTTATACAGGAGCATATGAGCTCGCGAGAAGATACTTCGCGTCCCGACTGAGAGTCTTTACGGCACCAATTGGTTCGGCAAACTCTGTTTCGATACGGCCTCGCCATTTCGTCGAACACGTGGTAGTACGTGGCACCGGCCCTTCCGCAATGGCCTCCTTCCTCGCCGCCCGCCGCCTCCTCTCCACCGCCGCCGCCCGGCGCCTCCTCCCATGCACTTCCCCGCCGCCTCCTGCCACCGCTGCTCTCTGCTGGCTGTCCACCGACGCCTCGCCCCCACCGCCTCTTCCCGCCCCCCCTCTGGAGCCCGCGGTCGACCCTCCCAAGAAGGATGGAGCCTCCTTCTCCGCCGGTTCCGGCGCTGGAGGGGCCTACCGGACTGGAAAGGGAGTTGCATCGGGGGGTCGCCGATCTGGTGGCGCGGGGTACGAGGAAGAGCAGCAGAAGGTCCTCCGCGCGTCGCTTCTCCACGTGGTTGCGGCTCGAATTCCCCTCCAAATCTGCTTCCACTTTCGGCGTTTTTACTGTTTTTGCAATTTTGTGATTTTTTTTATTTCGGTTTTGCTTTAGCCGAGGATGGGATGGAGCGAGTCGGCCATGATCGCGGGTGCGAGGGACGTGTCCGTGTCGCCGGCCATCGTCGGTGCCTTCCCAAGGAAGGAGGCTGCGCTAGTTGAGGTACCGTCTCCTTCAATTTCTTTCTGTTGTGATTTGTTGCCTGATCTCGATGTGGTGATCAATTTTCATCGCAAGAAAGTAATACTTTTTGAATGCTACATCGGGTTGGAATTTTGATGAATATGGAAGCTTCATAGATTACTGTAGGAATTAATCCTTGAATGCACATTGGTTGGATTGGAAACTAACGCAGCCAGCTGTTATGAAGAGATCGTAGTTGATGATAGCTATTGCATATTTTGATGCTATATCTGATTGGTATATTTCAAACAGATCGTAGTTCTTGATAGCTATTGCATATTTGATGATGATTTTTTTTTACGGGAATAAGATTTTATTCATCAAATGACAGCTATATCGTTTGCAATCAAAGATGAGATAAAATCAGGGGCAGAGTTGTCCCAAAAGGTCGGAGATTTAGATGCATAACATTCCTTCGCCAAACAATCTGCACTTGACGAGCAGATCGGGCATTGAGCACTAGTTGAAACGTGTCTATTTGCAAGGACTCCCAAACAGGGAAGCATACCATGTAGGACCTTCCAAATGAAAATTTTAATCTTCCCTGGCACACTGAGATTCCAGATTGTTTGCCAGACCGGGTTTATTCGAACCCATCCTTGCCCATCAGTCTGAGAAAGCTGCTGACCATAGCGAAGCTCCCATTCACGGTGATAAGCAGACCTGACCGAAAAAGTGCCAGATTTAGTGTACTGTCACGCGACAAAATCTTCGAACCCTTGCATATTCAGAGATTTTTGCAAGATACGTTGTGCATTGACCAGGTTGAAAACATCCTGAATTAGAGTTTCGTCCCACCGCCCACTATGCGGATCAATAAGTTCCTCGACTTTTGTTAACATAATTTATCCCCTTGGTGTGATCACCTTACGGTTAGCACTAGATGGAATCCAAGGGTCCTGCCAAATGTTGATTTTTTCTCCAGTTCCTACTCTCCATATACATCTCCTTTTAAGTGTTGTTATTGTTTGGTGTGAATAGAGGGCAGGCCTGGCGCAGTGGTGAAGTCCTCCCACTTGTGCCAAGAGGTCCTGGGTTCGAACCAGCCTCTCTGCATTGCACTTTGCAGGGGCAAGACTAGGTTCCTATAATCCCTCCCCAGACCCCACCTTGTGTGGGAGCTTCTATGCACTGGGTCTGTCCTTTTATTGTTTGGTGTCAATCTATGGTAGTTACCTTGGACTTTATGATGTACTAGAAGGGTTGTGCGCGCTTCGCTGCACCGTTTGTGTTGTTGGGATCTAATATATTTTTTTGTTATTTGATTTGGCATGTGGGGGGATGATGGAGTATGTTTTCTTTTTTATATAGTGCGGTGTTTTGATGGGCCCTTCCTGGAGGTGCGATTCTGTCTTATCTGCTAATCAACTCACACGTATGCGGGAAAGTTTCTTGCATTGGTGGCCACATGTACTATATTGACGCTACAGTGTCACATGTTGACGCTTCTTTTTTTGCAAGGTGATGAGAGGGTGAGCGGGATTGATGTATTTTTATAGGCTGGTTACTGCCGATTGATTTGAGAAATGATCTAATCAAAATCATGAATCAAATCCAAAATTGGACACCTCAATCGTACGAGGGAACTCCTTAAGAAATCGTTGACCCGGTCAAAATCGTTAACCAAATCCAAAATTGAACACCACAATTAAATGAGAGGTCTCCAAAATTAGGGAGTGCTGTTGAAGAATAAATTATTTTGGATCACTGTTGAAGAATGATGTTACACATGGATGATGTATATCCGTGCTCAGAAGAAGAGTGCTGTTATATAGATTGATTTATATCAGATTTATGAATGTTGTGGCATTTGTTTGTATATTTGCATGCACCACATGCTCTCATGAAAAATAGATCATTTGTGTGAATAGCTTCATTTGCATAAACCATGTATTTATTTTACAGCAATGCTATTATATTATGTATTTGTGTTATCACTTGCATAATTTTTCTTGTTTCACTAAAAACATCCGCATGGCTGATGTTTCAAGAACAAATCAATGTATCGTGTTTCCCCTGGCACTAGCATTAGGATGCCTTGCCTCATGGATAGCAGCATAGGGCAATACCTGTTATAAGTAAAATGGGCTGTACTGTGTGGGTGGATGTGCCCTACGGTGTCTACAGTGTCTTATGTGGGGGACTACACTATAAATATTTTATCTGTCAAACCGTTAACTAAATTGATGATCTGCTTTCACCATGGCTTCGTTGCCATGAGACTTTTGAAATTGGAACCCACGTTGATATGTTTTGACTACTTCTTTTTTCATCTGTAGCTACCAGATTTGTTTCACTTATGAGATTTATAATAACTACGTTATGTGATTATGGAATGTCATTCTTCATGTGCTATAATCTAGTAACTAGCAGAAAAGATCTGGTAACTCAGCATTAAATAATCTGGTAACTCAGCATAAACAATCTGGCAAACACGTACTATTAATCTGGCAACCGGTGATGCAATTTTTTTGTCGGAACATGGCAATTCTTTCCTATTAGAAAGGTTGGAGTTGGGGATGAGTTCACATGTGGGACTAACAACCTTCACCAATAAACAAATACACCCCTACCACATGTGGGACTAGCAACCTTCCAAGAGACATAAGTAAACAAATGTACTTTTACTCACATGTATGACCTAACACAAATAAACAAGTGTACTAGTACTTTTATGTGATACCAACACTTATAGAAGGCACAAATAACAAATGCAGAAATGCGACTTCAACTCAAAATTATGCTCTTGTTTGCAGTTTCTCTTGCCAACCAAGTTCTTCTATTCTCTATATCACAGAACAAGAGAGTGAACAAATAGTAATTCCAAAGAAACGGTAGACCTTGTCCTTCTACCTGATCTACAACCTTGTGCAGTCAACTTACTAATGCCCATTCTCATATGTTTCAGCATTTGAAATGTTGTGTCTTGCAAAGGGTCTACTATGGTCTCTTAAGATTCTCCAATGCCTGCCGTGTGATCTTTCGTTGTCGCACTTTTTAATTGTGAACCGCGTGCAAATGCCGCTGACAACAACATATTTGACGACCTCCTAAGCCAGTGATGCAACTCCTCGTATTTTATGGTTTCGTAGCAAGACACGTGCATTGTGCTAATAATGTTAATGATCTCAGCATGTGGTGAAGATCCTGTTCTTGCATGCATGATGTGCTTTCTCCATAGGGGAGGAGCACCATGTACAGTTCACTCCTTTCTCGCAGTTAGCTCTTATAGTATTATTAGCAGTTAGCGTGTTCTGTAGTAGTTCGAGCCAAAAAATCCAGGCAGTTTGCAGCTTCAGTACGGGCAGTTAGCCTGTTCTATATTAGTTTGGGCTAAAATCCAAATGACGTCTTCGCAGTTAGCGTGCTCATCACTTGATAGTTGGCTATTTCAGTCGGAGAGTTAGCGTGCTGCCTTTTGCAGTTCGGGCAAAAAACGGACGAGAATGTTGTTAGTATATTTTCAAAACTGCTCTTAAACCATAGGGAATTTGGAAAAGTGTTCTACATGAAAAGTTAAGGCTAATTAATATCTTTCAATGATATATCATTTGCCACATTCTGTCAAACGGTTTGAAATTTCCATTCAAAATACGTTGAATGTTGATTTATGTAAGTTTTGTTATTTGAAAATTGCTCTTAAAACTCTCTGGATTTTGGGAAAATGTTCCAGATGAAAAAGTTTTTACTTATCAACAACTTTCCAACGTTATATCACTTGCATCATTTCGATAAAAGATTTGAAAGTTGCAGCCAAAAAATAGTGCCAGAGAAAGTTTGAGGGCAGTTAGCAAGAAAAGAACGTGCAGTTAGCTTTTTGCTGTTTCCAGCAGTTATGAAAAGGTTGCAAAATAGTTATTCTACAAGTGGTTGCAGAATAGCTATACTCCTGGGAGTATGTACTCCCACATTCAGTATATACCTCTTAAAAAACCTATTATACCTCTTTATCATTCTCAGTATACCTTATTCATTACTCTTAAGATACCTCAATACAAGTTCTACGAAAAAGTGCCATCGGAGCCCTTGGATTATTCAGCATACCATTTTACGTACAAAAAACAGTTTATGTGTAAATGATGTTTTTTTCCGAGAAAATGCAAAAGCTTTGCATTTCTTTGCATTGAAAAGAGGAGTTCAGTTAGAGACGTCCAAGGACGCGTGAATTACAACGTGATTAGTGTACATCCCATGTTTGTGGCAGCACCAGCCACCCAGGTGGTAAATGATGTAAAATATGCAGTCTCAAATGGGAATTTTCTTGGAACTCATTTAGGGTATCAATTAGTTATTGATGAAGTTGTGACCATGAGGTCATGGGTTTGAGTCCTGGAAACAGCCTCTTGCAGAAATGTCGGGAAAGGCTGCGTACTATAGAGCCAAAGTGGTCGGACCCTTCCCCGGACCCTGCGCAAGCGGGAGCTACGTGCACCGGGCTGCCCTTTTTTGAAGTATATTTAAACTGATAAAAAGGTATAATCAATGTATCTATGTGGTATATGAGGAGCAGGGGTACATACTCCCAGGAGTATCGTCATATATATAGGGTGGTTCTATTCTACAACCAACTCTTAAGAGTTGCAGAATACCTATTTCGCAACCACCCCTCCTGTACCAGGCCCGAACCTACCCAAAACCTGGACATAGCAACTAAAAGAACACACCTCAAGCCACCTTCCTCCCTATGCCCACCACCCATGCCCACCTTCCTCACTGTGCCTAGCACCCCACCCGACCAACCCCCTCCTACCGCTCTTCCTCCCCGTGCCTCCTCTACCTTTGTCCGACAGCTGGATTTAGGGAGTGTGCTGGAGCATGCAGAAAAATACGGAGGGAATTTTTTAGTGAGGCTCAGGGCATCGACATTACGCTTAGCAGACACTGAAACTTCCTTTCTTCCACTTCATCGGTGTATGATGGAACTCGGCATTTCACTTCATTGATGCAAGATGTTTATTGTTTATTAAACATATTAAGTAAATTTTGTGTTTCTATGCTTTGTGTGCCTACACTTATGAATTCTTTTTTGTATGTGAATGCAGTTTTTCATGGATGACTGCCTTCAACAACTCATGGATCGCGTTGATGCTGGTGAGGGAGAGCTTTTGAAAAACTTGATGCTCACTGAGAGACTATCTAGACTTGTTCGGATGAGGCTTGAGATGCAGACACCTTACATATCAAAGTGGCCTCAAGCGCTGAGCATTCAGGTGGCCCGTTGTCTTTCTTTCATTTCCTCCCCTCTCGTATGTGTTTTAACTAAATTATTATGTGATGGCTACATGCCCAATTATATAATTTTTTTGGCAGTCCCAACCAGCAAATGTCTCAACAAGCTTAAAGCAGAGAGCAGTCCTTGTTGATGAGATTTGGCATGCTGCTGGAGATTCTGGATCAGATATTGATTGGTATGTGAAACGTACTGTGCTTGGTGGCATCTACTCAGCCTCAGAGGTGTACATGTTAACAGATAATTCTCCAGGTTTGCACCTTTTCTAAGTTTAAAACCCATTTTTTTTCTACTTGACAATTGATTCTAAACCAACATTAGCAAATTTAGTAAGCTTTGTGACCATGTATTGTTCTGTGTAATGAAACTGGAGTAAGCTAAGTTTGAAAGTTGAAACTGGCAGTTTGGAATTATTAAGCTTTTACACTTAACTGGTTTGATTATGAGTTGTTTTCGGAGCTATGCGACTCGACGCAATAGTGTATACATGAAAAAACAAAATATCTGCAATTTCTCGTGTTCTTAGTAACTTATACACCCTCCTGTCTCTTGTGTTTTTGTCTGGGTTAGCCTGTAAGACACTTCATTTCTTTTAGTAGAAAATGCTGGTCTCCTGGTTCTTCAATCTTGAAAAACATAGTGATGGAGAAACAGGGTAAATGGCGAGGGTTTCTCCTCCCTCCCTCCGTCCCTCCTTTTTTTCTTGCCTCGTTTGATGTGTTCTGTGACATGCAAATCCATCTCAGATGATCTTCACCACCATTCTACTTTGGTAAGGAGTTGAACCTAGGAGACGTTTGGTTCCAGAGAAACACCCCAAACGTAAAGGCAGTGGAATTGCGTTGATATCGTAAATGTAAACGAATAAAACTCAAAACTTGTTTGGTTGCAGGCAAGAAATCAATTCGTCTCTAGACAAGAAAAAAGGCTAACAAATCTCAAAGGAGCAGCCATGGTGGCACTCCTTGCCTCTGCGGGTCTGGACTCTGGCGTGCTCGTGATCGGAGAGACGGACTCCCGGTACTGAGGCGCCAAAAGAAGGGCCTGGCGGCTGCCGTGAGGCGAGTATCTTTCTGATCCAGATGGGCGGCAAGACAACTGTCCAGAACTGTGCCACACCTGGGACGCCGCTGATGCAGCGTGGCGACCCATGGTGAAGCCTCTGCACTTGAGCCGTGTCACCTGGACGTACACCAGGGGCTGGTCGGCAACCATGGTTAGCAGCACACCAGGCGGTGATGCCCTTTAGACGTGGTCATAGCCGATGAACTCCTCGAAGTACAGGAATGGCGGGCACCACGCGTCGCTGAGCTCGTCGATGGCGATGTCCGCATCGGCCTCCACGAAAACCGCACCCTCCCCGGTGCAGTCCACCACCAGCTTCTGGCCAGCCTCCTCGTGCAGCCAGCCGACCAGCATGTACTAGTGCGACAACGCCTCCGCCTTGGGGGCCGACTTAGCCATCGACGCCAACACATCCATCAATAGCGGACGTGGCTTCGCGGCGGCGTGTGGGACGGTAGCAAGTGGCGCGAGAGGTGAGATCAGATTATTAGAGTTCGTGGCGCTTCATGCGAAGGCCACAGAGCAGACGATGCTGGGGAGAAGCATCGTGCGACGGTTTCCGATTACACAGGATATTGGGCGTAATGAGATTACAACTAGGCTGGGACCTGGTACCGCGTTATCCGATTATAGCATCTACAGCCAGGCTCCCAAACCTGCCCTATACGGCGGATGGTCCTGTTCACAAAAAGGTGACCCAGCCGGGCGCCTCAAACCGGCCCTATACATCTGGGCTGACCGGCAGCCCTCATGTCCAGCCCAAATCTGGGGCGGATATGGGGAGGCCCGGACGCCCCCGGGCACTTCCTCCATGTCAGATTCGGCCCATGCTGGCCCACCTCGACCCCACATATATTCGTCCCCATCCACATCCCGGACCAAACCCTAGCCACTCCACTGCATTCTACTTCACTCAGCCCCCAAGCTCCGTTCCGGCGATCTCCGGCCATCTTCGGCATGACGGGCAGCGGATCCGACTTTGAGATCTCCCGATTCGTTGACTAGGATCTCATCCCATGCGGGCCTGAGGAGGAGATGGTCATCCGCTTGGCTCTCCGACATGCCCGGGAGGAGTTTGCTCGACCACGGTCGGACTCGATTCGGCGGGAATCTATTGCGTCCGTGTAAATGGCACTTGGATCCCCATCGAGGCGTGCGATCGTGGCCTCACCGGATGTGGTGCGGTCCGTTTGGCACCCCAACCCGGGTTGGTGATGCAACCCCTTTGCTGGCGCGTCCTCCCGTGGCGTCCAGCTCTGAGTCGGAGGTAAACGCCTACGGCCCATCCGCTGCGGAGGTGAGGTGTGCCCGCCGGCTGAGGCAGAGGATGCGGGAGGCCGTGGCAGCTTTCGCGGCTGACGCCGCGGAGGCGAGTCGTACGCCGCCGGCCAGGCAGAGCCGCAACGGGTGACAGGCACCCCCTAGCGCCGTAACGAGGAGTCGAGAAGGCCCGCTCGTCCTCGTCCATCATCGATCTCACCTCTACCAGCGACGTCCAGACGACGAGCTCCTACGTGGAAGAGTAGGGCATGGGGGACGACGACGCCTCGTGTCCCATGTGGGCTAGTCCGTGTCCCGTGTCCTACTCTTACTTGCTGGCGATCGGATCTTCACTTCGTGGGTCACACGGCCGCTGGAAATGGACACCGAAGGGAACAAAAGGATGGGTGCCGGCGAAGATATAGACTAGGTTTTACTCGTTGCATGTAATTGTATGGATTTGATGATTTTCTAATGAGGTATCCGGTTGTGGAAGCGGTTTTTTTAGGGGGGCTGCGGACGTTTATGGGTCAGATTAGCTAGGTTCGGCTGTAGATGCTCTTACGGCCGGGCCAATCCAAACAAGAAACGACGTTATCCTTTACCACCGTAAACATGTGACGTTACAAATCTGTGAACCAGGCACCTCCCTAGATTTATCTTAGGCGTACTATTGTACTAATATCCTAGACAACATATTACGGAATCCACATTTTCTTTTTTCTCAAAAAAAATTAATCCACATTTTCCCAAAAAAAATTGGAATATAGACTTGTTGATGATTTCTCATTTTTGTTGGCGCTTGTCAGAGTTTCACGACACATGGACATTTGTGAATCGCCGCATCAAAGATGCTCTTGATTTGCAGAAATCTTATAAGGAGGTACGAGTCACTCAAAATCTAACTGTATAAGTTGTTATAGATTTTTGCCAACCCCTTGCACCATTAACCTTGTGATCTGACTGTACAGGTCGCTTATCTAACTGAAACCCTGGGAGCAGGGATCGGTGGCTCCATACAGGGCGTCCTGAACAAGGTTTTCCAGAAATGAAGAAACTTGCCTTTGCAGGCTGCCTTCTCGACATTTCCACCACCACTTATGTCACGTTAAGATTATATGACCTGTATATAGTACCTTCTTTTACAAACAAACGCTATTAGGGTAGCCAAGAAGTTATTTAGTCGGTGATCAGAGGTCAGTTGAGTTGTTGATTAGTCATCATTGCGTAATTCCGCTGCAGGTTGGCGAAAAATCTGTTTACGCTACAGACTCTAGTCCATGTGTGGACCGAGTTGCCGCAAACAGAACAAAGACACTCGCGGCTTTGCATGGACACGACTTGACATTTGAAACTTTATATAAGGGTTGAGCGCTCGTTGGTGTTATTGTGTTTAAGATGTATTTTTTTTAAGGGTCAAACCTTTTTGATTTGACAAAATTTAGAGAAATATATCAATTTCCACAATATCAACTTGGTATCATCGTATTCATCATGAAATGAACTTTTATATTTTCATTTATTTAGTATTGCGGATGTCAGACTTTTTGGCTCCAAACTTGGTGAAAGTTAAAGAAATTGATTTTTTTTAAATAACACACCTTATATATTAGAACTGATGGAGTATTTGGTTCAGCAAGTGAGAGAGACGATGAAGTGTTTCTAGTTTATTTACAAAATGCAGTGTTTTGGTAGGTCCTTCGTGGTATGATTTTGTGTTATTTGCTAATCAACTCATACTTATGTGAAGCTGTTTTTTGCATCCATGGTTGCATGGACTATATTGATGCTATAATATCACATGTTGGCATTTCTTTTTTTTAGGCGATGAGAGGGTGCATGAGATTGATATGTTTTTTAGGTTTGTTGTTGCGATTGATTTTAGAAAACCGTTGACTTGGTCAACATCTTGAACCAAATTCAAAATTAAATATCTCAATCGAACGAGATAACACATCTCCTTTGGTGGCGCGTCCCTCCGTGGCATCCGGCTCTGAATTAAAGGTAAACGCCTATGGCTCGTCCACTGCGAGGACGAGGTGTGCCCGCTGACTGAGGCAGACGGCGTGGGAGGTCGCGGCAGCCCTCGTGGCTGACACCGCAGAGGTGGAGTTGCACGCCGCTGGACAGGCGGAGCCGCAACGGGTGACCGGCACCCCTGTCTCCGCAACGAGGCCCGCTCGTCCTCGTCCATCATCGATCTCACCTCTACTAGCGACGGTGCCTCATGTCCCATGTGGGCCAGTCTGTGTTTCATGTCCTACTCTTCTTCGTCGGCGATCGGATCTTCACTTCGTGGGTCACACGGCCGTTGGACCTGGGCACGGAAGGGAACAACAAGGACGTGGTGGACAGGCGTCAGCGAAGATATAGTTTTTTAATGAGGTATTTGGTTGTGGAAGCGGTCTTTTAAAGAGTGACCGCTCATTGTCCGTGGACGTGTCCGGAAGCTTGTGTGGACGTTTAAGAGGTCGAATTTAGGTTCGACTGTAGATGCTCTTAATGTCGGGCCAATCCAAACAAGAATCGACGTTATCCTTTATCACCGTAAACAGGTCGGGCCAATCCAAATAAGAATTGACGTTATCCTTTATCACCGTAAACAGGTGACGTTACAAAATCAGTGAACCAAGCACCTCCCTAGATTTATCTTAGGCGTACTAAATTAATTTTATTTTATTACAATGCAGTGTTTTGGGGGACCTTTCGTGGTAAGATTCTGTGTTATTTGCTAATCAATTCATACTTACGTGAAGATGTTTTTGCATTCGTGGTTGTATACACTATATTAATGCTATAATATTACATGTTGGCATTTCTTTTTTCTAGATGATGATAGGGTGCATGAGATTGATATGTTTTTTAGTTAGTTGTTGCCATTTGATTTTAAAAACCGTTGACCCGGCCAACATCATGAACCAAATTGAAAATTAAATAGCTCAATCGAATGAGATAACACAAAAGTTAGGGAGCATAGTGAACAGAAAGAATTGAATAAGAGTATTCCTTGAGAAATTGTTGACCCGATCAAAATCGAGTGACCCGATTTTCAAATAGAAAATCTCAACTGATTGCGATGCCTTAAAATTAGGAAGCATAGTCACTAGAAGGGGTGGACGCGCTTTGCCACACAGTTGGTGTCGGCGGGTTTTCTGGTTTCTTTACACTCGTTTTTTCAAAATTCATGGTGATTAGTTTTTTACAAGGTCCAACCTCTTTAAGTTTGACCAAAATTATAGAGAAATATATCAATATCAATAATATCAAATCGTATCACTAGATTAATCATGAAATGATTTTTTCATATTTTATTTAATTAGTATTGCGGGTGTCGATATATTTGGCTCTGAACTTGGTCAAAGTTAAAGAAAAATTACTGTTGAAAAAATGAATTAACTTATATTTTCAAATTGAGGGAATATTTGGTCTGATGAGTGGGCGAGATGGTGGAGAGTGTTTTAGTTTTGCTTATAA
The DNA here is from genome assembly GCF_002162155.2 of Triticum dicoccoides. Lineage (NCBI taxonomy): Eukaryota > Viridiplantae > Streptophyta > Magnoliopsida > Poales > Poaceae > Triticum > Triticum dicoccoides. The sequence continues at coordinate 216,829,249 of NC_041392.1, read as the reverse complement.
TGAGGTGTTTTGGTGGGCCTTTTGCGGTGTGATTTTATGTTATCTGCAAATTCATCCAAAATTATGTGAGGAAATTTTCTACATTAGTGGTTGCATATATTATATTGGTGATATAATAACAGTGTATCACATGTTGATGTTTCTTTTTTCTACGTGATGAGAAATTGCACCGAGTTGATATGTTTTTATACGTCGGTTGGTACCCATTGATGACCCAGTTAAAATGTGAACCAATTTCAAAATTGAATATCTTAGTCAAATGGGAGAGCTTCAAAATTAGCATAGCAAATTATAAAATTAAAGTAGAGAACTCTTTGAGAAATTGTTGACACGGTTAAAATCAAGTGATCCAATTCTAAATTGAATGTGAGACTTTAAAAATGAGAGGGCATGGTGCTATAGAGGATTAAAAGGGTTATACGCAGACATTTGTGTTGTCTGGATTTCTTTTATTTGATGTATGAGGGAGATGGTAGCGGACGCTTTTTATAATGCAGCGTTCTGGTGGGCTCTTCTTGTAGGTGTGATTTGGTGACATATGGAGGTACTTCTGGCCACTGATACGTTGGAAATGTATTTATACTTTTCTTATTTTTTTCATATTATGTTTATCATTTTTACATGGTTTTGGTACCAATTTTTTAACTAACCTACTAATTCAGTCCCCAATATCAGTTATTGTTTTCTGCATGGTTTCTGGATCTTTTAGAAAATTTTATTTTACGAGCACTCCAAAAACTTTGAGGCCTCCTTTGGTTCATAGGATATGAAACTTATAGGGATAAGAAAGTCATAGGAAATAAGATGACATGTATCTGAAATCCTATGAATAGGAATAGAAAAGAAGATGCCCTTTGGTTCACATCATAGGATTTTTTTCGTTGAGTCTAGGCTAATGTTTATTTTCCTATGAAATGTGAAAGATAAGAAGAATTTCTTCATAGCAATATGATTCTATTCTTACAAACCAAAGGGCTTTAAAGAAATATTTTCTATACAAATCATATTCTATGAAATTTCTACAAATCAAAGGAGGCCTAAATCTTTTTAAGGAAACACCTTTCATCTAGAAGCTTCCGAAGAACACATGATGCAGCTAGGGATCCACTGCCCTCACACGCCCCCACTTCGCGGCCAGAGGGTGGCCAACTGCCCCCATGCGTCAGTGATCCTAAGGCCTTGTACAATGGGAGGTGCTTAGAGAAATAAACCAAACTTTTCTTAAGCACCGGTGCTTATTTGTACAGGATAGAATAGGCTCAGAAAAAACCGGTTTATTTTTCTAAGCATCTCTCTAAGCACCTCTCATTGTAGGCCTAAGCCCCCCTACTTAGAGTCAGTGAATCTGAACCGTGGGAGGGTTTATTGGGTAGCCCATGGAGATGCTCCGGTATGAACATCTATACTGTTCTTCTAAAAAAAATCTATACTGCTACAGTGCCACACAAGAACATAGTCAGTACTCAGTACTGACGAGTTACTGAATACCAGCATAAACACCTTTTGCCTCCCTGATTAGGTCTTACATTAGCGTTACGCCATATTAATTACTACTCCCTGTCAAACATTGGACATCAATGGTTGTAGTACCATTGGAGGCCTACAGCAAAGCTGACTGCTCACCCACCGAGCGATCACCGGTACCTCCACTCAACCAATATAGCAAAGCTGACACTGCAATAACAAAGGCCTACAGCAAAGCTGACACTGCAATAACACTAGCTCACGGAGTCTAACAAACTCATTGATCCCGTGCAGGTGCAGCCCAACTCCAAGCCGGGCGAGTCGATGGAGAGCCGCGGTGGCGCGCCGTCGCCGCACCTGCTGTTCGTCACCAGCCCAATGCAGGGCCACATCAACCCGGTGCGCCGCCTCGCCGCCCGCGCCGCGGTCACCGTCTCCACCGCCGTCTCGGGCCACCGCCGCATGTTCCCCTCCCTCGCGTCGCCCGGCGAGGAGGCCATCGACGCCGCGGGCGTGCTGCACGCCCCCTTCTCCGACGGCTACGACGAGGGGGTCGACCCACGGGTGCACGACATGCGCTCCTTCGCCGCGCGCGCCCGCGCCGTCGGGCGCGAGTCGCTCGCTGGCGTCGTCGCCCGCCTCGCCGAGCGCGGCCGCCCCGTCACGTGCGTCGTGTACACCTTCTTCGTGGGCTGGGTGCCCGAGGTCGCGCGCGTCGGCGGCGTCCCCTCGGCGCTCTTCTGGATCCAGCCGGCCGCCGTGTTCGCGGTGTACTACCACTACTTCCACGGCCACGACGCCGTGCTCGCTTCCTGCGCCAACGACCCGGACTGCGACGCCGTCGTCCAGCTGCCGGGGCTGCCGCCGCTCAGGCCCCGCGCGCTCCCGTCCGTCGTGGCGTTAACCTCGCCGGAGCAGCGGGGCTACGAGGTGGTCGGCACGCTGCGGGACCTCTTCCTGGCGCTCGATGACGATGAGCACAGGAGACAGGACCAAGGTGCTGGTCAACACGTTCGATGCGCTGGAGCCCGACGCGCTCCGTGCGGTGCCGGGGCTTGAGCTCGTCGCCGTTGGGCCTGTGGTGCCGGACGGCGCGTCCCCGTCCACCACAGATCTGTCCCTGCGCGACAACGACGACGACGACGACGTGAATGGGTACATGGAGTGTCTGGACACCAAGGCCGCGCGCTCTGTGGTGTACGTCTCGTTCGGGACCATATTCGCGGCGAGCAAGCGGCAGGAGCTGGAGACGTTGCAAGGACTCAAGGCCACCGGCCGGCCGTACCTATGGGTGTCGCGCAAGGTCGCAGAGGATGGTGCAGAGTTGGACGGCGCGGGAGCGGGTGGCGGCGCCGACGGAGGGCGAGGGATCATGGTGGAGTGGTGCGGCCAGGTGCGCGTGCTGTCGCACCCGGCAGTGGGATGCTTCGTGACGCACTGCGGGTGGAACTCGGCGCTGGAGAGCATCGCGTGCGGCGTGCCTGTCCTGGCCGTGCCGCAGTGGACGGACCAGCCGACGGTGGCGTGGCTGGTGGAGGAGTGCGCGGGCGTCGGGGTTCGCGCGCAGGCGGACGGCGAGGGGGTGGCGGAGCGAGGCGAGCTCCAAAGGTGCGTGGAGACGGTCATGGGCGACGGCGAAGCAGCAGTGGAGATCCGAGCATGCGCGGCAAAATGGATGGAGCGGGCCAGGGAGGCGCTCGCCGCCGGCGGGACGCTGGAGAGGAATCTCCGAGCCTTCCTGTCTGGTTTCTGAAGAAGGAACATACGCGTGATTCTTTGTATCACAGGAAGATTTGCAGCTGGATCTCTTAATAAAATTCAAAAAGGAGTTGCCTAATTCTTAGCCAAAAAATACTAGACATACAAAACAAATCACATGAGTTTACAAACTCTTTTCATCTACTAAACAATCACAAACTTGCTCCCTCTAATAAAAGGGGTGAGCCGTCTCCCCACATATTAACAAATTAAGTTAACTCTTTTTGTAAAACCCTGTAACTCATTTGTACGCATAGTATTATTGTTTCTTAGCTGTAGACGTTAACCATTGAATTTTGCAGCCTACCGTAGTTTTCGGACGTGCTTTTCTATCCTTCTATCAATGAATAACGCATGATTCTAATAGTGGTAATTAGCACCGGTTAAAATCCTAAACTAATTACGGTCAGCGACCGGCCCCACATGTCAGTGACTCGAGGGGAGTCAAACTGGGTCAATCCGGGCCAAACTCGTCGGAGTTGACCCACGCTCGTCACCGGGGAGGCCAGAGACGGCGGAGGGGCTCAGGATTTGTCCTCCAACGACCAAAAGGACGGCGGAGGGGCTCTAAGGACAGCTAGGCGAGCACTGCGTCCGCTGGTGCAGTTGGTTCGTGCTGGGGTCGACCAGAACGACAGCGGCGTCGACAGGTGCGGCGGCTGGAGTTCGGTCAAGCTCGGAATCAGCATTGTGGTGCACGGGAGGTCGAGGGGTGGGGTGCTACGTGCTCCTGCAGACATGCTGAGCACGGTGACGCGCTCAGGCGCGGCTGCAAAGACGACGACAACATGGCCGGCGGCGGTGAGCTCTCGGGCTCGACGGTGATGCTAGCTAGGGCGTGCTATCTAAGAAGGGGTCAGGGGAAAGTGACCAGGGTCTCACTGGGGGGCGGAGGAGAAGGTCAGCGGGCTCGGGGAACGCGTCAGGAGCGGGTGCACGATCGCCGGCGATCTCGGAGACCCGAGGTTGAAGAAGACGGCGGTGAGGGCGCTCTGAAGCGTCCGGCGGCGCGTAGCTCAGCGAGTAGGTTGAATACGACACGGAGGAGCTCGAAGATTCGTCGGTGAGGTGTGTGGTTGCCGGTGGCCGCGGTAACGGCCAGTGGCGGTGAAGGCATGTTCGGTGGTGCTGCAGGGAGGGAGCTAGAGGAGAGGGAGAGAGCTCCAGAGTGAGGGAAGAGGCAGAAGGGGTTGAGGCCGTTCCTGTGGCGCGAAGACAGGGCGAGGGAGAAGCAGGAGGTGGAGCTCGGGCGCGCGCGTGTCGACACGCCTCTGCCTACGGGCAGAGGTTGAAGACGGTGGGGCTCCTGGTGGGCTGGGCCAGGTAAGCTACAGGTAAGTTTCTATTCTGTTTTATTTTTCTTCTTTTTTTTTTCTTTCATTTACTCTTTTGTCACTGTTTACGAATTCAAACAATACCGGAACATCTTTTGAGTATTTTTATGTTGCTTCATGGACTTTTCCAGAGGCACATAAATTATCACAGAGCATTTGAAAATATATCCCACATATATTTGAATACATTTTCAAATTCAAATAGAATATTGTTTTAAATTCATAGGCCAAATAATTCCTTAAAAATGTTGCAGAATTTTGGTTTGGTAAATAACTCTTGTAAAAATTCACAAAATATTTTTAGGGAATTTTGGATTCACTGAATGCAATTTAAAGGGTTTTTGCCCTTCTTTTTAAAATAATTTCTGAGGCTTTGAATATTCCTCAATTCAATTTCTTGAATTTAACATGATGCATGCTCAATGATGCAACTATTACACTCAGGTATTCTAGGGCTGTGAAGGTTGAAACTTTTTTCATCAGGATGAAGCTTTTTGCTTAACCGGTTGTAACTTTTCTTGTCGTCCATAGCTTCTATTGTATATGGTTTGCAACTTTATCCATAGCGGGTTGTAGCTTTTTTCTTGGCCATATGAAGCTTTTTTAGTCATCAGTTGTAACACTGGGCATCTCCTGCCCCGACGGCTCAAATTTTATTGCAAGCTTCATGTGCGCCGACACGCCGCGGCATCGGGGATGAGCGACGGCGAGCACGCCGGCGAGCTTCGGTTGTCGCCACCAAAGCTACAACGGTTGCCACAGGAGTTGCAACCGCAGGGTGCGTGTTGCATGGGAAGAATCAAGGGACGAGGACCACCGGCGACGAGGACAGACGGTGAGGGCTAGGACCGGCGAATAGGACGACCAGCGAGGAGCGGCCAAGGAGGGGGCAAACGCGTGCGGCGCCGCCGGGATTCTCTTCGTACACGTGCGTTGACGAAGATGACGTGCATCAGACGGTTCCCATCTCCCCAATCGGACGGCTGCGGGCCGACCGGCTCAAATTTGAGCCGGCGCGCAGGCGCAGGTTGCTGCCCTAATAAAAATGTCCTTTATCATAAATTTCAATAGTTTTTTTTGGAATGTTGGCAGGAGAGCTGCCAAATTCATTGATTAGAAAGGAGTATTACAAATAAAACCCCTAAAGGAGGAATGCATCGTATAAAGACGAGTGCCAAAAAGGAAGAAATGAAAAAAGAGGTTGCACGGTTTATTAAGAAAAACCGTGCGAAAACCTAAACAACGCCTAGTTAAACTAGGCCTAAAGCACCACCAAACACACAAAACGCCAGAAGGCCAACACCCGACTACACGCCCGGCCGGGCACTCGAGCGCCTATGCTGCTACCAGAGTACACACCGAGAACCGTCGTACTAGTCCGGGCTGCCACAAGCATATCCACAAACCTCGACGGCACCGGATAGGAACGATATGTCCGATAGAGCGAAACATATGCCGCCCCGATCCCACGAGCATTACAGACATAACTTGCCTTGCGCTTCTAGCATGTGGAGGGTGCTCATGCTGCTCACCACCATCAGCGAGTGATCAATCCCAAATGAATGCACCACCAAAGACTCCCCGCTCACCACAACGCTGCCTGCTCCTGATCAACCACCCCACCACTAACCCTGGTGCTCTCTCACAAGACTTGACTCCAACGCAATGCTCCCAACAGAGTAATGACACCACAGACGCCACCATCACACACGGTTTTCACCGGAAGACAAGAACTGATCAAGAAAGGTGTCGGATCCCCTCAATGGCGCCTCCAACAAGGAAAGCCACACCCAAAAAGTATCGTTAGCCATCAGCCCCGACCAATGTCGGGCATGACTTTCGTCCGGGGACACGAGCACCTACGCCAGGGAAGGCGTCCCCGACTCACCACCACCAGACCAGAGCCAGCACCTCTCACATGTAGATCACTGGCCAAGAGGAGCACCACCGATGGTGCAAGACTCAAAGCAAGGTTCGAAACCTGCACCAACGCAGACCACCATCCCGTCGGGAATCCCCACACATCCAGCTTGAAGATCAGTCACCAACCGAGCCTCCACCTGCACAAGCAGCAGACCGGCTGAAGAATAGCCAGATCCCTGCCTGGCACCACGCGCCGCGCCCCGAAGGTCGCTTTGCCCGGCGGCCCTCACCGGCGGCGGCGAGGGGAGCAGGTGCGGAGGGAACTGCCCGGCGGCGGCTAGGGTTTTCTCTCCCGGGCCGCTCGCGTTCCTCTGTTCTAGCTCCTATGCATACACGTCAATTTTTGATTCTTCCTGTTTTTTTTCAATAGTCATATCAGAGCGTAACTCAACTGCTCACCCATGTCTGTTAATTTATTTCCGTTAGTTTACACAAGAACAATACATCTGAATAATCATAATATACAACCTTAAAGTAATTTTCAGGAAATAATTACCTACAAATTTACTGATCTTGCTTGATATGTGTCCAAAATTTCTACACAAAGTTTCCTTCCCGCTAAGGCTGCTGCTATCTCGCAACGGCATCAAGCAGCTCAGCTGGAGTAATCAGACATGGCAAACGAGCAGTTTGAAGAGCCGCCCATCGGCAGCGCGCTCCGGGCCGGCGACCGCTGCTGGCCAGCCGGACAAGGCGCCGGGGCACCGCGCGGCTGCTCCTTGCCCTCGTCGGCGGCGCTCTCGGGCGGCCGCCTGACCTCCTTGAGCAGCGCGACGACGTCCTTCATCGCCGGCCGGTCGGCGGCGCGGTGGCTGATGCAGAGCATGGCCACTGCGAAGACCTGCAGCATCTCCTGCACCTGCGCCTCCTGCTTCCCGCGCAGCCGCGGGTCGAGGAGCTCCGCCACCCCCCGCTTCGCCTGCATGTGCTCCCGCACCCACTGCACCAGGTGCGTCCCGCCGGGCAGCGTCGGGTCCAGCGGGTGCCGCCCCGTCAGGATCTCCAGCACCACCACCCCGAAGCTGTACACGTCGCTCTTCTCCGTGATCCTCTGCATGGACGCGTACTCTGCTCCCACAAGAATATCGCGATCAGTAAGAACAATTTCTGTTAGAGAGGGTACAGATTTTGAAGAATTTTGTTGTTACCTGGCGCGATGTAGCCGTATGATCCGGCGATGCGCGGCCTGGACGTGTCCAGCTTGGCGGAGCTGCCGGGCTCGACCACGCCGGAGAGGACGCGGGCCAGGCCGAAGTCGGCGAGGTACGGCTCGTTGGCCGGGCCGAGCAGGACGTTCATGGCCTTGATGTCACCGTGCAGGATGGCCGGCAGGCAGTCGTGGTGGAGGTAAGCCACGGCGTGCGCGACGCCGAGCGCCACCTCGTACCGGGGGGCCCAGTCGGCGGCGCCCTTGACGCTGCCGCGGTGGAGGAAGCCGCTCAGGCTGCCGTTCGGGAGGTAGGTGTAGAAGAGCAGCTTGGTGCTCCGGTTCGCGCCCCACCCGAGCAGCCTCACGATGTTGCGGTGCCGGATGGACCCCAGCGCCGAGATCTCGTTGCGGAACGCGCCGGCCTCGTCGGAGGACCACATCTTCTTCACGGCCAGCGGCTCGCCGTTGGGCAGCTCCACCCGGTACACCACGCCCGAGCTCCCCGTGCCGATCACGTTCGCCGACGAAAGGCCGCGCACCACGTCGTCCACCGAGAACTCGAGCTTCTGGTACAGGGTCACCTCCCACGCCTCCGCGGCGTTGCCGTGCATGGCACCGCCGTTCCGGCGGCGGGAGCGGGCGAGGACGTACGTGGCGGTCACGAGGAGGAACGCGCTCACCGCCACGAGAATCGTCATGGCGAGCTTCAACGCCGAGATGGCCGCGCGACGGGAGGTCTCGTCGGCGCCAGCGCCGACGACGAGCAGGTGATTGCCGGCGATGTTGCTGAGCGGGATCTTCTGAAAGAAGGGCGTGTCCGGGAGCTCGCCGGAGAAGCTGTTGTACGAGATATTCAGCGTGACGAGGTTCTCCAGCCTTGCTAGAGGCGCAAGACTGCCGGAGAGCTGGTTGTAAGACAGGTCAAGGCAGCCGAGCTTGTCGAGGGTGCCGAATTGCGACGGTATCTCCCCGGAGAGGCGGTTGCAGCTGAGGTTAAGCGAAATCTCCAAGAAAGGCAGCATGCTGAGCTCCGGCGGGATTCCGCCGGAGAGAGCGTTGTCGCCGAGGTCCAACAGCTGCAGCTTCTCGCAAGAACCGAGCTCCGGCGGGATGCCGCCGGAGATCCGGTTCTTCCCGAGGCTAAGCTTCGTCAGCTCAGGCAGCCTGCCGATGCCGGGCCCCAACAGCCCGGTGAGCCGGTTGTCGGAGATGTCGACGAACTGGAGACTGCGCGGCAGCTCGTCCGGCAGTGGGCCGGAGAGGGAATTGGAGTGCAGGTCGACGAACTCGAGGTTGTCGCACCCCGACATGGCCGCCGGCAGTGGGCCGACGAGGCGGTTGCTTCCCAGGTCGAGGAAATTGAGGTTCTTTAGGTTGCCGATCTCCGCGGGTATGGCTCCCGACAGCCGGTTGCCGTTGAGCCGGAGGCGGTAGAGATTGGTGCAGTTGCCGATCTCCGGCGGTATGAAGCCGGAGAGCTCGTTGCTGAGGAGCAGCAGCTTGGTCAAATTCTGGAGCGCGAAGAGCTCCCTCGGGACGGGGCCGGTGAGGTTGTTGTAGGAGAGGTCCAGCGACTGCAAGCCCTCGCACTGGGCCAGGCTCGCCGGCACGCCGCCGGTGAGCCGGTTCTGCCACGCGTAGAACAGCGTGAGGTTGCGCAGCCTCGGGAAGTCGACGTCGATCGCTCCCGACAGCTCGTTGTTGTCCACCTCGACGTCGGTGAGCGACGTGCAGTTGGAGAGCTCCGGCGGGATGACGCCGGTGAGCTTGTTGGTGCTGAGCTGCAGCTGCTGCAGCTTGGACAGCCCGCCGAAGCTCCTCGGGATGGGGCCCGTGAGCATGTTGAGCGAGAGGTCAATGAGCAGGAGCTCCTTGCAGTTGCCGATCACCGGGGGTATGGTGCCGACGAGCTGGTTCTGCCACAGGAGCACCGTCTGCAGCTTGCGCAGCTGGCCGAGCTGCGGCGGCACCGGACCGGAGAGGGAATTCTGGTAGAGATAGAGGCTAGTGAGCTCGGTGCAGTTGCCGATGCTCGCCGGGATCGGGCCGGCGAGCATGGCGGTGTAGATGGCGAGGGTCTGGAGCTTCTTGAGCTGCCCGATGGTGTCCGGGAGGTTTCCAGACATGCCGGTCTCGGCGAGGCCGAGCATGGTGAGGTCGGTGCACCCGCCGATCTCCGCCGGCAGCGGGCCCTTCAACGCCGGGTTGCCGCCGGCGCGCAGCACCAGCAGCTTCTTCAACTTCCCGATGCTCGCCGGGATGGCGCCACTAAGATCATTGTCGTAGAGCGTGAGCGACGTCAGGGCGGTGAGGTTGCCAATGTCGTCGGGGATGGCGCCCTGCAGCGAGTTGCCGTGGAGCGCGAGCGACCGGAGCTTGCCGAGCCGGCAGAGCTCGGCCGGCACCGCGCCGGAGAGGCCGTTCCCGCTGAGGTCGACGGTGGTCAGCGCGGCGTACGCCCCGAGCTCCCCGGGGATGACGCCCGTGAGGTTGGCACCGGAGAGCACCAGCGTCTCGAGCGACGGCGCGAGCGGGCGCAGCACGCGCGCCGGCACCGGCCCGCCGAGGTCGACCGACTTGATGAGCAGCGAGACGACGTTGCCGCGCGCGTCGCAGGCCACGCCGGACCACCGGCACGGGCTCGCGTCCGAGTCCCTCCACGTCTCCAGCGCGGCCCCGCCCGTGCCGTTCGTGAGCGAGCGCTTCCATCGCAGCAGCGCCTCGCCCTGCTCGTTCACGGCGTAGGCGCCCGGCGGGAGGCACAGCGCCGCGAGGAGCAGCCACGACGTCGCGACGGCGGCGAGGCCTAACCGAGGAGGAGGAGGAGACATTGGTAGGCCGTGGAGTGAGGCCGGGCTTGGCACCTCCTACGATCGTAGTGGCATTGGGAGGGCCGAGGTTGTAGAGTGGGAGGGAAACCCCGGCCAGGGTTAGGTTTGTTTATAGCGCAAAGGTTTTGCCACTGGAGATCTGGATCCGAATGAATGATATAGCTTAGCTATGCTTTTTGCAGGATATTCTTCTTTTTAATAAGTAAATAAATGAGCTAGAGATTTGATTTTTGGGGCACTGTCTGAGTGAGTGTTTGTCTGAGCAGTACACTGGATGAGCGTGGAATTTTTTTGTTCTTGGAGTTGTGGATCAGGAAGGAACATGGGCATTTGTTTAAGCAAGGAGAAGATGGAGGGAAGGTGGCTCTTGATGCCATCATTAGGTAGTACTACTAGTTGATGCACTGATTATTTTCATTGTTAATCCAGGTTAGGAGGTGAGAGTGAAAACATCCCTGGTCGATCCCTCGGGTTCTGCTACGGTGCTTTTGTAATTCTCTCAGTAATCCATCCAACTTTAATTAAGCTGTCGTTGTTGTGCAAGTACGGCCGGTGTTCTAGGGCCTGTGAAACTTTTTCTTCTTTTGTACCTGCTGGAACTGGGTTGATGTCCAGAGGTTAAGCTAAGCATGGCAGTACATTTTCTGATGTCCTATGATTTATTTACTTGTTGACGATGGCATGCAGATGTTGCAGGGATGCAGCAGTGATGCAGGAGGAACATGCTCTGAGCTCTTGGTAATCTAACCTCCTTGGGACTGATGACCTGGCTACTACTCACTAGCAAAGAAACCAACCTTATAATAATCCATCTTCTTCTCCTGCACTGCAGCTTCTTTCTCCAGATCTGTAAAACTTACAGTAGCAGCAGCAGGCTGTCCTGTCATGTTCCACTCTGTGTGGTATTCTCTGCAGCATTTGATTTCGCAGGCATATTCTTCTTTCACTGTTCCACATGGACAGAGAATACACCAGTTAAACTAATTCAGAGGCTGTCTTAATAAAAATTACTCTGTCTGGATCTTCCATACTGTACTATTTTGTGCATGTTCACATCACATGCCTAATGTTCTAAAGAACCGAATAACAGCGGGGAGGGAGGCATGCAAACGCAGGAAAGTAACCGGAAAGAATCTCAGCTTTTTGGCAACAAACAACATCTGCATGTCTTTGGGTACAAGGGACTGACTGTCAGGGATGATAACATGTTCTTAAGATAACAAGTTTTGGCACGGTAGTTTTAGTCTATCTATCCGTTGTCTGGTTAATCAGTTGTTGATTACCAGTAGCTGAATGAATCCTCCCTAAGCAACTCCTTGTTAGCTAGCTATAAGACATGCATTTAGTCAATGCCATCCATCAAGGGGTAGGTAACAACACCACAAAAGCATGGACTCCAACATGCATTTGGTCAAATCTTTTTCACACGCATTAGGTAAAACATGTAGTGTTAGTTGTAGCTTGCATTCGGTTAAACATGTGGCCACATGTAGTTAGTTAGGGGACACATTAGGTGTCACACATCACATGCATGCATGGCTCACAAACCACAAGGCTTTGAGTAATCACCGAGCATTGGAGGAGCATCATGGGAGTGATTTGGATTCAGATCGCATCAGAGCTCAAGGATGGGTGGCGACGCGAGGTGAGGGCAACATGGAGCTACCATGCATGCACATGGTTAAGTTTTAGACGGCCACTTTTGATTAGCATAGAACTTGTACCTGGCTCGAGCTGTAATGCATGTTCTTTTACATCTCATTCTTCCGTTAGTTCCCTGACACCCAGAGCATTTTTCCAGGCCTAGTTGCCGCCAAGATCTGATCCCGGCCGCCTTTAAAAATATTTACGGAACATGGTCGATCCTACTTTACCAGCTTGGATAGATCCAATCGGAGAATAATCTTTTGCAGCTAGCAGTACGTTGTTAAGAAGGGAAGCTAGTCGTTATTGTTTTGTTATTACATTTTACCGAATGTGACCCCTGTCACTGTCAGCGCAGAACATTCTGCTGCTAAGAAGCTGTGGTACTTAGGGTAGTTAAATTATCATCCAGAAAGGATAAAAGCTCTGTTGCCCCCAAATCCAGTGGATGCGCGGAGCAACAGCGCTGTTAAAAGGCATCCAATAGTTAATGGCACCACTGCTTGCTTGTGTTAGTATTGCATGCACAAGATGGGCATGTGCCCTCAAAAGCTGTGTGGATTAGCTACACTGTCAAAAGGTAAACGTGCTAATGGTTGTGGTTAGCACTTTTACCCCTAGTGACCCTCTGTAAAGACAGGAACATTCTGTTGTGGCAGCTAAAGATAGCTGCAGAAAGGCAATCCAGTAGAGTAAATACTGTGGTCACTTGTTGCTTGCTTCGAGAGTGCAATGCCTAGTAGAGTTAGCAACCCAAGTTTCTAGAGTGACCACTACTGGGCCCTGATTACTGAGTTTGGGGGCATCTGTCTGCTTCAGTGTCTACCAGGCCATGATTTTGCAGCCTTCATGGTTTATGAACTTTCACACTTGTTTAGGAGCTCCATGGCATGCATGAGAGAGCAAGAGATCTGATTGGGTCACATGACAAATCAATGAAAGACAAAGTTCAAGGATCAAATGACCCCTAAAATCGAATATTATTCTAACTTCTCTCCTGAGTTCTCCACGTGTTCTGCCATTTAGCAGCCGCAAAGGGTATTAGGAGATGAGAATGCCCACTTCATTACCCTACAAATCATCATAATTTGCTTCAGCAATCTCATAAAGCATGCATCTATACTCGCAACAAATTGAGTGGCGCATCACAACGGAACACGTGCAAATTCATGTTCACTTCACTTGTTGCCAATCCAAAAATTAGGTTGTTATATGGGCTGCCATAATTGAGAAGGCCATGGAGATCAAATAAGCAGCAGCTGGTGTTTATCAGCAGGATGTGGACTGCCACACCGCCTTGGCAGTTCACCCAGCACTACTACATGTTTCTTTCCCTATAAAACCCGGCAAAAAAGACGGTATTGTCGCGCGCTTTTGAGCACAACACAAGGGTCACATCCACATCCATCTCCGCGTGACCTTTTCATGTGTGCACTGCATACTCACCATAATGTTAACATACCTCAAAATTTGTATAGACTACTCTTGTGATGTTTTCAGGCTGCTGATGGGGTCACCTCAGTGTCCCCTAGGCGCCAGGCCTAGTGGTTGGGGACAATATTTGCCTCCCTAATTTCAGGATTTTGTTCTCTCTTAGTTAACACCGCACATCACTGTCTTCTACTCCCTCCGTTCCTAAATTTTTGTTTTTTTAGACATTTCAAATGACTACTACATACGGATGTATGTAGACATATTTTAGAATGTAGATTCACCCATTTTGCTATGTATGTAGTCACTTGTTGAAATGCCTAGAAAGACAAGTATTTAGGAACGGAGGGAGTACTCTTTATGTCTTCGTAAGCAATTTCTTTATATGGATGGTGCACGGCCATTACCAAACAAACAAACAAACAATCATCGGTATTAAAGCAACTGTGTATCTGTGTCCGAAAGATTTTGCAGGTATTTGAAAAAGGAGAAAAATAATAATTGGCATGGTGCTTTGACCGAGTGAATGAGTGGAGCAATTAGAGGCTAAAACAGCAGGTTATGTCGATCTGATTACCAACTCTATGATTGAGCCATCTGCCTTCCTTGGGTGTTCTTCAATAATGAAGTTTTGGACTTTGTCACCCGTGAGAAGAAGAAAGAAAATCCTAATTATAAATATGATTGGGCCTGCAGTTGGGTTTGAATCTCCGCAGGCGTGCTGGGTATGCATTCCGGCCGGCATTCGTGTGACGTCCATAATTAGATTCGATTCGATACCCGAATTGTTTTGCACGGGCGCACTTTGTTTGATGCCCATAAATAAACCTGCAGGCTGAAGCCTAGTCTTGCACTCGTGTTACTTTGCATTTTATTTTTGACCACATGAAAATTCCATTGCTTCTTTATTTCATTGAACTACATTTGATACATCAGAGTACATAATTCACCAATTTTTCGCTGCAAACAACGAAATCAAAGAAAACAAGAACCACAGACATCTACATAGGGCCCCGTCCTCCCGAGTCGCCCCCCTGCGGCGGCCGGGAGGCCCCCAGATCCCGTTGCCCCCGACTTCCCCTCTCGTCCTCCTCCTCCCTCGCCGCCGCCCGAGAGCGCGGCCAGGCAAAGCCTTTCCGTCGCCGGCGGCGGCGGGGACTAGGTGCCCTCCCGCTCGTGAGGAGCTGGCGCGGGCCGGCACCCTCGGGCCAGAGCGTGGCGTGCGGCCGGACGTCACGATGGGGGCTGGGGGCGCTCTGGCGATCCCATTCCCCATGGCAGGCGACTTCAAGATCTGGGGCGCCATGGTTGCCAGGGACGACGACAACGTGACCAGATCGGCAGCGGCGCGACCAGATCTGGGCTCAGGCGTGAGCTTGGTCTCCGGGTCACGGTCGGCGCGATGGCGAGTGCAACACGTCGGCAGCGTGACGGATCTGTGGAATTCCATCTTTGTCTGGTCCTTGACAACCCGGGCAACTCCGGGGAAACCCTAAATCTCCATGGGATCGAGCGATGGCGGTGCTTTTGCGCCGTAGTCCCTATTTAGGGCATCGTTTTGGAGTTTGCTACGGTCGAAGGAACCAGCGAGGCCGGCGGCGTACGCCCGGTGGCGCAACTGCCGATAAAAATCGCACCGACTACGGTCATGGTGGACGATGACGGCGTCTTTGACGTCGTTTCCTTGTCGAGGCATCGTTGTTGCAGTTGGCGTCATCATGCTCGGGATGCTCGGGGGGAAACCCTAGATCTGGGTCTCCCGGATCGGACGATGATGGCGTTCTTAATACTGCTTTCCCTCATGGGGGCATCGTTTTGGAGCAAGTGATGGCTGGAGGTGACAAGAGGAGGAACAGTGCTTCAGCACACACATTGATGGTGTCAGATCTCGATGGCATGGCGCTCTGAAGATTAGGCATCTGATGTGCGATAATGGACTCGCGCAGGAGGTCGACGCTGTGTGGCATCGTGGTGGCATCGGCGGCAGCTAGACCGGGCAAGGTTCATGCAACAGTACAACTCTGAAGATGGATTGGTGGCAGGTGGCCGCGGCGGCCTCATACCTGGCAGGCGTCCTGGTTGAGGAGCACGCCGGACTGGTGGGTGCCCGGCAGGCGTCCTGGTTGGGACCTCAGGTCTTAGATGTTAGGTTTGCCTGCGAGGTTTGTTTGGTACTAGGCCCAGATTATCAGCATCCCTTCATCAATTGGATAGGAGTAACGACACTTCTGTTGCCTAGACGGTGGCTTCAGTCTTACTTTTGTATGACTTTGTAAGGTCTTGTGTGAATAATTAATAAAGTGGCTGTATGCATCGTCCAGATGCAGAGGCCGGGGGTCCTCCTCCATTTTAAAAAACAATTAGACACTTTAATAGATATCCAACTTTTATAACTACTCCCACTAGTTGGATTAATATTTTCTCTAGGACTTCATTGTTGATTCTCTCAATTGGCTTTCTAAGCTTGCACACTTCTTTCTTCTTCATTTCCGCACAATTCGACATTGTGTCGCCTCTAGTCACTACTCTAGCAAGGAGCGCACAAACTGTTAAACATAGTATTGTGGGAAACTGCACGACACGCGTAACAGGTGTGGCTATCTCATATATATAAAGTGGTACACAGAAGTAAAAAATACAATATACAAGGCATATACAAAGCCGGGTATAAATATAGTCTAACACTCTCCCTCAATCTTAATTATGTCCTGAGGTACAAACCAAGTTAAGATTGCGCGTACAACCTACAAACTGAGGCTGTGGTAGAGGCTTCGTGAAGATGTCAGCAAGTTGATCTTTGGAGGAGATAAACTTGATATGAAGAAGCTTATGTGCAACACGTTCCATCACAAAGTGATAGTCAACTTCGATATGCTTGGTACGAGCATGAAAAACTGGCTTGGATGAAAGGTACGTTACACCAATGTTATCACGCCAAAGAACCGGTGGCTGCTCTTGAGAGACTCCCAACTCTCTCAACAGAGACTGTACCCAAATGAGCTCAGCCATGGCATTGGCAACCGCCTTGTACTCTGCTTCAGTGCTACTCCGAGATACTGTGGACTGCTTGCGCGCACTCCAGGCGATCAAGTTGCGACCAAAGAAGACAGCATAACCCCCCATTGATCGCCGGTCATCCAGGCTCCCAGCCCAATCTGCATCAGAGAACGCCGAGAGAGCACTCGAGGAGGTAGACCGAAGATGCAAGCCATAGGAGACAATATGAGAGAGATAACGCAGGATACGCTTCACAGCTGACCAGTGTGTGAAGTCCGAGGAGCATGAAGATACTGGCACACACGATTTACCGCATAAGAGATGTCCAGTTGTGTGATAGTCAAGTACTGCAAGCCACCAACAATACTGCGGTACTCTATAGCATCATCTGAAGGAAGCAAGGCACTGTTGGTGAACGTAGCATGCAATTTCAAAAAAATTCCTACGATCACGCAAGATCTATCTAGGAG
>NC_041392.1:216771183-216811799 GCF_002162155.2 Triticum dicoccoides | reverse complement strand
ATGTACCCTCGTAGACCGAATAGGAAGCGTTACCTTAACGCGGTTGATGTAGTCGAACGTCTTCTCGATCCAACTGACCAAGCACCGAATGTACGACACCTCCGAGTTCTGCACACGTTCAGCTCGATGACGTCCCTCGAACTCTTGATCTAACAAAGTGACGAGGGAGAGTTCCGTCAGCACGACGGCATGGTGACGGTGATGGTTATGTGATCCGCGCAGGGCTTCGCCTAAGCACTACGTGAATATGACCGGAGGCGTAAACTATGGAGGGGGGCACCGCACACGGCTAACAATGTTTGTTCTGTGTTCTAGGCGCCCCCTCCCCACATATATATATGTGGGAGGGGGAGGGGGACAGCCATGGGGCGCCCCAAGTAGGAGGCCTCCTCCAATTCGGCATCCCCCTTTCCTTGTCTCCGGAGGGGGGAACGAAAGAGGGGAGAGGGGAAAGGAAGGGGGAATCCTATTCCCTCTATTTCCTTTTCTCCTCCCCTTTTCCTTTCTCCACTTAGGCCGGCCCATATGGGGGCGCACCAGCCCCTTAGGGGCTGGTCTGTCCCGCCCTTGGCCCAATAAGGCCCATATCTTTGTGGGAGGTGCCCGGAACCCCTTTTGGTGACCCGATACGTACTCGGTACCCCCAAAACACTTCCGGTGTCTGAATACTATCATCCTATATATGGATCTTTACCTCTCGACCATTTCGAGACTCCTCGTCATGTCCGTGATCTCATCCAGGACTCTGAACAACATTCAGTCACCAAGTCACATAACTCATATAATACAAAATCGTCATCGAACGTTAAGCATGCGGACCCTACGGGTTCGAGAACGATGTAGACATGACCGAGACACCTCTTCGGTCTATAACCAATAGCAGAACCTGGATGCTCATATTGGTTCCTACATATTCTACAAAGATCTTTATCGGTCAAACCGAAATGACAACATACGTTATTCCCTTTGTCATCAGTATGTTACTTGCCCGAGATTCAATCGTCGGTATCTTCATACCTAGTTCAATCTCATTATCGGAAAGTCTCTTTACTCATTCTATAATGCATCATCCCACAACTAACTCATTAGTCACATTGCTTGCAAGTCTTATCATGATGTGCATTACCGAGAGGGCCCAGAGATACCTCTCGGATACTCGGAGTGACAAATCCTAATCTCGATCTATGCCAACCCAACAAACACCTTCGGAGATACCTGTAGAGCATATTTATAATCACCCAGTTACGTTGTGACGTTTGATAGCACACAAGGTATTCCTTCGATATCCGGGAGTTGCATAATCTCATTGTCAAAGGAATATGTATATGACAAGAAGAAAGCAATAGAAATAAAACTAAACGATCAACATGCTGAGCTAACGGATGGGTCTTGTCCATCACATCATTCTCCTAATGATGTGATCCCGTTCATCAAATGACAACACATGTCTATGGTTTGGAAACTTAACCATCTTTGATTAACGAGCTAGTCTAGTAGAGGCTTACTAGGGACATAGTGTTTTGTCTATGTATCCACACATGTATCAAGTTTCCGGTTAATACAATTCTAGCATGAATAATAAACATTTATCATGATATAAGGAAATATAAAATAACAACTTTATTGTTGCCTTTAGGGCATATTTCCTTCAGTCTCCCACTTGCACTAGAGTCAATAATCTAGTTCACATCGCCATGTGATTTAACACCAATAGTTCACATCACCATGTGATTAACACCCATAGTTCACATCGCCATGTGACCAACACCCAAAGGGTTTACTAGAGTCAATAATCTAGTTCACATCGCCATGTGATTAACACCCTAAAGAGTACTAAGGTGTGATCATGTTTTGCTTGTGAGAGAAGTTTAGTCAACGGGTCTGCCACATTCAGATACGTATGTATTTTGCAAATTTCTATGTCTACAATACTCTGCGTGGAGCTACTCTAGCTAATTGCTCCCACTTTCAATATGTATCCAGATTGAGACTCAGAGTCATCCAGATCGGTGTTAAAGCTTGCATCGACGTAACTCTTTACGATGAACTCTTTATCACCTCCATAACCAAGAAATATCTCCTTAGTCCTCTAAGGATAATTTTGACCGTTGTCCAGTGATCTACTCCTGGATCACTATTGTACCCCTTTACCAAACTCATGGCAAGGTACACAATAGGTCTGGTATACAACATGGCATACTTTATAGAACCTATGGCCGAGGCATAGGGAATGACTTTCATTCTCTCTCTACCTTCTGCCGTGGTCGGGTTTTGAGTCTTACTCAACTTCATACCTTACAACTCAGGCAAGAACTCCTTCTTTGACTGATCCATTTTGAACTCCTTCAAAATCTTATAAAGGTATGTACTCATTGAAAGTCTTATCAAGCGTCTTGATTTGTCTTTATAGATCTTGATGCCCAATATGTAAGTAGCTTCACTGAGGTCTTTCTTTGAAAAAATCCTTTCAAACACTCCTTTATGCTTTCCAGAAAATTCTACATCACTTACAATCAACAATATGTCATTTACATATACTTATCAGAAAGGTTGTAGTGCTCCCACTCACTTTCTTGTAAATACAGGCTTCACCTCAAAGTCTGTATAAAACTATATGCTTTGATCAACTCATCAAAGCATATATTCCAACTCCGAGATGCTTGCACCAGTCCACAGATGGATCACTGGAGCTTGCACACTTTGTTAGCACCTTTAGGATTAAGAAAACCTTCCGGTTGCATCATATACAACTCTTCTTTTATCCATTAAGGAATGCAGTTTTGACATCCATTTGCCATATTTCATAAAATGCGGCAATTGCTAACATGATTCAGACAGACTTTAAGCATTATACGAGTGAGAAAATCATAGTCAACACCTTGAACTTGTCAAAAACCTTTTTGCGACAACTCAAGCTTTGTAGATAGTAACACTACTTGTAGGATCGAAAGTATGTCTAGAGGGGGGGGGGTGATTAGACTACTTGACCAAATAAAAATCTATTCTTTTCCCAATTTTAAGTCTTGGCAGATTTTAGCAACTTATCACAAGTCAAGCAATCAACCTACACATGTGATTCTAAGAGTATAGCAGCAGAATATAAATCATTGCATATGAAGGTAAAGGGAGGAGTTTGGAGGGAGCAAATGCAATATAGACACGGAGATTTTTTGTGTGGTTCCGTAGGCGGTGCTATCGTACATCCACATTGATGGAGACTTCAACCCACGAAGGGTAAAAGTTGTGCGAGTCCATAGAGGGCTCCACCCACGATGGGTCCACAAACAAGCAACCTTGTCTATCCCACCATGGCCATCGCCCACGAAGGACTTGCCTCCCTTGGGTATGTTGGAAATATGTCCTAGATGCAATAATAAAATGGTTATTATTATATTTCCTTGTTCATGATATTTGTCTATTGTTCATGCTATAATTGTATTAACCGGAAATCATAATACATGTGTGAATACATAGATCACAACATGTCCCTAGTGAGCCTCTAGTTGACTAGTTCGTTGATCAATAGATGGTTGTGGTTTCATAACCATGGACATTGGATGTCGTTGATAAAGGGATCACATCATTAGGAGAATGATGTAATGGACAAGACCCAATCTAGAGCATAGCACAAGATCGTGTAGTTCGTTTGCTAGAGCTTTTCTAATGTCAAGTATCATTTACTTAGACCATGAGATTGTGCAACTCCCGGATACCGTAGGAGTGCTTTGTGTGTCTCAAACGTCACAACGTAACTGGGTGACTATAAAGGTGCACTACAGGTATCTCCGAAAGTGTCTGTTGGGTTGGCACAAATCGAGACTAGGATTTGTCACTCTGTATGACGGAGAGGTATCTCTGGGCCGACTCGGTAATGCATCATCATAACGAGCTCAATGTGACTAAGGAGTTAGCCATGGGATCATGAGTTATGGAACAAGTAAAGAGACTTGCCAGTAACGAGATTGAACGAGGTATGGGGATACCGAGGACCGAATCTCGGACAAGTAACATACCGATGGACAAAGGGAATTGTATACAGGATTGATTGAATCCCCGACATCATGGTTCATTCTATGAGATCATCATGGAACATGTGGGAGCCAACATGGGTATCCATATCCCGCTGTTGGTTATTGGTCGGAGAGATGTCTCGGTCATGTCTGCATGGTTCCCGAACCCGTAGGGTCTACACACTTAAGGTTTGGTGACGCTAGAGTTGTTATGGGAAATTGTATGTGGTTACCGAAGGTTGTTCGGAGTCCTGGATGAGATCCTAGATGTCATGAGGAGTTCCGGAATGGTCCGCAGGTAAAGATTTATATATGGGAAGTCCAGTTTCAGTCGCCAGAATGGTTTCAGGGGTTATCGGTAATGTACTGGGACCACCGAAAGGTGTCCGGGGGTCCACCGGGTGGGGCCACCTGCCCTAGGGGACTTAATGGGCTGAATATGGGAGGGAACCATCCCCCTAGTGGGCTGGTGCTCCCCCAAGGGCCCAAGGCACCTAGGGTTGGAAACCCTAGGGGGAGGGGGCGCCTCCCACCTTCCTTGGGGGAGGAGGGGAGCAAGTCTCCCCCCTGGCCGCCCCCCTCTAGATGCATCTAGGGGGGCCGGCCCCCTCTTCCCTTCCCCCTATAAATAGTGGGGGTGGGAGGGCAGCCGCGCCCCTTCCCTGGCGTAGCCCCTCCCTCCTCCAACATCTCCTCCTTCGTAGTGCTTAGCGAAGCTCTGCCGGAGAACCACGAGCTCCACCGCCACCACGCCGTCGTGCTGCCGGAGTTCTCCCTCAACTTCTCCTCTCCCCTTGCTGGATCAAGAAGGAGGAGACGTCCCCGGTCTGTACGTTTGTTGAACACAGAGGTGCCGTCCGTTCGGTGCTTGGATCGGATCTTCCACGATTTGAATCGCCGTGAGTACGACTCCATCAACCGCGTTCTTGTAACACTTCCGCTTAGCGATCTTCAAGGGTATGAAGATGCACTCCTTCTCTCTCGTTGCTAGTATCTCCTAGATTGATCTTGGTGACACGTAGGAAAATTTGGAATTATTACTATGTTCCCCAATAGTGGCATCATGAGCTAGGTCTATGTGTAGATTCTATGCACGAGTAGAACACAAGTAGTTGTGGGTGATGATTTGTTCAATTTGCTTATCGTTACTAGTCTTATCTTGATTCGGCGTCATTGTGGGATGAAGCGGCCCGGACCAACCTTACACGTATGCTTACATGAGACTGGTTCCACCGACTGACATGCACTTGATGCATAAGGTGGCTAGCGGGTGTCTGTCTCTCCCGCTTTAGTCGGATCGGATTTGATGAAGAGGGTCCTTGTGAAGGGTAAATAGCAATTGGCATATCACCGTTGTGGCTTCTGTTGGGGAACGCAATATTTCAAAAAAAATCCTACGATCACGGAAGATCTGTCTAGGAGATGCATAGCAATGAGAGGGGAGAGTGTGTCTACGTACCCTCATAGACCGAAAGCGGAAGCGTTTAGTAATGCAGTTGATGTAGTCGAACGTCTTCGCGATCCAACCGATCAAGTACCGAACGCACGACACCTTCGCGATCTGCACACGTTCAGCTCAGTGACGTCCCTCGTACTCTTGATCCAGTTGAGGCCGAGGGTGAGTTGCGTCAGCACGACGGCGTGTTGACGGTGATGATGAAGTTACCGACGCAGGGCTTCGCCTAAGCACTACGACAATATGACCGAGGTGGAAAACTGTGGAAGGAGGCACCACACATGGCTAAAGATCACCTTGTGTGTTTAGGGGGTGCCCCCTCCCTCGTATATAAAGGAGGGGAGGAGGAGGCCGGCCGGCCACAAGGGGCGTGCCAAGGGGGGAGGAATCCTACTCCTAGTAGGAGTAGTTTTCCCCCTTTCCTATTCCAAGAAGGAGAAGAAGGGAAAGAGGAGAGAAGAGAAGGACGGAAGGGGGGGCGCCCCATTCCCCTTGTCCAATTCGGACTGGGAAAGGGGGCACGCACCACCTCTGGCCGGCCCTCTCTCTTCTCCACTAAGTCCCACTGTGGCTCATTAATCCCCCGGGGGGTTCCGGTAACCTCCCGGTACTCCGGAAAATACCCGATACACTTCGGTACCATTCCAGTGTCCGAATATAACCTTCCAATATATCAATCTTTATGTCTCGACCATTTCGAGACTCCTCGTCGTGTCCGTGATCTCATCTGGGACTCCGAACAACCTTCGGTACATCAAATCACATAACTCATAATACATATCATCATCGAACGTTAAGCGTGCAGACCCTACGAGTTCAAGAACTATGTAGACATGACCGAGACACATCTCCGGTCAATAACCAATAGTGGAACCTGTATGCTCCTATTGGTTCCTACATATTCTACGAAGATCTTCATCGGTCAAACCGCACAACAACATACATTGTTCCCTTTGTCATCGGTATGTTACTTGCCCGAGATTCGATCGTCGGTATCATCATACCTAGTTCAATCTCATTACCGACAAGTCTCTTTACTCATCCGGTAATACATCATCATGTGACTAACTCATTAGTCACATTGCTTGCAAGGCTCATAGCGATGTGCACTACCGAGAGGGCCCAGAGATACCTCTTCGATACACGGAGTGCAAATCCTAATCTCGATCTATGCCAACTCAACAAATACCATCGGAGACACCTGTAGAGAATCTTTATAGTCACCCAGTTACGTTGTGACCCTTGATAGCACACAAGGTGTTCCTCTGGTATTTGGAAGTTGCACAATCTCATAGTCATAGTAACATGTATAAGTCATGAAGAAAGCATTAACAATAAACTAAACGATCACAGTGCTAAGCTAACGGATGGGTCTAGTCCATCACACCATTCTCTAATGATGTGATCCCGTTCATCAAATGACAACCCATGTCCATGGCTAGGAAACTTAACCATCTTTGATTAACGAGCTAGTCAAGTAGAGGCATACTAGGGACACTCTGTTTGTCTATGTATTCACACATGTACTAAGTTTCCGGTTAATACAATTCTAGCATGAATAATAATTAAACATTTATAATGATATAAGGAAATATAAATAATAACTTTATTATTGCCTCTAGGGCATATTTCCTTCAGTCTCCCACTTGCACTAGAGTCAATAATCTAGATTACAAAGTAATGGTTCTAACACCCATGGAGTCTTGGTGCTAATCATGTTTTGCTCGTGAGAGACGCTTAGTCAACGGGTCTGCAACATTCAGATCTGTATGTATCTTGCAAATCTCTATGTCTCCCTCCTTGACTTGATCGCGGATGGAATTGAAGCGTCTTTTGATGTGCTTGGTTCTCTTGTGAAATCTAGATTCCTTTGCCAAGGCAATTGCACCAGTATTGTTACAAAAGATTTTCATTGGACCCGATGCACTAGGTATTACACCTAGATCGGATATGAAGTCCTTCATCCAGACTCCTTCATTTGCAGCTTCTGAAGCAACTATGTATTCCGCTTCACATGTAGATCCCGCCACGACGCTCTGCTTAGAACTGCACCACCTGACAGCTCCACCATTCAATAAAAATTCGTATCCGGTTTGTGACTTAGTGTCATCTGGATCAGTGTCAAAGCTTGCATCGACGTAACTGTTTACAATGAGCTCTTTGTCACCTCCATAAATGAGAAACATATCCTTAGTCCTTTTCAGGTATTTCAGGATGTTCTTGACCGCTGTCCAGTGATCCACTCCTGGATTACATTGGTACCTCCCTGCTAAACTCATAGCAAGGCACACATCAGGTCTGGTACACAGCATTGCATACATGATAGAACCTATGGCTGAGGCATAGGGAATGACTTTCATTTTCTCTCTATCTCCTGCAGTGGTCGGGCATTGAGTCTGACTCAACTTCACACCTTGTAACACAGGCAAGAACCCTTTCTTTGCTTGATCCATTTTGAACTTCTTAAAAACTTTATCAAGGTATGTGCTTTGTGAAAGTCCAATTAAGCGTCTTGATCTATCTCTATAGATCTTGATGCCCAATATATAAGCAGCTTCACCGAGGTCTTTCATTGAAAAATTCTTATTCAAGTATCCTTTTATGCTATTCAGAAATTTAGTATCATTTCTGATCAATAATATGTCATCCACATATAATATCAGAAATGCTACAGAGCTCCCACTCACTTTCTTGTAAATACAGGCTTCTCCAAAAGTCTGTATAAAACCATATGCTTTGATCACACTATCAAAGCGTATATTCCAACTCCGAGATGCTTGCATGATATGTCTCCAACGTATCTATAATTTTTGATTGTTCCATGCTATTATATTATCTGTTTTGGATGTTTAATGGGCTTTAATATGCACTTTTATATTATTTTTGGGACTAACCTATTAACCGGAGGCCCAGTGCCAGTTGTTGTTTTTTGCCTATTTCAGTTTTCACAGAAAAGGAATGTCAAACGGAGTCCAAACGGAATGAAACCTTCGCGAGGATGTTTTTTTGGAACAAATGCAATCCAGGAGACTTTGAGTGGAGGTCAAGGAAGCAACGAGGCGGTCACGAGGTAGGGAGGCGTGCCCAGGGGGGTAGGCGCGCCCCCACCATCGTGGGCCCCTCGTAGCTCCACCGACCTACTTCTTTCACCTATATATACTCTTATATCCTGAAAACATCCAGGGGAGCCACGAAACCACTTTTCCACCGCCACAACCTTCTGTACCCATGAGATCCCATCTGGGGCCTTTTTTGGTGATCTCCCGGAGGGGGATTCGATCACAGAGGGCTTCTACACCAACACCATAGCCTCTTCGATGATGTGTGATTAGTTTACCACATACCTTCGGGTCCATAGTTATTAGCTAGATGGCTTCTTCTCTCTCTTTAGTTCTCAATACAAAGTTCTCCTCGATGTTCTTGGAGATCTATTCGATGTAATACTTTTTGCGGTGGGTTTGCCGAGATCCGATGAATTGTGGGTTTATGATCAAGATTATCTATGAACAATATTTGATTCTTCTCTAAATTCTTATATGCATGATTTTATATCTTTGCAAGTCTCTTCGAATTATCGGTTTAGTTTGGCCTACTAGATTGGTCTTTCTTGCAATGGGAGAAGTGCTTAGCTTTGGGTTCAATCTTGCGGTGCTCGATCCCAGTGACAGAAAGGGAACCGACACGTATTGTATTGTTGCCATCGAGGATAAAAAGATGGGGTTTATATCATATTGCTTGATTTTATCCCTCTACATCATGGCATCTTGCCTAATGTGTTACTCTG
Source organism: Triticum dicoccoides (assembly GCF_002162155.2). Classification (NCBI taxonomy): domain Eukaryota; kingdom Viridiplantae; phylum Streptophyta; class Magnoliopsida; order Poales; family Poaceae; genus Triticum; species Triticum dicoccoides. The sequence goes on along the minus strand of NC_041392.1, from coordinate 216,802,549 downwards.
TTCTTATGAACTTAATACTCTAGATGCGTGCTGGATAGTGGTCGATGTGTGGAGTAATAGTAGTAGATGCAGAATCGTTTTGGTCTACTTGACACAGACGTGATGCCTATGTTCATGATCATGCCTAGATGTTCTCATAACTATGCGCTTTTCTATCAATTGCTCGACAGTAATTTGTTCACCCACCGTAATATATGCTATCATGAGAGAAGCCACTAGTGAAACCTATGGCCCCTGGGTCTACATCATATCATATAAGTTTCCGATCTATAATTTTAGTTTACTATTTATTTTGAAATCTTTATTTTCCAATCTATACAAAAATACCAAAAATATTTATCTTATTATCTTTATCAGATCTCACTTTTTCCAGTGGCCGTGAAGGGATTGACAACCCCTTTATCACATTGGTTGCAAAGTTCTTGATTGTTTGTGCAGGTACTAGGAGATTTGCGTGTAGTCTCCTACTGGATTGATACCTTGGTTCTCAAAAACTAAGGGAAATACTTACGCTACTCTGATGCATCACCCTTTCCTCTTCAAGGGAAAACCAACGCATGCTCAAGAGGTAGCAAGAAGGATTACTAGCGCCGTTGCCGGGGAGATCTACGCTCAAGTCAAGGCATACCAAGTACCCATCACAAACTCTTATCCCTCGCATTAGATTATTTGCCATTTTCCTCTCGTTTTCCCCTCCCCCACTTCACCTTTGCCGTTTTATTCGCCCCTGTTCCGTTCGATCTTTTGTTTGCTTGTGTTACCATGTACCTTCTTCGCTTGCTAAAAGTTTATGGATCCTCATCCACTTACTAATCTCTTTAAGAGATCCAATTATAATGAACCAATTACTAGTGAGTTGAATGCACTAGATTATCTTTATGAGGTTTTGCTTGAAATTCGTGAATCTGAAAATTGTGTTGAAGTGCTTTATAAAGTGATTCACGATAGATCTTTGAATAAAAAGCATGATTGCAATGATGTTATTATAAATGTTATTAATGTCAATTGTGCTAATAATATGCAAAACCCTAAGCTTGGGGATGCTAGTTTTGCTATGTCCACTACTTGTTGCAATGATCATGATTGGGGTGACTCTTCTTATGATCTTGAAAATTTATTTAAGCCCCATGATGAATATGAGATTGATAATAGTGTTTGCAATAATATTGAAAGTGGGTTTGGAAGAGTGTCAACTTTATATCCCACATATTTTGAGAATATTCAATCTTATGAAATTTTTGATAAAAGTGGGTTTGGAGTGGTCATGACTTTAGTTAATGTTAATCCCACTATTTTGGAAGAGTGTCAACTTCGCATGCATGTGGATCGTGTTGAGAATATGTTATGTGATAGATATTTTGTTGAATTTTCTTATAATCCTACATATAATTATTATGAGAGAGGAAAATATGGTTGTAGAAATTTTCATGTTACTAAATTACCTCTCGTTATGTTGAGATTGCTATTGTTTCTTTCCGCTTCCTTGCATATGCTAGTTTTTGCTTGGCTTGATAATTTGTTTGCCTATAATATGCCTATTCATAGGAAGTACGTTAGACTTAGATGTGTTTGTCACGTGTTTTATGATGCTCTCTTTGTGCTTCAATTCTTGTCTTTCATGTGAGCATCATTGAAATCTCTTTGCCTAGCTAGGGGCGTTAAACGATAGCGCTTGTTGGGAGGCAACCCAATTTTATTTTTGTTTCTTGCTTTCTGTTCCTATTTAGTAATAAATAAATCGTCTATCCTCTGTTATGATTGTATTTTTTATATTTTAATTAGTGTTTGTGCCAAGTAAAGCATTTAGGATCTTCTTGGGTGATTGTTATTTGATCTTGCTGTAAAAAACAGAAAGTATGCACTCACGAGAATAATTTTCATTTTTCACCAAAGAGCGATAAAATACCAATTCCAACTGAAGTAGATCAATATACAAATTATTTAGGACTTCCTAATTTTTCAGAATTTTTGGAGTTACAGAAGTATTCGTAACCTCCAGATTGCTACAAACTGTTCTGTTTTTGACAGATTCTGTTTTTCGTGTGTTGTTTGCTTATTTTGATGAATCTATGGCTAGTATCGGGGGGTATGAACCATAGAGAAGTTGTAATAAAGTAGGTTTAACACCAATATAAATAAATAATGAGTTCATTACAGTACCTTAAAGTGGTGGTTTGTTTTCTTATACTAACGGAGCTCATGAGATTTTCTGTTGAGTTTTGTATTGTGAAGTTTTCAAGTTTTTGGGTAAAGATTTGATGGATTTTGGAATAAGGAGTGGCAAGAGCCTAAGCTTGGGTATTACCAAGGAACAACAAGGTAAAATTCAAGGACAACCAAAAGCCTAAGCTTGGGGATGCCCCAGAAGGCATCCCCTCTTTCGTCTTCGTCTATCGGTAACTTTACTTGAGGCTATATTTTTATTCACAACATGATATGTGTTTTGCTTGGAGCGTCCTGTATGATTTGAGTCTTTGCCTTTTAGTTTACCACAATCATCCTTGATGTACACACCTTTTGGAGAGACACACATGAATCGGAATTTATTAGAATACTCTATGTGCTTCACTTATATCTTTTGAGCTAGATAAATTTGCTCTAGTGCTTCACTTATACCTTTTTAGAGCACGGTGGTGGTTTTATTTTATAGAAATTATTGATCTCTCATGCTTCACTTATATTATTTTGAGATTCTTTTAGAATAGCATGGTAATTTGCTTTGGCTATAAAATTAGTCCTAATATAATAGGCATCCAGGATGGGTATAATAAAAACTTTCATATAGAGTGCATTAAATACTATGAGAAGTTTGATACTTGATAGTTGTTTTGAGATATAAAGATGGTAATATTAGAGTTGTGCTAGCTGAGTAATTGTGGAATTGAGAAATACTTGTGTGAAGTTTGCAAGTCCCGTTGCATGCACGTATGGTAAACATTGTGTGACAAATTTGAAGCATGAGTTGTTCTTTGATTGATTTCCTTATGAGTGGCGGTCGGGGACGAGCGATGGTATTTTCCTACCAATCTATCCCCCTAGGAGCATGCGCATAGTGCTTGCCAAGGTTGTCAGAATCGCGATTCTGTTATACGATTCTACGACTTTACGATCCAAACTAACCCCTATGATTCTACGATTTTAGTTCATAGAATCTACGTTTCTACGATCCTGATAGTGAAGATTCTATGATTTGCAATCTTACCATCAGAGCTCCGATCCGATTCAAAATCGCGATTCTGACAACCTTGGTGCTTGCTTTTGATGACTTGTAGATTTTTGCAATAAGTATGCGAGTTCTTTATGACTAATGTTGAGTCCATGGATTATACGCACTCTCACCCTTCGATCATTGCTAGCCTCTTCGGTACCGTGCATTGCCGTTTCTCACCTTGAGAGTTGGTGCAAACTTCGCCGGTGCATCCAAACCCCGTGATATGATACGCTCTATCATACATAAGCCTCCTTATATCTTCCTCAAAACAGCCACCATACCTACCTATTATGGCATTTCCATAGCCATTCCGAGATATATTGCCATGCAACTTTCCATCGTTTCATTTATTATGACACGCTCCATCATTGTCATATTGCTTTGCATGATCATGAAGTTGACATCGTATTTGTGGCAAAGACACCTTCAAAATTCTTTCATACATGTCACTCTTGATTCATTGCACATCCCGGTACACCGCCGGAGGCATTCACATAGAGTCATATTTTGTTCTAAGTATCGAGTTGTAATCTTGAGTTGTAAGTAAATAAAAGTGTGATAATTTTCATTATTAGAGCAGTCCCATGTGAGGAAAGAATGATGGAGAGTATGATTCTCCCACAAGTCGGGATGAGATTCCATACAAAAAAAGAGGCCTGAAAAAAGAGAAAAAAGGACCAAATAAAAAATGAGAGAAAAAAGAGAAGGGGCAATGTTACTATCCTTTTTACACACTTGTGCTTCAAAGTAGCACCATGATCTTCATGATAGAGAGTCTCTTATTTTGTCACTTTCATATACTAGTGGGAATTTTTCATTAGAGAACTTGGCTTGTATATTCCAATGATGGGCTTCCTCAAAATGCCCTAGGTCTTCTTGAGCAAGCAAGTTGGATGCACACCCACTTAGTTTCTTTTGTTGAGATTTCATATATTTATAGCTCTAGTGCATCCGTTGCATGGCAATTCCTACTCCTTGCATTGCCATCAATTGATGGGCATCTCCATAGCCCGTTGGTTAGCGAGGTCAATGTGAGACTTTCCCTTTTTTTGTCTTCTCACACAACCTCCATCATCATATTCTATTCCACCCATAGTGCTATGTCCATGGCTCGTGCTCATATGTTGCGTGAAAGTTGAAAGAGTTTGAAAAGGCTAAGTATGAAACAATTGCTTGGCTTGTCATCGGGGTTGTGCATGATGGGAGCATTTTGTGTGACGAAAATGAAGCATGGCCAAACTATATGATTTTGTAGGGATAAGCTCTCTTTGGCTATGCTATTTTGATAAGACATAATTGCTTGGTTAGCATGCTTGAAGTATTATTATTTTTATGTCAATATTAACTTTTGTCTAGAATCTTTTGGATCTAAACATTCATGCCGCAATAAAGAGAATTACATTGAAAATTATGTTAGGTAGCATTCCACATCAAAAATTCTGTTTTTATCATTTACCTACTCAAGGACGAGCAGGAATTAAGCTTGGGGATGCTGATACGTCTCCAACGTGTCTATATTGTTTGATTGTTCCATGCTATTATATTATCTATTTTGGATGTTTAATGGGCTTTAATGTGCACTTTTATATTATTTTTGGGACTAACCTATTAACCGGAGGCCCAGTGCCAGTTGCTGTTTTTTTGCCTATTTCAGTGTTTCACGGGAAAGGAATATCCAACGGAATCCAAACGGAACAAAACCTTCGCAAGGATCTTTTTTGGAACAAATGCAATCCAGGAGACTTGGAGTGGAGGTCAAGGAAGCAACAAGGCGACCACGAGGTAGGGAGGCGCGCCCCCACCCTCGTGGGCCCCTCGTAGCTCCACCGACCTACTTCTTTCGCCTATATATACTCTTATACCCTGAAAACATCCAGGGGAACCACGAAACCACTTTTCCACCGCCACAACCTTCTGTACCCGTGAGATCCCATCTGGGGCCTTTTCTGGCAATCTGCCGGAGGGGATTCCATCACTGAGGGCTTCTACACCAACACCATAGCCTCTCCGATGATGTGTGAGTAGTTTACCACATACCTTCGGGTCCATAGTTATTAGCTAGATGGATTCTTCTCTCTCTTTGGTTCTCAATACAATGTTCTCATCAATGTTCTTGGAGATCTATTCGATGTAATACTTTTTGCGGTGTGTTTGCTGAGATCCGATGAATTGTGGGTTTATGATCAAGATTGTCTATGAACAATATTTGATTCTTCTCTGAATTCTTATATTCATGATTTGATATCTTTGCAAGTCTCTTCGAATTATCGGTTTAGTTTGGCCTACTAGATTGATCTTTCTTGCAATGGGAGAAGTGCTTAGCTTTGGGTTCAATCTTGCGGTGCTCGATCCCAGTGACAGAAAGGGAACCGACACGTATTGTATTGTTCCCATCGAGGATAAAAAGATAGGTTTTATATCATATAGCTTGAGTTTATCCCTCTACATCATGTCATCTTGCCTAATGCGTTACTCTGTTCTTATGAACATAATACTCTAGATGCATGCTAGATAGCGGTCGATGTGTGGAGTAATAGTAGTAGATGAAGAATCGTTTCGGTCTACTTGACACGGACGTGATGCCTATGTTCATGATCATGCCTAGATATTCTCATAACTATGCGCTTTTCTATCAATTGCTCGGCAGTAATTTGTTCGCCCACCATAATATATGCTATCATGAGAGAAGCCACTAGTGAAACCTATGGCCCCGGGTCTACTTCATATCATATAAGTTTCCAATCTATAATTTAGTTTACTATTTATTTTGCAATCTTTATTTTCCAATCTATACAAAAATGCCAAAAGTATTTATCTTATTATCTTTATTAGATCTCACTTTTGCAAGTGGTCGTGAAGGGATTGACAACCCCTTTATCGCGTTGCTTGCAAGGTTCTTCATTGTTTGTGCAGGTACTAGGCGATTTGCGTGTAGTCTCCTACTGTATTGATACCTTAGTTCTCAAAAACCAAGGGAAATACTTACGCTACTTTGCTGCATCACCCTTTCCTCTTCAAGGGAAAACCAATGCATGCTCAAGAGGTAGCATTGCACCAGTCCATAAATGGATCGCTGGAGCTTGCACACTTTGTTAGAACTTTTGCATCGATAAAACCTTCTGTATATACAACTCTTCTTTAAGATATCCATTAAGGAATACAGTTTTGACATCCATTTGCCAAATTTCATAATCATAAAATGCGGCAATTGCTAACATGATTTGGACGGACTTAAGCATCGCTATGGGTGAGAAGGTCTCATCATAGTCAACTCCTTGAACTTGTCGAAAACCTTTCACAACAAGTCGAGCTTTGTAGATAGTAACATTACTGTCAGCGTTAGTCTTCTTCTTGAAGATCCATTTATTCTCTATGGCTTGCCGATCACCGGGCAAGTCAACCAAAGTACACACTTTGTTCTCATACATGGATCCCATCTCAGATTTAATGGCTTCAAGCCATTTTGCGGAATCTGGGCTCATCATCGCTTCCTCATAGTTCGTAGGTTCGTCATGGTCAGGTAACATGACTTCCAGATCAGGATTACCGTACCACTCTGGTGCGGATCTTACTCTGGTTGACCTACGAGGTTCGGTAGTAACTTGATCAGAAGTTTCATGATCATCATCATTAGGTTCCTCACTAATTGGTGTAGGAATCATTGTAACTGATTTCTGTGATGAACTACTTTCCAATAAGAAAGAAGGTACAGTTACCTCATCAAGTTCTACTTTCCCGCCACTCACTTCTTTCGAGAGAAACTCCTTCTCTAGAAAGGATCCATTCTTAGAAACGAATATCTTGCCTTCGGATCTGTGATAGAAGGTGTACCCAACAATCTCTTTTGGATATCCTATGAAGACACATTTCTCCGATTTGGGTTCAGGCTTATCAGGTTGAAGCTTTTTCACATAAGCATCGCAGCCCCAAATTTTAAGAAATGACAACTTGGGTTTCTTGCCAAACTACAGTTCATATGGTGTCGTCTCAACGGATTTCGATGGTGACCTATTTAACGTGAATGCAACCGTCTCTAAAGCATAACCCCGAAATGATAGTGGTAAATCAGTGAGAGACATCATAGATCGCACCATATCTAATAAAGTGTGGTTACGACATGCGGACACACCATTACGCTGTGGTGTTCCAGGTGGCGTGAGTTGCGAAACTATTTCACATTGTTTCAAATGAAGACCAAATTCATAACTCAAATATTCGCCTCCATGATCAGATCGTAGAAACTTAATTTTCTTGTTACGATGATTTTCTACTTCACTCTGAAATTCTTTGAACTTTTCAAATGTTTTAGACTTATGTTTCATCAAGTAGATATTGCCCATATCTGCTGAAATCATCTGTGAAGGTCAAAAAATAATGATACCCGCCATGAGCATCAACACTCATCGGACCGCATACATCAGTATGTATTATTTCCAATAAGTCTATTTCTCGTTCCATTGTTCCGGAGAACGGAGTCTTAGTCATCTTGCCCATGAGGCATGGTTCGCAAGCATCAAGTGATCCCAAAAGCCCATCGGTATGGAGTTTCTTCATGCGCTTTACACCAATATGACCTAAACGGCAGTGCCACAAATAAATTGCACTATCATTATTAAACTTATATCATTTGGCTTCAATACTATGAATATGTGTATCACTACTATCGAGATTCAATAAAAATAGACCACTCGTCATGGGTGCAGGACCATAAAAGATATTACTCATTTAAATAGAACAATCATTATTCTATGATTTAAATGAATAACCATCTCACATCAAACAAGATCCAGATATATTGTTCATGCTTAACGCTGGCACAAAATAACAATTATTCAGGTCTAATACTAATCCCGAAGGTAGATGTAGAGGTAGCGTGCCGATGGCGATCACATCGACTTTGGAACCATTTCCTACACGCATCGTCACCTCGTCCTTAGCCAATCTTCGCTTAATCCGTAGCCCATGTTTCGATTTGCAAATATGAGCAACAGAACCAGTATCAAATACCCATGCGCTACTGCGAGCATTAGTAAGGTACACATCAATAACATGTATATCAAATAGACCTTTCACTTTGCCATCCTTCTTATCCGCCAAATACTTGGGGTAGTTCCGCTTCGAGTGACCAGTCCCTTTGCAGTAGAAGCACTCAGTCTTAGGCTTAGGTCCAGACTTGGGCTTCTTCACTTGAGCAGCAACTTGCTTGCCGTTCTTCTTGAAGTTCCCCTTCTTCCCTTTGCCCTTTTTCTTTAAACTAGTGGTCTTGTTAACCATCAACACTTGATGCTCCATTTTGATTTCTACCTCCGCAACCTTAAGCATTGCGAAGAGCTCGGGAATTGTCTTGTCCATCCCCTGCATATTATAGTTCATCATGAAGCTTTTGTAGCTTGGTGGCAGTGATTGAAGAACTCTGTCAATGACATATCATCAGGAAGATTAACTCCCAGCTGAGTCAAGTGGTTGTGGTACCCAAACATTCCGAGTATATGTTCACTGACAGAACTATTCTCCTCCATCTTGCAGCTGTAGAACTTATTGGAGACTTCATGTCTCTCAGTCTGGGCATTTGCTTGAAATATTAACTTCAACTCCTGGAATATCTCATATCCTCCATGACGTTCAAAACGTCGTTGAAGTCCCTATTCTAAGCCATAAAGCATGGCACACTGAACTATTGAGTAGTCATCACTTTGCTCTGCCAGACGTTCATAACATTTGGTGTTGCTCCTGCAGCGGGCTTTGCACCTAGTGGTGATTCCAGGACGTAATTCTTCTGTGTAGCAATGAGGATAATCCTCAAGTTACGGACCCAGTTCATGTAGTTGCTACCATCATATTTCAACTTAGCTTTCTCTAGGAACGCATTAAAATTCAACGGAACAACAACACGGGCCATTTATCTACAACAACATAGACATGCAAAATACTATCATGTACTAAGTTCATGATAAATTAAAGTTCAATTAATCATATTACTTAAGAACTCCCACTTAGATAGACATCCCTCTAGTCATCTAAATGATCATGTGATCCATATCAACTAAACCATGTACGATCATCACATGAGATGGAGTAGTTTTCAATGGTGAACATCACTATGTTGATCATATCTACTATATGATTCACGCTCGACCTTTCGGTCTCAGTGTTCCGAGGCCATATATGTATATGCTAGGCTCGTAAAGTTTAACCTGAGTATTCTGCCTGTGCAAAACTGGCTTGCACCCGTTGTATGTGAACGTAGAGCTTATCACACCCGATCATCACGTGGTGTCTCGGCATGACGAACTGTAGCAACGGTGCATACTCAGGGAGAACACTTATACCTTGAAATTTAGTGAGAGATCATCTTATAATGCTACCACCGCACTAAGCAAAATAAGATGCATAAAGGATAAACATCACATGCAATCAATATAAGTGATATGATATGGCCATCATCATCTTGTGCCTTTGATTTCTATCTCCAAAGCACCGTCATGATCACCACTGTCACCGGCTTGACACCTTGATCTCCATCGTAGCATCATTGTCGTCTCGCCAACTATTGCTTCCACGACTATCGCTACCGCTTAGTGATAAAGTAAAGCAATTACATAGCGATTGCATTTCATACAATAAAGCGACAACCATATGTCTCCTGCCAGTTGCCGATAACTGTGTTACAAAACATATCATCTCATACAACAATTTATATAATCACGTCTTGACCATATCACATCACAACATGCCCTGCAAAAACAAGTTAGACGTCCTCTACTTTGTTGTTGCAAGTTTTACGTGGCTGCTACGGGCTTAGCAAGAACCGTTCTTACCTACGCATCAAAACCACAATGATTTTTCGTCAAGTGTGTTGTTTTAACCTTCAACAAGGACCGGGCCTAGTCACACTCGATTCAACTAAAGTTAGCGAATCAGACACCCACTAGCCACCTGTGTGCGAAGCACGTCGGTAGAACCAGTCTCATGAACGCGGTCATGTAATGTCGTTCTAGGCCGCTTCATCCAACAATACCACCGAATCAAAGTTTGACATGCTAGTAAGCAGTATGACTATTATCGCCGACAACTCTTTGTGTTCTACTCGTGCATATAACATCTACGCATAGGCCTGGATAGGATGCCACTGTTGGGGAACACAGTATTTCAAAAAGAATTCCTACGATCACGCAAGATCTATCTAGGAGATGCATAGCAATGAGAGGGGAGAGTGTGTCTACGTACCCTCGTAGACCAAAAGAAAAAGCGTTTAGTAACGCGGTTGATGTAGTCGAACGTCTTCGCGATCCAACCGATCAAGTACCAAACGCACGTCACCTCCGTGATCTGCACACATTTAGCTCGGTGACGTCCCTCGTACTCTTGATCCAGTTGAGGCCGAGGGTGAGTTGCATTGCTACCTCTTGAGCACTGCATTGGATTTCCTTGAAGAGGAAAGGATGATGCAGCAAACTAGCGTAAGTATTTCTCTTAGTTTTTGAGAACCAAGGTATCAATCCAGTAGGAGGCTACGCGCGAGTCCCTCGTACCTGCACAAAACAAATAACTCCTTGCAACCAATGCGAAAAGGGGGTCGTCAATCCCTTCACGGTCACTCACGAGAGTGAGATCTGATAGATATGATAAGATAATATTTTTGGTAATTTTGTTATAAAGATGCAATGTAAAATAAAAGCAAAGTATAAAGAAAAGTAAATAAATAGGTATTGGAAGATTAATACGATGAAGATAGACCCGGGGGCCATAGGTTTCATTAGTGGCTTCTCTCAAGAGCATAAGTATTTTACGGTGGGTGAACGAATTACTGTTGAGCAATTGATAGAATTGAGCATAGTTATGAGAGTATCTAGGTATGATCATGTATATAGGCATCACGTCCAAGACAAGTAGACCGACTCCTGCCTGCATCTACTACTATTACTCCACTCATCAACCGCTATCCAGCATGCATCTAGAGTATTAAGTTCATGGAAACAGAGTAACGCCTTAAGCAAGATGACATGATGTAGAGGGATAAATTCATGCAATATGATAAAAAAAACCATCTTGTTATCCTCGATGGCAACAATACAATACGTGCCTTGCTGCCCCTACTGTCACTGGGAAAGGACACCGCAAGATTGAACCCGAAGCTAAGCACTTCTCCCATTGGAAGAAAGATCAATCTAGTAGGCCAAACCAAACTGATAATTCGAAGAGACTTGCAAAGATAACCAATCATACATAAAAGAATTCAGAGAAGATTCAAATATTGTTCATAGATAATTTTGATCATAAACCCACAATTCATCGGTCTCAACAAACACACCGCAAAAAGAAGATTACATCGAATAGATCTCCACAAGAGAGGGGGAGAACTTTGTATTGAGATCCAAAAAGAGAGAAGAAGCCATCTAGCTAATAACTATGGACCCAAAGGTCTGAGGTAAACTACTCACACTTCATTAGAGAGGCTATGGTGTTGATGTAGAAACCCTCCGTGATGGATGCCCCCTCCGGCGGAGCTCCGGAACAGGCCCCAAGATGGGATCTCGTGGATACAGAATGTTGAGGCGGTTGAATTAGGTTTTTGGCTCCGTATCTGATCCTTTGGGGGTACGTAGGTATATATAGGAGGAAGGAGTACGTCAGTGGAGCAACAGGGGCCCACGAGGGTGGAGGGCACGCTTGGGGGGGGGGGGAGGCGCGCCCCTACCTCATGGCCTCCTCCTTTGTGTCTTTATGTAGGGTCCAAGTCTCCTGGATCACGTTTGTTGAGAAAATCACGCTCCCGAAGGTTTCATTCCGTTTGGACTCCGTTTGATATTCCTTTTCTTCGAAACCCTAAAATAGGCAAAAAACAGCAATTCTGGGCTGGGCCTCCGGTTAATAGGTTAGTCCCAAAAGTAATATAAAAGTGGTTAATAAAGCCCAATAATGTCCAAAATAGTAGATAATATAACATGGAGCAATCAAAAATTATAGATACGTTGGAGACGTATCAAGCATCCCCAAGTTTAATTCCTACTCGTCCTCGAGTTGGTAAATGATAAAAAAATATAATTTTTGATGTGGAGTGCTACTTGGCATAATTTCAATGTAATTCTTCTTAATTGTGGTATGAATATTCATATCCGAAAGATTCAAGATAAAAGTTCATATTGAAATAAAAAATAATAATACTTCTAGCATACTGACAAAGTAATCATGTCTTCTCAAAATAACATGGCCAAAGAAAGTTATCCCTATAAAATCATATAGTCTGGCTATGCTCTATCTTCACCACACAAAATATTTAAATCATGCACAACCCCGATGACAAGCTAAGCAATTGTTTCATACATTTGACATTCTCAAACTTTTTCAATCTTCACGCAATACATGAGCATGAGCCATGGATATAGCACTATAGGTGGAATAGAATGGTGGTTGTGGAGAAGACAAAAAGGGAGAAGATAGTCTCACATAAACTAGGCGTATCAACGGGCTATGGAGATGCCCATCAATAGATATCAATGTGAGTGAGTAGGGATTGCCATGGAACAGATGCACCAGAGCTATAAGTGTGTGAAAGCTCAACAAAAGAAACTAGTGGGTGTGCATCCAACTCGCTTGCTCACGAAGACCTAGGGCATTTTGAGGAAGCCCATCATTGGAATATACAAGCCAACTTCTATAATGTAAAATTCCCACTAGTATATGAAAGTGATAACATAGGAGACTCTCTATCATGAAGATCATGGTGCTACTTTGAAGCACAAGTGTGGTAAAAGGATAGTAGCATTTGCCCTTCTCTCTTTTTCTCTCATTTTTTATTTGGGCTTCTTTGGCCTCTTTTATTTATTTATTTTGGTCCGGAGTCTTATCCCTACTTATGGGGGAATCATAGTCTCCATCATCCTTTCCTCACTGGGACAATGCCCTAATAATGATGATCATCACACTTTTATTTACTTACAACTCAATACTTAGAACACGATATGACTCTATATGAATGCCTCCGGCGGTGTACCGGGATGTGCAATGACTCATGAGTGACATGTATGAAAGAATTTTGAATGGTGGCTTTGCCACAAATACGATGTCAACTACATGATCATGCTAAGCAATATGACAATGATGGAGCGTGTCATAATAAATGGAACGGTGGAAAGTTGCATGGCAATATATCTCGGAATGGCTATGGAAATGCCATAATAGGTAGGTATGGTGGCTGTTTTGAGGAAGTTATATGGTGGGTGTATGATACCGGTGAAAGGTGCGCAGTATTAGAGAGGCTAGCAATGGTGGAAGGGAGAAAAGTGCGTATAATCCATGGACTCAACATTAGTCATAAATAACTCATATACTTATTGCAAAAATCTACAAGTCATCAAAGAAAGTATTACGCGGATGCTCCTAGGGGGATAGATTGGTAGGAAAAGACCATCACTCATCCCCGACCGCCACTCATAAGGAAGACAATCAAAAAATAAATCATGCTCTGACTTCATCACATAACGGTTCACCATACGTGCATGCTATGGGAATCACAAACTTGAACACAAGTATTTCTCAAATTCACAACTACTCAACTATCACAACTTTAATATCACCATCTTCATATCTCAAAACAATTATCAAGTATCAAACTTCTCATAGTATTCAACACACTCATAAGAAACTTTTACTATTCTTGCATACCAAGAATATTATGATTATTTAAGAGAATTACCATGCTATTTAATACTCTCAAAATAATCTAAGTGAAGCATGATATCAATAGTTTCTATAAAACAAATCCACCACCGTGCTCTAAAAATATAAGTAAAGTACTAGAGCGAAATTATATAACTCAAAAGATATAAGTGAAGCACATAGAGTATTCTAACAAATTCCAAATCATGTATGGCTCTCTCAAAAGGTATGTACAGCAAGTATGATTGTGGTAAACTAAAAATCAAAGACTCAAATCATACAAGACTCTCCAAGCAAAACACATATCATGTGGTGAATAAAAATATAGCTCCAAGTAAAGTTACCGATAGAAGTAGACGGAAGAGGGGATGCCTTTTGGGGCATCCCCAAGCTTTGGCTTTTAGGTGTCCTTATATTATCTTAGGGGTTCCATGAGAATGCCCAAGCTTAGGCTCTTGCCACTCCTTGTTCCATAGTCCATCAAATCTTTACCCAAAAACATGAAAACTTCACAACACAAAACTCAAAGTAGAAAATCTCGTGAGCTCCGTTAACGAAAGAAAACAAAAGACCACTTCAAGGTACTGTAATGAACTCATTCTTTATTTATATTGATGTTAAAACTACTGTATTCCAACTTCTCTATGGTTTATAAACTATTTTACTAGCCATAGATTCATCAAAATAAGCAAACAACACACGGAAAACAGAATCTGTCAAAAACAGAACAGTCTGTAGTAATCTGTAGCTAGCGCAAGATCTGAAACCCCCAAAATTCTAAAATAAACTGATGGACGTGAGGAATTTATCTATTAATCATCTGCAAAAATAATTAACTAAATATCACTTCCCAAATAAAAATGGCAGCAGTTCTCGTGAGTGCTAAAGTTTCTGTTTTTTACAGCAAGATTAACAAGACTTTCCCCCAAGTCTTCCCAACGGTTCTACTTGGCACAAACACTAATTAAACACAAAAAACACAACCGAAACAGAGGCTAGATAAATTATTTTTTACTAAACAGGAGCAAAAAGCAAGGAATAAAAATAAAATTGGGTTGCCTCCCAACAAGCGCTATCGTTTAACGCCCCTAGCTAGGCATAAAAAACAAGGATAGATCTAGGTATTGCCATCTTTGGTAGGCAATCCATAAGTGGATCTCATAATAGATTCATAAGGTAATTTTATTTTATTTCTAGGAAAGTGCTCCATGCCTTTCCTTAACGGAAATTGGAATCTAATATTTCCTTCCTTCATATCAATAGTTGCACCAATCGTTCTAAGGAAAGGTATACCAAGAATAATAGGACATGAAGGATTGCAATCTATGTCAAGAACAATAAAATCTATGGGCATGTAATTCCTATTTGCAACAATAAGAACATCATTGATTCTTCCCATAGATTTCTTAATAGTGGAATCCGCAAGGTGCAAGTTTAAAGAGCAATCATCAAAATCACGGAAACCTAACAAATCACACAAAGTCTTTGGAATCGTGGAAACACTAGCACCCAAATCACACAAAGCATAGAACTCATGATCTTTAATCTTAATTTTAATAGTTGGTTCCCACTCATCATAAAGTTTTCTAGGGATAGAAACTTCCAACTCAAGTTTTTCTTCATAGGATTGCATCAAGACATCAATGATATGTTTAGTAAATGCTTTATTTTGGCTATAAGCATGAGGAGAATTTAGCACAGATTGCAACAAGGAAACATAATCAGTCAAAGAGAAATTTTCATAATTAAATTCCTTGAAATCCAAAATAGTGGGATTATTAGTATCTAGGGTTTTGATTTCTTCAATTCCACTTTCATCAAGTTTAGCATCAAGATCTAAAAATTCTGAATTTTTGGAACGCCTTCTAGGTAAAGGTGGATCATAATCAGTCCCATCATTATCAAGATTCATATTGCAAAACAAAGATTTAATAGGGGACACATTAATAACTTTTAGATCTTCATGTTTATTTTCATAGGAACTAGAAGAACACGCTCTTATAAAGGCATCTTTCTTAGCACGCATCCTAGCGGTTCTTTCTTTGCAATCATCAATGGAAATTCTCATGGCTTTGAGAGAATCAATGATATCATGCTTAGGAGGAATAGATCTAAGCTTTAAATAATCAACATCAAGAGAAATTCTATCAATGTTCCTAGCCAAATCATCAATCTTAAGCAATTTTTCTTCAATGAAAGCATTGAAATTCTTTTGCGAAGTAATAAATTCTTTGATATTAGATTCAAAATCAGAGGGTATCTTATTAAAATTTCCATAAGATTGTTGTAGGAATTACCATAATTATTTGATGAATTGCTAGGATAAGGCCTAGGATTAAAGTTTCGTCTATACGTGTTGTTACCAAAATTATTCCTACCAACAAAATTCACATCCAAAGATTCATTATTATTCTCAATCAAAGTAGACAAAGGCATATCATTAGGATCAGAAGAAACACTTTTATTAGAAAATAATTTCATAAGTTCATCCATCTTTCCACTCAAAACGTTAATTTCTTCTATCACATGCACTTTTTTATTAGAAGATCTTTCAGTATGCCATTGAGAATAATTAACCATAATATTATCTAGGAGTTTAGTAGCTTCTCCTAAAGTGATTTCCATAAAAGTGCCTCCCGCGGCCGAATCTAAAAGATTTCTAGAAGCAATATTCAATCCGGCATAAAAGTTTTGTATAATCATCCACAAATTCAAACCATGAGTAGGGCAATTACGTATTATTAAATTTCATCCTCTCCCAAGCTTGTGCAACATGTTCATGATCAAGTTGCTTAAAATTCATAATATCGTTTCTAAGAGATGATCTTAGCGGGAGGAAAATACTTAGAGATAAAAGCATCTTTGCACTTGTTCCAAGAATCAATACTATTTTTAGGCAAAGATGAAAACCAAGCTTTAGCACGATCTCTAAGCGAATAAGGAAATAGCTTCAATTTAACAATATCATTGTCCACATCTTTCTTCTTTTGCATATCACACAAATCAACGAAGCTATTTAGATGGGTAGCGACATCTTCACTAGGAAGGCCGGAAAACGGATCTTTCATGACAAGATTCAGCAAAGCGACATTAATTTCACAAGATTCAACATCAGTAAGAGGAGCAATTGGAGTGCTAATAAAATCATTGTTGTTGTTATTGGTAAAGTCACACAATTTAGTGTTATCTTGAGCCACCGTGACAAGCAAGAAATCCAACATACAAGCAAACAAAAAGCAAGCGGGCAAAAAGAGGCAAATAGAGAAAGAGAGGGAGGATAGAGAGAGAAAGGGCGAATAAAATGACAAGGGTGAAGTGGGGGAGAGGAAAATGATAGGCAACTGGCAAATAATGTAATGAGAGAGATAAGGGTATGTGATGGGTACTTGGTATGTTGACTTTTGCGTAGATTCCCTGGCAACAGCGCCAGAAATATTCTTGCTACCTATTGAGCACTGAGTTGGATTTCCTTGAAGAGGAAAGGATGATGCAGCAAAATAGCGTAAGTATTTCCCTCAGTTTTTGAGAACCAAGGTATCAATCCAGTAGGAGGCTACACGCGAGTCCCTCGTACCTGCACAAAACAAATAACTCCTCGCAACCAACGTGAAAAGGGGGTGTCAATCCCTTCACGGTCACTCACGAGAGTGAGATCTGATAGATATGATAAGATAATATTTTTGGTAATTTTGTTATAAAGATGCAAAGTAAAATAAAAGCAAAGTAAATAAATAGGTATTGAAGATTAATATGATGAAGATAGACCCGGGGGCCATAAGTTTCACTAGTGGCTTCTCTCAAGAGCATAAGTATTTTACGGTGCGTGAACGAATTACTGTTGAGCAATTGACATAATTGAGCATAGTTATGAGAGTATCTAGGTATGATCATGTATATAGGCATCACGTCCAAGACAAGTAGACCGACTCCTGCCTGCATCTACTACTATTACTCCACTCATCGACCGCTATCCAGCATGCATCTAGAGTATTAAGTTCATGGAAACAGAGTAACGCCTTAAGCAAGATGACATGATGTAGAGGGATAAATTCATGCAATATGATAAAAAACCCATCTTGTTATCCTCGATGGCAACAATACAATACGTGCCTTGCTGCCCCTACTGTCACTAGGAAAGGACACCACAAGATTGAACCCAAAGCTAAGCACTTCTCCCATTGCAAGAAAGATCAATCTAGTAGGCCAAACCAAACTGATAATTCGAAGAGACTTGCAAAGATAACCAATCATACATAAAAGAATTCATAGAAGATTCAAATGTTGTTCATAGATAATCTTGATCATAAACCCACAATTCATCAGTCTCAACAAACACACCGCAAAAAGAAGATTACAACGAATAGATCTCCACAAGAGAGGGGGGGAACTTTGTATTGAGATCCAAAAAGAGAGAAGAAGCCATCTAGCTAATAACTATGGACCCGAAGGTCTGAGGTAAACTACTCACACTTCATCGGAGAGGCTATGGTGTTGGTGTAGAAGCCCTCCGTGATGGATGCCCCCTCCGGTGGAGCTCCAGAACAGGCCCCAAGATGGGATCTCGTGGATACAGAAAGTTGTGGCGGTGGAATTAGGTTTTTGGCTCCGTATCTGGTCGTTTGGGGGTACGTAGGTATATATAGGAGGAAGGAGTACGTTGGTGGAGCAACATGGGGCCCATGAGGGTGGAGGGCGCGCCTGGGGGGGGGAGGGGGGTAGGCGCGCCCCCTACCTCGTGGCATCCTCCTTTGTTTCTTGGCGTAGGGTCCAAGTCTCCTGGATCACGTTTGTTGAGAAAATCACGTTCCCGAAGGTTTTATCCCGTTTGGACTCTGTTTGATATTCCTTTTCTTCGAAACCCTAAAATAGGCAAAAAAACATCAATTCTGGGCTGGGCCTCCGGTTAATATGTTAGTCCCAAAAGTAATATAAAAGTGGATAATAAAGCCCAATAATGTCCAAAACAGTAGATAATATAGCATGGAGCAATCAAAAATTATAGATACGTTGGATACGTATCATGCATCAGCACGACGGCGTGTTGACGGTGATGATGAAGTTACCGACGCAGGGCTTCGCCTAAGCACTACGACAATATGACCGAGGTGGAAAACTGTGGAGGGGGGCACCACACACGGCTAAAGATGAACTTGTGTGTTTATGGGGTGCCCCCTCCCCCGTATATAAAGGAGGGGAGGAGGAGGCCGGCCGGCCACAAGGGGTGCGCTAAGGGGGGAGGAATCCTACTCCTAGAAGGAGTAGGTTTCCCCCTTTCCTAGTCCAAGAAGGAGAAGAAGGGAAAGAGGAGAGAAGAGAAGGAAGGAGGGGGGGTGCCCCCTTCCTCTTGTCCAATTCAGACTGGGCAAGGGGGGGCGCCACCTCTGGCCAGCCCTCTCTCTTCTCCACTAAGACCCATTGTGGCCCATTAATCCCCCGGGGGTTCCGGTAACCTCCCGCTACTCTGGAAAATACCCGATACACTTCGGAACCATTTCGGTGTCCGAATATAACCTTCCAATATATCAATCTTTATGTCTCAACCATTTCGAGACTCCTCTTCATGTCCGTGATCTCATCCGGGGCTCCTAACAACCTTCATTTCATTAAATCACATAACTCATATACATATCGTCATCGAACATTAAGCATGCGGACCCTACGAGTTCGAGAACTATCTAGACATGATCGAGACACATCTCCGGTCAATAACCAATAGCGGAACCTGGATGCTCATATTGGTTCCTACATATTCTACAAAGATCTTTATCGGTCAAACCAAACAACAACATATACGTTGTTCCCTTTGTCATCGGTATGTTACTTGCCCGAGATTCGATCATCGGTATCATCATACCTAGTTCAATCTCATCATAGGCAAGTCTCTTTACTCGTTCCGTAATACATCATCCTGTGACTAACTCATTAGTCACATTGCTTGCAAGGCTCATAGTGATGTGCATTACCGAGAGGTCCCAGAGATACCTCTCCGATACTCGGAGTGACAAATCCTAATCTCGATCTATGCCAACTCAACAAATACCATCGGAGACACCTATAGAACATCTTTATAGTCACCCAATTATGTTTTGACGTTTGATAGCACACAAGGTGTTCCTTCGGCATTCATGAGTTGCATAATCTCATAGTCATAGGAACATGTATAAATCATGAAGAAAGCATTAGCAATAAACTAAACAATCACAATGCTAAGTTAACGGATGGGTCTAGTCCATCACATCATTTTCTAATGATGTGATCCTGTTCATCAAATGACAACACATGTCTATTGTTAGGAAACCTACCCATCTTTGATTAACGAGCTAGTCTAGTAGAGGCTTACTAGGGACACGGTGTTTTGTCTATGTATCCACACATGTATCAAGTTTCCGGTTAATACAATTCTAGCATGAATAATAAACATTTATCATGATATAAGGAAATATAAATAACAACTTTATTATTGCCTCTAGGGCATATTTCCTTTAGCTTCTACGTAGGTAAGAAACATTCTTGCTAGAAACCCATAGCAGCCACGTAAAACATGCAACAACAATTAGAGGACGTCTAACTTGTTTTTGCAGGATATGCTATGTGATGTGATATGGACAAAAGGATGTGATGAATGATATATGTGATGTATGAGATTGATCATGTTCTTGTAATAGGAATCACTACTTGCATGTCAATGAGTATGACAACTGGCAGGAGCCATAGGAGTTGTCTTAATTTATTTTATGACATGCGAGTCAATATAAACGCCATGTAATTACTTTAATTTATTGCTAACTATTAGCCATAGTAGTAGAAGTATTGGTTCTTGAGACAACTTCATGAAGACATGATGATGGAGATCATCGTGTCATGCCGGTGACGAAGGTGATCATGCCGCGCCTCGAAGATGGAGATCAAAGGCGCAAGATGATATTGGCCATATCATGTCACTTAATGATTTGCATGTGATGTTTGTCATGTTTACATCTTATTTGCTTAGAACGGCGGTAGCATAAATAAGATGATCCCCAACTAAAATTTCAAGAGATGTGTTCCCCCTAACTGGGCACCGTTGCGAAGGTTCGTTGTTTCGAAGCAACACACGATGATCGGGTGTGATAGATTCTAACGTTCACATACAATGGGTGTAAGCTAGATTTACACATGCGAGACACTTAGGTTGACTTGACGAGCCTAGCATGTACAGACATGGCCTCGAAACACGAGAGACCAAAAGGTCAAACATGAGTCATATAGTAGATGTGATCAACATGGAGATGTTCACCGTTGATGACTAGTCCGTCTCACATGATGATCGGACACGGCCTAGTTGATTCGGATCATGTATCACTTAGATGACTAGAGGGATGTCTATCTGAGTGGGAGTTCATTAAATAATTTGCTTAGATGAACTTAATTATCATGAACTTAGTCTAAAATATCTTTACAATATGTCTTGTAGATCAAATGGCCCACGCTAATGTTGCCCTCAACTTCAATGCGTTACTAGAGAAAACCAAGCTGAAAGACGATGGTAGCAACTATACGGACTGGGTCCGTAACTTGAGGATCATCATCATAGCTGCCAAGAAAGCATATGTCCTTGAAGCACCGCTAGGTGATGCACCCATTTTCCCAGCAACTCAAGACGTTATGAAGGCCTGGCAGTCGCGTAGTGATGATTACTTCCTGGTTCAGTGCGACATGCTTTATAGCTTAGAACCGGGGCCCCAAAAGTGTTTTGAGCAACACAGAGCATATGAGATGTTCCTAGAGCTAAAAATGGTTTTCCAAGCTCATGCCTGGGTTGAGAGATATGAAGTCTCCGACAAGTTCTATAGTTGTAAGATGGAGGAAAATATTTCTGTCAGCGAGCATATACTCAATATGTCTGGATTGCACAACCGCTTGTCTCAGCTAGGAGTTAATCTTCCAGATGACTCGGTCATTGACAAGATCCTCCAGTCCCTTCCACCTAGCTACAAGAGATTTGTGATGAACTACAATATGCAAGGGATGGAGAAGTCCATTCCTGGGTTATATTCAATGCTAAAATCAGCAGAGGTGGAGATCAAAAAGGAACATCAAGTGTTGATGGTGAATAAGACCACTAGTTTCAAGAAAGGCAAGGGTAGGAAGAACTTCAAGAAGGACGGCAAGGGAGTTGTCACGCCCGGTAAATCAGTTGCCGGGAAGAAGCCAAAGAATGGACCCAAGCCTGAGACTCCTTGCTTTTATTGCAAGGGAAATGGTCACTGGAAATGGAACTACCCCAAGTACTTAGCAGATAAGAAGGTCGACAATGCCAAAGGTATATGCGATATACATGTTATTGATGTGTACCTTACCAGCGCTCGTAGTAGCTCCTGGGTATTTGATACCGGTGCGATTGCTCATATTTGTAACTTAAAATAGGAGCTGTGGAATAAGCGGAGACTGGCGAAGGACGAGGTGATGATGCACGCCGGGAATGGTTCCAAGGCCGATGTGATCACCATCGGCACGCTACCTCTACATTTACCTACGGAATTAGTTTTAAACCTCAATAATTGTTATTTAGTGCCAGCTTTGAGCATGAACATTGTATCTGGATCTCGTGTAATGCGAGATGGCTACTCATTTAAATCCGAGAATAATGGTTGTTCTATTTATATGAGAGATATGTTTTATGGTCATGCCCCGCTGGTCAATGGCTTATTTTTATTGAATCTCGAACGTGATGTTGCACATATTCATAGTGTGAATGCCAAAAGATGTAAGGTTGATAATGATAGTCCCACATACCTGTGGCACTGCCACCTTGGTCACATTGGTGTCAAACGCATGAAGAAACTCCATGCAGATGGACTTTTGGAGTCTCTTGATTATGAATCATTTGACACGTGTGAACCATGCCTCATGGGAAAAATGACCAAGACTCCATTCTCCGGAACAATAGAGCGAGCAACTAACTTGTTGGAAATCATACATACTGATGTGTGCGGTCCAATGAGCGTTGATGCTTGTGGTGGCTATCGTTATGTTCTCACCCTCACTGATGACTTTAGTAGATATGGGTATGTCTACTTAATGAAACACAAGTCTAAGACCTTTGAAAAGTTCAAGGAATTTCAGAGTGAGGTAGAGAATCAACGTGACAGGAAAATAAAGTTCTTACGATCAGATCGTGGAGGAGAATATTTGAGTCATGAGTTTGGCACGCACCTAAAGAAATGTGGAATTGTTTCACAACTAACGCCGCCTGGAACACCTCAGAATAATAGTGTGTCCGAATGTCGTAATCACACTCTATTGGATATGGTGCGATTTATGATGTCTCTTACCGATCTACCGCTATCATTTTGGGGTTATGCTTTAGAGACTGCCACATTCACTTTAAATAGGGCTCCGTTGAAATCCGTTGAGACGAGACCGTGCGAATTATGGTTTGGGAAGAAACCTAAGTTGTCGTTTCTAAAAGTTTGGGGATGCGATGCTTATGTCAAGAAACTTCAACCTGAAAAGCTCGAACCCAAATCAGAAAAATGCGTCTTCATAGGATACGTAAGGAAACTATTGGGTATACCTTCTACCTCAGATCTGAAGGCAAGGTATTTGTTGCCAAGAATGGATCCTTTCTGGAGAAAGAGTTTCCCTCGAAAGAAGTAAGTGGGAGGAAAGTAGAACTTGATGGGGTATTCCCTCTTGAACCGGAGAGTAGCGTAGCTCAGGAAGATGTTTCTGTGGTGCCTGCACTGACTAGAGAGGAAGTTAATGATAATGATCATGAAACTTCGGATCATGTTGCTACTGAACTTCATAGGTCCACAAGGACATGTTCCGCACCAGAGTGGTACGACATCCCTATCCTGGAAATCATGTTGTTAGACAAAGGTGAACCTTCGAACTATGAAGAAGCGATGGCGGGCCTAGATTCCAACAAATGGCTTGAAGGCATGAAATCCGAGATAGGATCCATGTATGAAAACAAAGTATGGACTTTGACGGAATTGCCCGATGATCGACAAGACGTAGGGAATAAGTGGATCCTTAAGAAGAAGACTGATGCAGATGGTAACATGGCCGTCTATAAGGCTCAGCTTGTCGCTAAGGGTTATCGACAAGTTCAAGGGGTTGACTACGATGAGACCTTCTCACCCGTAGCAAAGCTGAAGTCCGTCCGAATCATGTTAGCAATTGCCGCATTCTATGATTATGAGATATGGAAAATGGATGTCAAAACGGCATTCCTTAACGGTTTCCTTAAGGAAGAATTGTATATGATGCAACCGGAAGTTTTTGTCAATCCTAAGAATGCTGACAAGGTATGCAAGCTCCAGCGCTCCATCTATGGGCTGGTGCAAGCATCTCGGAGTTGGAACATTCACTTTGATGAAATGATCAAAGCGTTTGGGTTTATGCAGACTTATGGAGAAGCCTGTGTTTACAAGAAAGTGAGTGAGATCTCTGTAGAATTTCTCATATTATATGTGGATTACATACTATTGATGGGAAATGATATAAAACTTTTGGAAAGCATAAAGTCCTACTTGAATAAGTGTTTTTCAATGAAGGACCTTGGAGAAGCTGCTTACATATTAGGCATCAAGATCTATAGAGATAGATCGAGACGCATCATTGGTCTTTCACAAAGCACGCACCTTGACAAGATATTGAAAAAGTTCAATATGGATCAGTCCAAGAAGGGGTTCTTGCCTGTATTGCAAGGTGTGAGATTGAGCACGGCTCAATGCCCGACCTCGGTAGAAGATATAGAAAAGATGAGTGTCATCCCCTATGTCTCAGCCATAGGCTCTATTATGTATACCATGCTGTGTACCAGACCTGATGTGAACCTTGCCGTAAGTTTGGTAGGGAGGTACCAAAGTGATCCTGGTATGGAGCACTAGACAGCGGTCAAGAATATCCTGAAGTACATGAAAAGGACTAAGGATATGTTTCTCGTTTATGGAGGTGACGAAGAGCTCGTCGTAAAGGGTTACGTCGATGCTAGCTTCGACACAGATCTGGATGACTCCAAGTCACACACCGGATACGTGTACATTTTGAATGGTGGGGCAGTCAGCTAGTGCAGTTGCAAGCAAAGCATCATGGCGGGATCTACATGTGAAGCGGAGTACATAGCTGCCTCGGAGGCAGCGCAGGAAGCAGTCTGGATGAAGGAATTCATCACCGACCTAGGATTTATTCCCAATGCGTCGGGCCTGATGACTCTCTTCGGTGGCAACACTGGAGCTATTGCCCTTGCCAAGGAGCCCAGGTTTCACAAGAAGACCAGACACATCAAGCGTCACTTCAACTCCATTCGTGAATATATTCAAGATGGAGACATAGATATTTGTAAAGTGCACACGGATCTGAATGTCGCAGATCCGTTGACTAAACCCCTTCCATGAGCAAAACATGATCAACACCAGAACTCTATGGGTGTTCGATTCATCACAATCTAACTAGATTGTTGACTCTAGTGCAAGTGGGAGACTGTTGGAAATATGCCCTAGAGGCAATAATAAAATGGTTATTATTATATTTCCTTGTTCATGATAATTTCTATTGTTCATGCTATAATTGTATTAACCAGAAACCGTAATACATGTGTGAATACATAGATCACAACATGTCCCTAGTGAGCCTCTAGTTGACTAGCTCGTTGATCAATAGATGGTTGTGGTTTCCAAACCATGGAGATTGGATGTTGTTGATAACGGGATCACATCATTAGGAGAATGATGTGAAGGACAAGACCCAATCCAGAGCATAGCACAAGATCGTGTAGTTCTTTTGCTAGAGCTTTTCTAATGTCAAGTATCGTTTCCTTAGATCATGAGATTATGCAACTCCTAGATGCCGTAGGAGTGCTTTGGGTGTATCAAACGTCACAACATAACTGGGTGACTATAAAGGTGCACTACAGGTATCTCCAAAAGTGTATGTTGGGTTGGCACGAATCGAGACTGGGATTTGTCATTCCGTATGACGGAGAGGTATCTCTAGGACCACTCGGTAATGCATCATCATAGCGATCTCAATGTGACTAAGGAGTTAGCCATGGGATCATGCGTTATGGAACGAGTAAAGAGACTTGCCGGTAACGAGATTGAACAAGGTATGGGGATACCGACGATCGAATCTCGAGCAAGTAACATACCGATGGACAAAGGGAATTGTATACGGGATTGATTGAATCCCCGACATCGTGGTTCATCCAATGAGATCATCGTGGAACATGTGGGAGCCAACATGGGTATTCAGATCCTTCTGTTGGTTATTGGCCAGAGAGATGTCTCGGTCATGTCTGCATGGTTCCTGAACCTGTAGGGTCTACACACTCAAGGTTCAGTGACGCTAGAGTTGTTATGGGAAATTGTATTTGGTTACCGAAGGTTGTTCGGAGTCCCGGATGAGATCCTGGACGTCACAAGGAGTTCTGGAATGGTCAGGAGGTAAAGATTTATATATGGGAAGTCCAGTTTCAGTCGCCGGAATGGTTTCGGGGGTTATCGGTATTGTACCGGGACCACCGAATGGTGTCCGAGGGTCCACCGGGTGGGGCCACCTGCCGTGGGGGACTTAATGAGCTGAATATGGGAGGGAACCAGTCCCCTAGTGGGATGGTGCACCCCCAAGGGCCCAAGGCGCCTAGGGTTGGAAACCCTTGGGGGAGGGGGCGCCTCCCACCTTGCTTGGGGGGCAAGTCTCCCCCCTGGCCGTCGCCCACCCCTCTAGATGCATCTAGGCACTACAAAAAAATACACTTCCGTGATGATACATGTTTGTCACAGTAGGTTGCATTTTCTATCATGCATGTACATCCATGACAATTTTATGACAGAATCAAGATAGTCATACCTGTGCTGTCGTAGAAGTGTTCCATGACAATACCAAAATTATCATCACGGAAGTGTCCACTTCCATGACGATAAATCCCGCGTCACAGAAGTGCTTTTGTCAAGGGTGACCGACACATGGCATCCACCGTAACGGAACACCGTTAAGCTATCGGGTCGGGTTTTGGATCCGATAACCCGTTAACAGCCCCGACCAATGGGGATTTTCCACGTGTAAAATCATCATTGGCTGGAGGAAACACGTGTCGGCTCATCGTTGGGACAGATGTCATCCACTCATTGGACAGAAGGCGCCTATGATACATCGACCCGTGGCATGGCCCAACAGAGGCCCATTCCTGCGAAAAGGCTGGCCCGTTTGACTTGGTCAAAAGGTGGCAGCCCGGCCCATGTAAAGCCTGTTAACGGCCTGTTCACATGTAGCCCATTTACAGCCCGCTAACCCAAGGCCCATTATGCCCTATCCGAATTAGGCCCGGTAGCGTCATCTGGGCCACCCAATATGATTCCAGCCCGTTTTCACTTCTGGCCCATGTATGGCCCATGATGTCTTTCGGCCTATATGAGGCCCTATGTAACTCTTGGCCTATTAACGGCCCGTGGTGAAACTGGCCCGTAATGAATAGTGTATCACTTTACACCCATTAATGGCCCGTGGTGAAACTGGCCTGTAATGAATAGTGTATCACTTTATACCCATTAACGGCCCGTTATTCCGTTGGGCCGTTTCCAGCCCATGTTATCTTTCGGCCTTCTCAGAGCCCATTTATTCTTGGGCTCATTTCCAGCATTCGTTTACTTACGGCCCATTACTGTCATTTTCTGCTTGTGGGCCAAATTCAGCCCGTGGTTACAGTCGGCCCGTTTGTGGTCCGTTAATACGTTGGGCCGTTTTCATAGCGTCATCAAATACGGCCTATTAACGATGGCCCTTTATGGTCGGCCCATGAACGGACGATTCCAACTCTAGCCCGTTTACGACCATAATGCGGTCTGTTTGGCCCATGTTTGGCCAATCGATCATACGGCCCGTATAAGGCCCATTGATGATACGGCCCGCAGAAGGTCCATTGTTTCTACGGCCCATAGAAGGCCCATTGTTTCTACGGCCCGTAGAAGGCCCATTGTTTCTACGGCTAGTAGGAGGCCCAGTGTCACTACAGTAAATATTAGCCCATGGTTATTGTGGCCTAGTTTTAAAAAATAGGTTATTGCAGCCACTAGGTAACCGTGGAAAAAGAACTGCAATGACTACAAGCAAACAAATAAACAAGACAACAAGGAAATAAATAAGCAATAAACTAATGCTAGGCTATCACGGCTATTACACATATTACATCCACTGGGCATCAAAGTTCGCCACCAGTGCAAATATAGGGAACAAAGCAACATATCATATACACTGGTTGTGAAAGTTGGCGACCAGCGCAAATAAACGCCGCAGCAAAACAAATACAGAACTGAAACCACTTCAGAAGATCTCAAGAAACAATATCCTGGGTACCCATAATGCTGGCAAGATGCTTAGCAAGCTTATTAACTTTCTCTTGTTTGGTGCTTAAATCCTCCAGCGCTTGCTGTTGCACCAGAAAATATGCATCTGAATTCTGTAGGGACTTCCTCAGTCCTTCAGCTTCCTGTCGCAGCACATCTGATTGATGTCTTTCAACTTGAAGTTGAAACTCAAGAAGACGAACTGATTCAGGCAGCGAGTTCGAAGAGCTTGTGCTAGCAGTAGTGGCCAATAACTCGAACACTACATCAAGACAGGACTTTTGGGTTCCCTCACTATCGTCAAGATAGTTTTTATCAGCTTTCTTGGAGACCAACAGGGATGTCTCACTATCTTGAACCTTATCTGCATTACTTCCTTTACCATTGGATAACGCGGTACTGTTCTCCAATATTTTGTCCGCATTCTAAAAGAGAAACAAGCAGACACATCACATGTTTACCATGTTGTATATGAAACTCATTTTGGTAAATGAGTTCAGTAGTAAAGTGGACAGGATAACAACATGAAACAAACATATATCTATGTACCATGGTCACTTTATGGTCTATATCATTCTAGTTTTTGTTGCCAAATCAAGATAGAGACACAGTTCAAATAATATTTGTTCAAGACAAAGCAGAATAGACAGAATATAAGTGTGGGTAACTATAGAGCAATAACAACACTTGTAATGTGCATGACATGAGAACATAACTGTTTATTCAATTGAAACTGAAATCAACATAGAGCAGGTTACAACAGCAAACCAGTTAAAGAAATAGGTTTAAAACATACCTGTTGCGCCATTGGAGTTTCAATTCCATCCTTCAAATTTGAAAATAGTTGGTTTGAGTAAATACAGTAATGCAAGAGCAAAGGAGTATGAATCATAGCTACAGAACCTGACCTGAGAACAAATCTTCTTCTCCTTTAAGCATTGAGTTGGGATTCAGAGTGGTGGTCCTCGTGCTTTGGGAACTGCAGTTCCCTTACTAACTGCTCGTGTTTGGGTGCTCTGTGGTGGAAACGGTGCTGCATCAACTGGAATTGGGTTACTATCTGCCGGGGTTGGGGTTAGAAGGGGTGTAGCTGGTTCTCTGTCCAACTGGGTAGGGGTACAATCTGCGAGAGTCTGGGTTATGTGTGGTGGATCTGGTCCTTGGGCAAGTACAACCGTGGTTCTATCTGCATCAATTGGTAGCACTATCTTTTCTGAAGACCGTGTTGTTACTCCCTTAGATACTGCCATCATGCTCTCCAATTCAAATGGCTGATAAACAAGAAAAGTAATTGAAAGTATAGACATTGTATGATAGACAGGTGCAATGGATAGTGGGGAATAAAAGAGGGCATGAAATAATTCATATTTATGTTGTCTATCTAAACAGGATAGCATGACACAATTTCACATATATGATGGCTAACTAAACATGATAGCATGACACAATTTCACATTATGATGGCTAACTAAAAAAGATGGAAAGATCTAGTTCAAAATATGAGACTATGCAAACATGATGACATGACATAACTATATAATGTGTTTATTAAATAGGTTGGCATGCCATAATTCACATACATTCACGGATAGAGTGCCATAATTCAAAATATGATGACTGTAAACACTAAACAGGATGAGATGATTGTTATGACCGGTTTGGTCTATACTCGGAAGAGGCCCACCGGGCATTAGTATTAGGGGCTTGGCCCACAAGTTATCTTAGGCAAGTTATCTTAGGCTAAAGTTATAAATACTAGTTGTAAGACACCGTTTGAGATTAAGCAATAAAGATATTATAATCTTCTGTTGCCCGGCTCCCCAAGAAGCCGGAACCCTTGCCGCCACCGCACCCAACCCTAGCCGCGACGGCGCCCGCTCCAGCCCTCGTCCCCCTCCTCCTTGTCCATACAACCTACGTCGAAGGCCTGGTAGGAACCCTAGTCCTACCAATTTGGTATTCAGAGACACCAGACCGATCATGTCGCTTTCTCCATCACCATCGCCGCTACCAACCACCACCGCCCCACCTCCGCTGCCGACGGCCACTTCCACGCCGAAGCCGGCGATCACGGCCGGGACCGCCACCTCGCCAGCGCCGACCACCACCGCGGCGGAGCTGCCCCCCATCCTCTCGCCCGAGGAGGTGTCGGGCACCCTTTGGGAGCTCGTCCAGGCGGTCCGGGGCATCAGCCTCTATCTCGCTAGGAACCAGCCCCCGCCGCCGAGCGCCGACAGCACCACCTACGGGCCGCCGCCGCTCCAGTGGCCTGCCCCGGCCTTCCAGTCACCCTACGGAGGGGCGCCCCCGCCGCCGCTGATGCTGCAGCACTACCCGTCCACGAGGACTCCTTGGCCAGCGTGGCTGGCCACCATCGCACCGCTGGGGGGGCCCTCCCCAGCAGTTTCTACAGGCGCCACCGCCGGCCACCACGACGCTGGCTGCGGCGCCGCAGCACCACCAAGCGCCGCCACCGTCGATAGCACCACCACCCGCGCCCAGGCCCACTGGTCGGCCCCTACACCAGGTGCAGTTTCCGCCATCACCATCGCCGCTTCCCGCGTGGGCGGCCAGCTCGTCTCTGGGCCCAGTGTATACCACGATGCCGGAACACCCGACGCCCTCCCTTCAGTTTGATAGTCCCTCCAGCTCGGCGAACTACGCCCCGGAGATCCCCGACCCGGAACACGCGCTGTCATCGACTGCAGCAGCCCCCGGGCACGGCGGTCCGACACCCCCTCGATTCGCCAAACTGGACTTCGCCACTTACGAGGGCACGGAGGACCCCCTCAACTGGCTCAACCAGTGCGATCAGTTCTTTCGAGGGCAGCGGACGCTCACTTCTGATCATACCTGGCTCGCGTCCTATCATCCCCGAGGCGCGGCGCAGACCTGGTACTACGGCCTCGAGCAGGACGAGGGCGGCATGCCACCATGGGAGCGCTTCCCGGAGCTCTGTCTCCTCCAGTTCGGGCCTCCTATACGCGGGAGCCGACTGGCAGCCCTCGGCCGCTTACCTTTCACATCCACGGTGCAGGACTACGCCGATCATTTCCAGGCCCTGGCGTGCCATGCGTCGGGCGTCTCTGCGACTCAGCACGCCGATTTATTTGTGGGCGGTCTGCCGGACCATATTCGCGTCAACGTCGAGCTCTGGGACCAC
>NC_041392.1:216742894-216770764 GCF_002162155.2 Triticum dicoccoides | reverse complement strand
AACAACCGCTCGGACGGGGGGGCCGCCAGCCTAGTCGACCAGCGCCGACTCCACCAGCACCGGGCCGACCTCCTCCAGCTGCGACGGCCGCACCCCCGGCCACCACACGGACCTTCCATCGGTTGTCACCGGCCGAGCAGCAGGAGCGTCGCCGTCAGGGCCTCTGCTTCAACTGCGATGAGCCCTACACGCCGACCCATGTATGCCTCCACCTATTTTACTTGGAGACAGTCGACTACACCGAGGCGGACGACTCGACCGACGCGCCACCACCACCCGTGGCGGCTGCAGACACGCCCGCGGATTCCACGATGACGGCGTGCGTCGTCTCCCTCCACGCCCTCGCCGGCATCCGTGGCGAGCGGACCATGCTATTGCCGGTGACGGTCCATGGCGAGCGGCTGGTGGCCCTGCTGGATACTGGCTCCACCCATAACATTCTGCCCGAGGCGACCATGCGTCGTCTAGCCCTTCCGACGACGGGCGGGGAGCACCTGCGGATCACGGTGGCGACTGGCGATTACCTTCGGTGTCATGGGCTCGCCCGCGACGTTCCCATCTCCATCGGTAGCGAAACACTTCTCCATTACCTGTGCAGGGATCGACCTCGGCTGCTTCGACTTCATCCTCGGGGTGGATTTTCTCCGGACCTCGGTCCCATCCTGTGGGACTTTGACGCGCTCACGATGACGTTCTGGCGGCTGGGCCGCCGCATCCAGTGGGACGGCCTTGGGGGCGCTGAGCCGGCCGTGCCACACCTCCAGCTGGCCGCCACGTCATCGGAGGCCGAGCAACCCCTGCTGGATCCCCTTCTACAGCAGCACAACAACCTCTTCGACGAGCCACGGGGTCTTCCGCCCGCCCGGGTGTACGACCATCATATTCACCTCATGCCGGGCTCCACCCCCGTGGCGGTTCGGCCCTACCGCTACCCTCAGCTGCAGAAGGATGAGTTGCAGCGACAGTGTGCCCTTATGCTCGCCGCGAGCATCATCCGGATCTCCACGTCACCCTTCTCCGCACCGGTGCTTCTCGTCTGCAAGTCAGACGACACGTGGCATTTCTGCATCGACTACCGCACCCTAAACGCGCTCACGCTCAAGGACAAGTTCCCTATACCGGTGGTCGACGAGCTCTTGGATGAGCTCCATGGGGCGCGCTTCTTCACCAAGCTCGATCTCCGGTCGGGCTATCATCAGGTGCGTATGCATCCAGACGACATCGCCAAGATGGCGTTTCGCACCCACCATGGCCACTTTGAGTTCTTGGTGATGCCCTTCGGCCTCGCCAACGCCCCAACGACTTTCCAGGCCCTGATGAATGACGTCCTTCGACCCTACTTACAGCGGTTTGTGCTTGTTTTCTTTGATGACATTCTTATCTACAACGCCACCTGGGCCGAGCATCTCCAGCACGTCGCCATCGTCTTCAACGAGCTTCGGGCGCACCAGCTCCACCTTAAGCGCTCGAAGTGCTCGTTTGGGACACCTACCGTTGCCTACCTCGGCCATGTCATCTCGGCCGACGGGGTGGCTACGGACGCCGACAAAGTGGCGTCCATCTCCGCATGGCCGACGCCTCACTCGCCGCGGGCTCTCCGCGGGTTCCTTGGCCTCGCCGGCTACTACCGGAAATTTATCCAGGAGTTCGGGCTCATTGCGGCACCCCTCACGCGGTTGCTTCGTCGCGACGCTTTCGCCTGGGACGACGAGGCGACGACGGCGTTCAAGGCCCTCAAGGGGGCCCTCACGATGGGCCCCGTCCTCTAGATGCCCGACTTCGACCGCCCATTCATGGTGGACTGTAATGCCTCGGGCGCAGGTTTCGGTGCCGTGCTTCATCAGGGCGATGGGCCCCTCGCCTTCTTCAGCCGGCCTTTCGCTCCGCGCCATCTTAAGCTGGTGGCATACGAGCAGGAGCTTATTGGCCTTGTACAGGTCGTTTGTCATTGGCAGCTGTACTTGTGGGGACGGTCCTTCCACATTCGCACGGACCACTACAACCTGAAGTTCTTGCTGGACCAACGGCTGTCGACCGTACCACAGCACCAGTGGATCAGCAAGCTCTTCGGCTTCGACTTCTCCGTCGAGTATCGGCTGGGCCGCTTTAACACCATGGCCGACGCGCTGTCCCGTCGCGACTTCGACCTCGCTCCCTCCGCCGACGAGTCCTCTGGGGCGGCCCTGTGCATGCGCTCCAGGCCGATGTTCGATCTCTTCGCCGACATTCGCCGTGCAACTGCGACGGCCGACGACGCCGTCCTTCTTCAGCAGCAGCTCACGGCCGGCGACCTGGAGGAGCCTTGGCGCTTCTCTGACGGACTGCTTCTCCATGGGCGCCGGATCTTTGTTCCGATGCACGATGATCTCCGTCACCAGGTGTTATAGCTCGCCC
This sequence comes from Triticum dicoccoides, assembly GCF_002162155.2. Classification (NCBI taxonomy): domain Eukaryota; kingdom Viridiplantae; phylum Streptophyta; class Magnoliopsida; order Poales; family Poaceae; genus Triticum; species Triticum dicoccoides. The sequence continues at coordinate 216,768,370 of NC_041392.1, read as the reverse complement.
TATCGGCGGGTCATGAGGGTGTGCAGAAAACCTCCATCATCTTCGCGCTGACTTCTACATCCCTGGCGATCGCGCCCTGGTCCACAACTGGGTTCGGTCTTGTCAGACATGCCAACGCAACAAGACGGAGACCCTGAGGCCGGCTGGGTTACTTCAGCCCTTGGAGGTGCCGTCTCAGGTCTGGGCGGATATATCCATGGACTTCATCGAGGGCCTTCCCAAGGTGGGCGGCAAGTCGGTCATCCTCATGTTGGTCGACCGCTTCTCCAAGTATACCCACTTCATCGCGCTCGGCCATCCGTACACGACGGCGTCAGTGGCCCGGGCCTTCTTCGACGGCATCGTCCGTCTACACGGGTTCCTTGCTTCGATCGTCAGTGGTCGGGACCCAGTGTTCACGGGCCATGTCTGGCGTGACCTCTTCAGGATGGCGGGTGTCCAGCTCCGCCTGAGTACGGCGTTCCATCCTCAGACGGACGGTCAGTCCGAGGTGGTTAATAAGGTCATTGCCATGTATTTGCGTTGTGTGACAGGTGATCGGCCTCGAGCGTGGGTGGACTGGCTCTCTTGGGCGGAGTACTGCTACAACACCTCCTATCACTCCGCCCTGCGCGCAACGCCATTTGAGGTGGTCTATGGTCGACCATCCCCGCCTATACTTCCGGTGGACCCGGAGACGGCTCGGACGGAGGTTGCGGGTGACCTTATCCGCACCCGTGACGAGATGCTTGCTGAGGTCCGTCAGCGTCTCCTTCAGGCACAGCAGATGGCCAAGCACTACTACGACGATCATCATCGTGAGGCGGAGTTCGCGGTGGGTGACTGGGTGTGGCTGTGTCTTCTCCACCGCTCTATGCAGTCACTCGACCGCGCGCGAAGCACAAGCTCGGCCCTCGCTATGTCGGGCCCTTCCCTATCTTGGAGCACATTGAGAAGGTGGCCTATCGACTTCAGCTTCCAGCCCGCGCTCGCATCCACGACGTCTTCCATGTGGGGCTGCTCAAGCCTTTCCGTGGCGAGCCACCGGCGGCTCCTCCGGCGTTTCCTCCAACCGCCGATGGTCGCATTCTTCCAGAGCCGGCAAAGGTGTTGCAGGCGCATCTCCGTCGTGGCGTGTGGTTCATCCTCGTTCAGTGGGCGGGCCTTCCAAAGGAGGAGGCTACTTGGGAGCAGCATGAGGAATTCCGCCAACACTATCCAGACTTTCAGCTCGAGGACGAGCTGTTTGCGCAGGCGGGGAGAGATGTTATGACCAGTTTGGTCTATACCCGGAAGAGGCCCACCGGGCATTAGTATTAGGGGCTTGGCCCACAAGTTATCTTAGGCTAAAGTTATAAATACTAGTTGTAAGACACCGTTTGAGATTAAGCAATAAAGATATTATAATCTTCTGTTGCCCGGCTCCCAAGGAGCCGGAACCCTAGCCGCCGCACCCAACCCTAGCCGCGACGGTGCCCGCTCGCTGGCGTGCCCGCTCCAGCCCTCGTCCCCCTCCTCCTTGTCCATACAACCTACGCGGAAGGCCTGGTAGGAACCCTAGTCCTACCAATGATATAACTATATGATGTGTTTATTAAATGGGTTGTTGTCACATCCCTAGCTTCTGGCATTGCACTAGGGTAACTTCATGTGTGCATCATGTTTAAACTTTGAAAGAAACTTGAAATGGGGATTGCCTAAACCCTAGCATTAAAGGAATTCACTAGGTTCAACCAAAATATTTCCAGTAAATCCAAATGGCCTTAAAAATGTTCATCATTCTTGGAAAAAGCTGGAAACAGTAACCAGAGGTGATGCACATTTTTGCATGACATATTTGGGCTCTGGATTAAATCATACTCTATTTGCATTTGGGCATTTAAATGCTATTAAATATTTTAAATGCTCAAATAATCATAAACTAAAATGTTTACTGTAGGATATATTCCCAACAGTGATCATGAGTAGTTTCATGATTTTTGGAAGTGTCTAAGTATTTTTTTAATAAAGCCCTAAAGACTACAGAATAATAGAAAACAAAATTAAAAGAGAAAGAGGGAGAACTTACCTGGCGGGCCAACCTGCCCACCACTGTAGCAGCCCAGCTGGGCAAAGCCAGCCCAGCCCACCTCCACCTCCCTGTCGTGTTCCACCTCCTGCCAGTGGGCAGGAGGGCGTGTGCCCGCGGCCCGCACGCACGCGCCTCGCCACCTCCTGCCTCCCTGCTTGTCCTGGCCTTCTCTACATGCGACACGCCACCCTCTGGAACTCTCTCGCTCTCTCCCGACCTCTTCCCCCTCCTCTGCTCCCTCTCCCTCTCGAGCCCGAGCACAGCCGCAGCCGCGCCGTTGTAACGCCGCAGCCACCGGCCCTACCGCGCCTCACCGATGTGTCCATGATCTCCGCCTCGACGCTCTCGTCCTCCTCGTAGACTCGCTCGACGCCGGACGCCCCAAAACGCTGCCCCGGACCTCGTCTTCATTGTTCGTCCGCCGAGATCGCTGGTGACCTCCCATCTTCATCAGCTCCTCCCCGACCTCGCCGACCCGCTCGTCGTGACCGTGGTGAGCTGCTGGCCGATCCCCCCTCTCCGTTCTCTTCCTCGCATGCCGTAGCGACCGCACCAAGCTTGACCGCACCCGCCGCCGCTTGCGCCCGCCGGCGACGTGGCCCCGGCAACCAAATGGCCCGGGCGTCGTGTCCAACATGCTCGCCGCCTCGCGTAGCTGATGTAGGTGCCCTGTATGCGCTACCACGGCCACTGCAGCCCCGTAGCCACAAACACCCGAACGCCGGCGCCGCCCCGAGCTCGTTTCCGGCGAGCTCCGGCCGTCCCCGCTGCTGCCGCGTGCCGCCTTGGATGCGGGCGAGCCCCAGCTCCCTGCGCGTGCCCTACGCTGCTCGATTGGGCGCCGGAGGAGCAATCCCGCGCCCTCCGCCGCGTTTGCTGCCGCCGGCGGCTAAACGCCAGCGCGTTAGCCCCAGTTGACCAAGGAGTTTGACCTCCCCTGGCTCAATGACAGGTGGGGCCACCCTGCTAACTAACCTAGATTAGGATTAACTAACCTAGCTAATTTAGCTTAGCTACTGACATGCGGGCCCCGCCCGGCTAACTAAGTTAGTTAGGGCTAACCCTATTTAGGTTAGTTAGGTTAGCCACTGACGTGTGGGTCTAGGGACTAATTAGCCTAGATTAACTTTTAGTTAGTGCTACTTAACCCTGTTAGTTGACCGAGTCACTAACTAGTGGACCCCACTGGTCAGGTTTGACCTGGACCGCCCCGTTGACCTGCTGACGTCACACTGACTTAGTGCTGACGCAGTAACTCTTTTCCTGGTTTTATTCTTTTACAGGAAATTCCAGAAAATAGCCAAAACTTCTAAAAATCATAGAAATTCAACCGTAACTCCAAATGAAATAATTTATATATGAAAAATTATCAGAAAAATATGAAGAATTTGTTTATGGCATTCTCATGCATGTTTGAACAACTTACAACCACTGTATATGACAATTTGAATCAATGGTATTTGAAATGCCTCATGTGGAGTTCAAATTTGAATCTAGTGTTCAAACCAACTCCATTTAAATCGTTGCTAGCTGCATTAGCTCAAATCACAGCATATTTCCATGTCACATTCATGCATCATATTGTTGCATTGCATTGATTGTGTTTCTTCTCTGTTCCCGGTAATTGTCCCCTCTCAATAGACGTTGCTTCGATGATGTGATCGATCACACCAATGGAGAACTATACTATCTTCAAAAGTGTCAGGCAAGCAAAACCCCCTTGTTCATTTCGATACAATCCCACTCTCTCGCTCCTGCTCTCTTTTACTGCATTAGGACAACAACGATTCAACTGTTACATGCCGCGGTAGTTGAACCCTTTTCCTCTGCATGACCTGTCATTGCCACAGTAAATAGATGAAACCCACTAGCATGAGTAGGAGTTTTTTGAGACCTGATGTGCCTACTCATTTATGCTTGTTTGTCATGCCTGCTACTGCTTAGAGTTGAGTCAGGTCTGATTCATCGGGGATGAATTGGAATGGTGATGAACATGTCCTACTGTGTGTGAGCTAAGTGTGTGAACAAGATTTGGTAAAGGTAGTGGTGAGAGGCCATGTAGGAGTACATGGTGGGTTGTCTCATTGAAACCGTCCTCAGGAACCGAGTTCTGTGTTTGTGATCCATGAACAGCTACTTCCACGCATTGGGCCCGAAACCAATGGACCCTCTCGACTTATTAACTGCCCTTGCCCTCTGTCCAGGAGTTGCAACTAGTTTTTGGTGTTTGTAGGATATGTGTTGGCGGCCGTGCGTAGCGCTGAACCTAGGGGTGGGCTATGATGCGGTAGATACACCGTGGCACGGTGTACCGGGCACCCTTTGGTGTCTCTAGAACCCTACACACATCGTTTGGGGCTGTGAGCGAAACTCCGGTCGGATCTCCTCGCGGATGGAACCCGAATAGGCGACAAACCTGGACTAGAGACTTGTGTGGTTAGTCAGGTCGTGGCCGACTCCCTCGCCAGGCTTCCACTTGAAGGTTGCCGAGATACACGACGTGTACATGGTGGTAAGTGGCGAGAGCGTGTGTGAAGAAGTACACCCCTGCAGGGTTATAAATGATCTATTCGAATAGCCGTGTCCGCGGTAAAGGACTTCTGGGTTGCATATAACAGTTCATAGACAAGTGAAAGTGGATACTCTAAAACTCGCAAGATAAGTGTGAGTGCTATGGATGGCCTTCTCATAGGGAGATGGGAGCGGATCCATAGTGGTGTATTGAATGGTGAATATGTGGACTTGTGTGCGCCACCTCAAAAGAGTTGCTTGCAGTCGTAGTTCAGGTTAGCCACTGAGTCAAAGCTGGCTTGCTGCAGTTAAACTCCACCACCCCCTTTATTGATACCGATGCATATGTAGATAGTTCTGATGTAAGTCTTGATGGGTACATTTGTACTCACGTTTGCCTATTTTATGTTTTGTAGAGAGACGTCAGTCTCGCTAGTAGTTCCGTGTGGACTTCGACGTTTAGCTTGATACCTCAGCTATGATCTTGTGCCCTCGGCAGGATCTGGTAGATAGTCAGGCTTCTTAGCCTTTTTCATTTGTAGATGTCTGTACTCAGACATGTTAAGCTTCCGCTTGTGCTTTGATTTGTATGCTATGATTGTTGGGTCATGAGACCCATGTTTGTAATATCTCGCTCCTCGGAGCCTAATGAATAAATACTTGAGTTGTAGAGTTATGTTGTGATGCCATGTTGTATTTACACATATCGAGCATATTGTGTGTATGATTGAAATGCTTGGTATGTGTGGGATCCGACAATCTAGTTGTTTATCCTTGGCAGCCTCTCTTATGGGGAAATGTAGTCTAGTGCTTCCATGAGCCATAGTAGTCCGCTACAGCCCGGTTCACCAGAGTCCTGTTAGCCCAGCACTACTACTCAGGACGCTTGACTGGCCGACATGTGTTTCACTTCGTTCCTGTGTCTGTCCCTTCGGGGAAATATCACGCGGTGACATCCGGAGTCCTGCCTAGCCTGCTATAGCTCGGGTTCCCAGAGTCCTGTTAGCCCAGTGCTACAGCCCGGATTCACACACTGCTGACGGACATGCTCGATGTGATTCATGTATGACTGCCCCCATAGGTTAGTGCCGCTTTGGGTTGACGACTAGCCATGTCGGCCCGGGTTCTCTTTCATATGGATGCTAGCGACACTATCATATACGTGAGCCAAAAGGCGCAAACGGTCCCGGGCCATGGTAAGGTGACACCCGTGGGAATACCGTGCGTGAGGCCGCAAAGTGATATGAGGTGTTACCGGCTAGATCGATGTGACTTGGAATCGGGGTCCTCACAGCTTTGGTATCAGAGCCTGACTGCCTGTAGGATTACCAAGCCAAACCGGTCGAAGTTGTGTCTAGAAATGCTTTAGTTATGTAGGGGAATTGATTGTGGAAGGGAACGTAAGGCTCTTTTTACTCCTTTACCTTATGCCCTCTAGTCTGAGTCATTCTCTTCTCATTCTACGCGGGTTAAGAAACTAGGCCTTCTCATCTATCTATCAGGATGACGTGTTACTAAACAGTAGTTGCCTAGGATTGTTGAGTTCAAGCCCCAGTTCGGTTCCTACTATCTTCTGTATGTTCGTAGTTGGTCTCTGTACCTCGATATTGTGATTCTGAGTGGCTATGCCACCATTTTTGTAGCATGTCTCCAATCTTTTTTGAGCATTTATAGCCATTACGCTGGCCGAGTCATCCTAGGTTTCTAGATAGTCTGATGCACTTGCAATCATTCCTCCATGTTCCTGATGTCCATTTGGGCCAGATTAATCACACTAATCGGTGAGTTGAGGTACTCTATTGCCTCGACATATACGTTGGAGCTATTGTTATGATCCTATGTGTTTAGGGAGTCACCTAGTAATCTAGCCATGTTTTATGTTTCCGGTGTGATGATTCTAGCCATTATTCTCGAGAGCATCCCGTGATGCTACTTAGTAGTAGGTATTCTACTCCTGGGTTTTTGAAACCCGAGATTCACCCTACTTCATGTTGATAGTGTTTGCTAGTTCCTTTAGGATATTAGTAACCTTTGCGATAGACCTCGATATCCGTGGTATTTTCCTCTTCCAAATACCACGAGCTACTTATGGCAGAAGTTCCTCATTGAACTGAAAGATCACAATAAGAGTGCTCTTGAGGAGTTCTCCATTCTACCTTGTGAATCTGCCAGTTCTACCTTTCTACATGGGTTATCCGGAAGAAATATTAAGCTTTGCTCGACACACTAATCTATGCATCCACAACTCAGAAAATCAGATGTTCTTTTGAGTTGTCCCTCTTTAGTTGTTTTCTGACCTTCGTCTATCAATTGATAGTCAGGAGTAGTTGTGCATTCATGTTCATCGATGCCTTTTACTCTTGTGGTCTGTCAAGCCATTCTATTCCAGAATGACTAGGAGAAACAAACTCCAGTACCTCGTCCATATCCAGGATTGGGTCAAAATAGTTGTGTATCGCAGATCAAAATGCCAATCCAGCTTTTGATTCTGTTCTACCCCAAAGTATTACCATCTTATGTCAAGAATGTCATGGGAATTGCACACCATCTTATGAATTCTTGATACAGTGATACCTCTCGCCATCGTTGTTCATTCCTTGGTTCCTGTGTTGCTGCAACCGGAATACTGACAAGTGAATCATGATGTGTGAAATCAATACTCCTAGCAATTGCATTGCTTGGTAGTTAAAGGACAATATTCTCATCCTTAGCGTGTTGGTTATTGAATCACCATCCTAGGACTGATCGTGCTACCTAGTCCATTTTTGTTGGTGCACTCTTCGATCGATGAGTTAGGATTTTGTCAAACTCTTGCTCTTTTGATCACATCGTCTTGCCTTGAAAAGCAAGAATGTTCTCGAGCTTAGTAACATATTGGTGGTTCATGATTTTCCAAATATCTTCTCGGAAGTGTTACCAGGTTGTCACCTGACCGCTATGTTGAGTTCGTGATCAAGTTGGTTTTCTTGTAAACCACTACTTCTCCAAGAATCCGTGTTGGATACCCCGGAACTAGTTGGTTGAGCTAAACAACAACTTGGAGAGTTGGAAGATAAAAGCTTGCCAGCTTAGTTCATTTCAAGGGATATAATTGCATGTGTTGAAGACAGATGATATCTTCATCGATTGGTCCCTGTGATCAGTTGTTGGATCTATTGTCGTATCAAAAATTTGATTTGAGTATGGGCTATCATCAAATCAAATCAGAACCAACAATGTTCATAATGTTGTCTTACTCGTGGTTGATCCCTCGAGCATACACCATTATATCTTTTGGGTCTGACCAATGCTATCACTTGATCACATAGTTATGGAATTCCATCACCATGGAAACCTGGATGAATTGTTGTTGAGCCCATCAGCAACACTGCTACCTTCTCCATGATTCGTGTTGAACATCCAGCTAGTAATGGAAATTTATAAGCATTATCTTCGTGTTCCGTTCATGAAGCATATGTTCGGATGAAAGAAGTGACTTCCTCTAATTCATGTGCATTTGATGCAAGTTGCCGCCGTGAATTCGAGAAAGTCAATGTTGCTTTCTCTGGAATCATCCCAAATCGGTCATGCATACGTGCGAAGTATTCTATGGTTTGGAGACTTGCAACCTTCATTCTATATGTATCCCTAGCACACCAAGCCATTGCTTGATTTGTTCAAGGATAATAAGTTCTAAGTGCTAGTCTTGAAGGTACCAGACGGATTTGTACAGGATTCTATTATCCTCAATGATGGTTCCCAATTGAAACTCGGTAGTGTTGCATTGTAATACTACTATGTGGTCATGCTTGTCTAGGATAGCGTGTTCACATGCGTGTAGCAGAACCAGCTCATGTTTTGGAGCTTACTATCGTAGTTCATTCCCCGAGAATCTTGCAACGCCATCTCGTCGATTTGTGTTGCAAAATTTCATTTTTCTTTCTAGACTTGATGAGTCTGGAATATCCTGTTACCAACCAGATCTGAATCTTAGGCAGATATGATGGTTGGAACTTTTCCAAGATCTATGATGTAGGTCCCGACAAGGTTGATGTTCTGGCTGACACACCTAGCCGGAAGATCTATCACTGTAGTATCTTGATTGAGCTATTTGACCATATTCTCCATGAGGATTTCGTGCAACTTATTCTAGAAGTTGTTCCTTAGGGGTCCTTGTACTCTCAGTTTCCTCGGTTATGCTATAACCATTCAAACAGGGGAATCACTCTCGTCTGTTGAGCTTTTCCCCAGTCACTAGAATCATTCCCAGTATTTGCATTTTGTTCCCAGCTTGCACCCGTCATTGTGTCAGTCTACCATGCGTCCCATCCATTTTCGATGATAAGCAAAAGCATCCATCGTGTTGTCTTCAACAAGGTAGTCCGGATCATCCATTCGAATCCGGATATGCCATCCTTTCATACCCCGCCAAACGGTTGTTTGTGAATTTCCTTAGGCTAGTATAGAGAGTTCCAATGATCTTTGTATCAAAAGTAATTCTTTTTGCCACTTAAGAGAATAATTCTATGAGTCGCCCTTCATGAGGTGCCACATTATGGAATCATGGCAATCAACTCCTCACTACGTTGGAAACCGTTCACCACCCTCTTAGATGTGGAATTGTTGCCTACCTAGTGATCCTTTGTCATGTGTTTCACTCCATCCCTCTAGACGTATGCTCCGTGTCTTAGCTCGAGAGATGTTTCAGCGTCTCGCTCCATGAGTTGATCCTAAGTTGTTCGATCTTCGATAAGATCGATCCTTCTAGAGATTTCCCTTTCCTCTCATTTGTCATGTTAGTTGGAGTTCTCAGAGCACGACATCGAGACAATGATGGTGATCGAATCAACGTTCTTATCAAGTGCAACTTGGATCGTGAAGATTGTGTTAGTTGTGTTCCACTTTATCTTACCCTACGCTTGAATCTCGGGACAAGATTCTTGTTTAGTGGGGGTGAGTTGTCACATCCCTAGCTTCTGGCATTGCACTAGGGTAACTTCATGTGTGCATCATGTTTAAACTTTGAAAGAAACTTGTAATGGGGATTGCCTAAACCCTAGCATTAAAGGAATTCACTAGGTTCAACCAAAATATTTCCAGTAAATCCAAATGGCTTTAAAAAATGTTCATCATTCTTGGAAAAAGCTGGAAACAGTAACCAGAGGTGATGCACATTTCTGCATGACATATTTGGGCTCTGGATTAAATCATACTCTATTTGCATTTGGGCATTTAAATGCTATTAAATATTTAAATGCTCAAATAATCATAAACTAAAATGTTTACTGTAGGATATATTCCCAACAGTGATCATGAGTAGTTTCATGATTTTTGGAAGTGTCTAAGTATTTTTTAATAAAGCCCTAAAGACCACAGAATAATAGAAAACAAAATTAAAAGAGAAAGAGGGAGAACTTACCTGGCGGGCCAACCGGCCCACCACTGTAGCAGCCCAGCCGGGCAAAGCCAGCCCAGCCCACCTCCACCTCCCTGTTGTCTTCCACCTCCTGCCAGTGGGCAGGAGGGCGTGTGCCCGCGGCGCGGACGCACGCGCCTCGCCACCTCCTGCCTCCCTGCTTGTCCTGGCCTTCTCTACACGCGCCACGCCACCCCCTGGAACTCTCTCACTCTCTCCCGACCTCTTCCCCCTCCTCTGCTCCCTCTTCCCCTCGAGCCCGAGCACAGCCGCAGCCCCGCCGTTGTAACGCCGCAGCCATCAGCCCTACCGCGCCTCGCTGACGTGTCCATGAGCTCCGCCTCGACGCCCTCGTCCTCCTCGTAGACTCGCTCGACGCCGGACGCCCCAAAACGCTATCCCCGACCTTGTCTTCATCGTTCGGCCGCCGAGATCGCCGACAACCTCCCGTCTTCATCAGCTCCTCCCCGACCTCGCCGACCCGCTCGTCGTGACCATGGTGAGCTGCTGGCCGATCCCCCGCTCTCCGTTCTCTTCCTCGCATGCCGTAGCGACCGCACCAAGCTTGACCGCACCCGCCGCCGCTTGCGCCCACCGCCGATGTGGCCCCGGCAACCAAATGGCCCGGGCGTCGTGTCCAACATGCTCGCCGCCTCGCCTAGCTGCTGTAGGTGCCATGAACGCGCTACCACGGCCACTGCAGCCCCGTAGCCACAAACACCCGAACGCCGGCGCCGCCCCGAGCTCGTTACCGGCGAGCTCCGGCCGTCCCCGCTGCTGCCGCATGCCGCCCTGGATGTGGGCGAGCCCCAGCTCCCCGCGCGTGCCCTCCGTTGCTCGATTGGGCGTCGGAGGAGCAATCCCGCGCCCTTCGCCGCGTCTGCTGCCGCCGGCGCATTAGCCCCAGTTGACCAAGGGGTTTGACCTCTCCTGGCTCAATGACAGGTGGGGCCGCCCTGCTAACTAACCTAGATTAGGATTAACTAACCTAGCTAATTTAGCTTAGCTACTGACATGCGGGCCCCGCCCGGCTAACTAAGTTAGTTAGGGCTAACCCTATTTAGGTTAGTTAGGTCAGCCACTGACGTGTGGGTCCAGGGACTAATTGTTGGGGATCGTAGCAGAAATTAAAAAATTTCTACGCATCACCAAGATCAATCTATGGAGTATTCTAGCAACAAGGGGAATAGGAGTGCAACTACATACCCTTGTAGATCACAAGCGGAAGCGTTCAAGTGAACGTGGATGATGGAGTCGTACTCGCCGTGATCCAAATCATTGATGACCAAGTGCCGAACGGACAGCACCTCCGTGTTCAACACACATACGGTTGGGAAGACGTCTCCTCCTTCTTGATCCAGCAAGGGGGAAGGAGAGGTTGATGAAGATCCAGCAGCACAACGGCGTGGTGGTGGATGCAGCAGGATCCCGGCAGGGCTTCGCCAAGCACAAGCGAGGAGGAGAGGTGTTACGGAGGGAGAGGGAGGCGCCAAGAGCAAGGTGCGGCTGCCCTCCCTCCCTTCCACTATATATAGGGGCTAGGGGGGAGCATGCCCCCTTGGAGATCCCATCTAAAGGGGGGGCGGCCCCTGGGGGCAACGGCCACATTAGGGTTTCCAACCAGGGGGGCGCATGCCCCCTCAGGGGGCAACGCCCCCCTAGGGTTTCCAACCCTAGGCGCCTTGGGCCCTTGGGTGGGGCGCACCAGCCCATCAGGGGCTGGTTCCCACGCCACTTCAGCCCATGGGGCCCTCCGGGATAGGTGGCCCCATCCGATGGACCCCCGGGACCCTTCTGGTGGTCCCGGTACAATAGCGGTAACCCCCGAAACCTTCCCGCTGGCCGAAACTGGACTTCCTATATATAAATCTTTACCTCCGGACCATTCCGTAACTCCTCGTGACGTCCGGGATCTCATCCGGGACTTCGAACAACTTTCGGGTTACTGCATACTAATATCTCTACAACCCTAGCGTCACCGAACCTTATGTGTGTAGACCCTACGGGTTCGGGAGACACGCAGACATGACCGAGACGCCTCTCCGGTCAATAACCAACAATGGGATCTGGATACCCATGTTGGCTCCCACATGCTCCTCGATGATCTCATCGTATGAACCACGATGTCGAGGACTTAATCAATCCCGTATTCAATTCCCTTTGTCAATCGGTACGTTACTTTCCCGAGACTCGATCATCGGTATCCTAATACCTTGTTTAATCTCATTACCGGCAAGTCACTTTACTCGTATCGTAATGCATGATCCCATGACCAACCCTTGGTCACATTGAGCTCATTATGATGATGCATTACCGAGTGGGCCCAGAGATACCTCTCCGTCATACGGAGTGACAAATCCCAGTCTCGATTCGTGCCAGCCCAACAGACACTTTCGGAGATACCCGTAGTGCACCTTTATAGCCACCCAGTTATGTTATGACGTTTGATACACCCAAAGCACTCCTACAGTATCCGGGAGTTGCACAATCTCATGGTCTAAGGAAATGATACTTGGCATTAGAAAATCTCTCACAAAACGAACTTACACGATCTTTGTGCTATGCTTAAGTTTGGGTCTTGTCCATCACATCATTCTCCTAACGATGTGATCCCGTTATCAATGACATCCCCATGTCCATAGCCAGGAAACCATGACTATCTATTGATCAACGAGCTAGTCAACTAGAGGCTCACTAGGGACACATTGTGGTCTATGTATTCACACATGTATTACAATTTCCGGATAATACAATTATAGCATGAATAATAGACAATTATCATGAACAAGGAAATATAATAATCATTTTATTATTGCCTCTAGGGCATATTTCCAACAGTCTCCCACTTGCACTAGAGTCAATCATCTAGTTACATTGTGATGAATCGAACACCCATGGAATTCTGGTGTTGACCATGTTTTGCTCTAGGGAGAGGTTTAGTCAACGGATCTGCTACATTCAGGTCCGTATGTACTTTACAAATTTCTATGTCTCCATTTTGAACACTTTCACGAATGGAGTTGAAGCGACGCTTGATATGCCTGGTCTTCCTGTGAAACCTGGGCTCCTTGGCAAGGGCAATAGCTCCAATGTTGTCACAGAAGAGAGTCATCGGCCCCGACGCATTGGGTATGACTCTTAGGTCGGTGATGAACTCCTTCACCCAGATTGCTTCTTGTGCTGCCTCCGAGGCTGCCATGTATTCTGCTTCACATGTAGATCCCGCCACGATGCTTTGCTTGCAACTGCACCAGCTTACTGCCCCACCATTCAAAATATACACGTATTCGGTTTGTGACTTAGAGTCATCCAGATCTGTGTCGAAGCTAGCGTCGACGTAACCCTTTACGACGAGCTCTTCGCCACCTCCATAAACGAGAAACATATCCTTGGTCCATTTCAGGTACTTCAGGATATTCTTGACCGCTGTCCAGTGTTCCATGCCGGGATTACTTTGGTACCTTCCTACCAAACTTACGGCAAGGTTTACATCAGGTCTGGTACACAGCATAGCATACATGATAGACCCTATGGCCGAGGCATAGGGGACGACTCTCATCTTTTCTCTATCTTCTGTCGTGGTCGGGCATTGAGCCGTGCTCAATTGCACACCTTGCAATACAGGCAAGAACCCCTTGTTGGACTGATCCATATTGAACTTCTTCAATATCTTGTCAAGGTACATACTTTGTGAAAGACCGATGAGGCGTCTCGATCTATCTCTATAGATCTTGATGCTTAATATATAAGCAGCTTCTCCAAGGTCCTTCATTGAAAAACACTTGTTCAAATAGGCCTTTATGCTTTCCAAGAATTCTATATCATTTCCCATCAATAGTATGTCATACACATATAATATGAGAAATGCTACAGAGCTCCCACTCACTTTCTTGTAAACGCAGGCTTCTCCATAAGTCTCCATAAACCCAAACGCTTTGATCATCTCATCAAAGCGAATGTTCCAACTCCGAGATGCTTGCACCAGCTCATAGATTGAGCGTTGGAGCTTGCACACCTTGTTAGCATTCTTAGGATCGACAAAACCTTCCGGCTGCATCATATACAATTCTTCTTTAAGAAAGCCGTTAAGGAATGCCGTTTTGACGTCCATTTGTCATATCTCATAATCATAGAATGCGGCAATTGCTAACATGATTCGGACAGACTTCAGCTTCGCTACGAGTGAGAAAGTCTCATCGTAGTCAACCCCTTGAACTTGTCGATAACCCTTAGCGACAAGTCGAGCCTTATAGATGGTCACATTACCATCCGCGTCTGTCTTCTTCTTAAAGATCCATTTATTTTCTATGGCTTGCCGATCTTCGGGCAAGTCAGTCAAAGTCCATACTTTGTTTTCATACATGGATTCTATCTCGGATTTCATGGCTTCTAGCCATTTGTCGGAATCTGGGCCCGCCATCGCTTCTTCATAGTTCGAAGGTTCACCGTTGTCTAACAACATGATTTCCAAGACAGGGTTGCCGTACCACTCTGGTGCTGAACATGTCCTTGTGGACCTACGAAGTTTAGTAGGAGCTTGATCCGAAGTATCTTGATCATCATCATTAACTTTCTCTCTAATCGGTGCAGGCACCACAGGAACATTTTCCTGAGCTGCGCTACTCTCTGCTTCAAGAGGCAGTACTTCATCAAGCTCTACTTTCCTCCCACTTACTTCTTTCAAGAGAAACTCCTTCTCTAGAAAGGATCCATTCTTGGCAACGAAGATCTTGCCTTCGGATCTGAGGTAGAAGGTATACCCAATGGTTTACTTAGGGTATCCTATGAAGACGCATTTTTCCGACTTGGGTTCGAGCTTTTCAGGTTGAAGTTTCTTGACATAAGCATTGCATCCCCAAACTTTTAGAAACGACAGCTTAGGTTTCTTCCCAAACCATAATTCATACGGTGTCGTCTCAACGGATTTCGACGGAGCCCTATTTAAAGTGAATGCGGCAGTCTCTAAAGCATAGCCCCAAAATGATAGCGGTAAATCGGTAAGAGACATCATAGATCGCACCATATCTAATAGAGTGCGATTACGACGTTTGGACACACCATTACGCTGAGGTGTTCCAGGCGGCGTGAGTTGTGAAACTATTCCACATTTTCTTAAGTGTGTGCCAAATTCGTGACTCAAGTATTCTCCCCCACGATCTGATCGCAAGAAATTGATTTTCCTGTCATGTTGATTCTCAACCTCACTCTGAAATTCCTTGAACTTTTCAAAGGTCTCAGACTTGTGTTTCATTAAGTAGACATACCCATATCTACTCAAGTCATCAGTGAGGGTGAGAACATAACGATAGCCACCGCGAGCCTCAACACTCATTGGACCGCACACATCAGTATGTATGATTTCCAATAAGTTGGTTGCTCGCTCCATTGTTCCTAAGAACGGAGTCTTGGTCATCTTACCCATGAGGCATGGTTCGCACGTGTCAAATGATTCATAATCAAGAGACTCTAAAAGTCCATCTGCATGGAGCTTCTTCATGTGTTTGACACCTATGTGACCAAGGCGGCAGTGCCACAAGTATGTGCGACTATCATTATCAACCTTACATCTTTTGGTATTCACACTATGAATATGTGTAGCATTACGCTCGAGATTCATTAAGAATAAACCATTCACCATCGGAGCATTACCATAAAACATATCTCTCATATAAATAGAACAACCATTATTCTCGGATTTAAATGAGTAGCCATCTCGTATTAAACGAGATCCTGATACAATGCTCATGCTCAAAGCTGGCACTAAATAACAATTATTGAGGTTTAAAACTAATCCCGTAGGTAAATGTAGAGGTAGTGCGCCGACGGCAATCACATCGACCTTGGAACCATTCCCGACGCGCATCATCACCTCGTCCTTCGCCAGTCTTCGTTTTTTTCCGCAGCTCCTGCTTTGAGTTACAAATGTGAGCAACCGCACCGGTATCAAATACCCAGGAGCTACTATGAGTACTGGTAAGGTACACATCAATTACATGTATATCACATATACCTTTCGTGATGCCGACCTTCTTGTCCGCTAAGTATTTGGGGCAGTTCCGCTTCCAGTGACCACTTCCCTTGCAATAAAAACACTCAGTCTCGGGCTTGGGTCCATTCTTTGGCTTCTTCCCGGCAGCTTGCTTACCGGGCGCGGCAACTCCCTTGCCATCCTTCTTGAATTTCTTCTTACCCTTGCCTTTCTTGAACTTAGTGGTTTTATTCACCATCAACACTTGATGTTCCTTTTTGACTTCTACCTCTGCTGATTTCAGCATTGCAAATACTTCAGGAATGGTCTTTTCCATCCCCTACATATTGAAGTTCATCACAAAGCTCTTGTAGCTCGGTGGAAGCGACTGAAGGATTCTGTCAATGACCGCGTCATCCGGGAGATTAACTCCCAGTTGAGTCAAGCGGTTATGCAACCCAGACATTTTGAGTATGTGCTCGCTGACAGAACTATTTTCCTCCATCTTACAGCTGAAGAACTTGTCGGAGACTTCATATCTCTCGACCGGGGCATGAGCTTGAAAAACCATTTTTAGCTCTTCGAACATCTCATATGCTCCGTGTCTCTCAAAATGCTTTTGGAGCCCCGGTTCTAAGCTGTAAAGCATGCCGCACTGAACGAGGGAGTAATCATCAGCACGTGTCTGCCAAGCGTTCATAACGTCTTGGTTCTATGGGACGGGTGCGTCACCTAGCGGTGCTTCTAGGACATAATCTTTCTTGGCAGCTATGAGGATGATCCTTAGGTTCCGGACCCAGTCCGTATAGTTGTTGCCATCGTCTTTCAGCTTGGTTTTCTCTAGGAATGCGTTGAAGTTGAGGACAACGTGGGCCATTTGATCTACAAGACATATTGTAAAGATTTTAGACTAAGTTCATGATAATTAAGTTCATCTAATCAAATTATTAAATGAACTCCCACTCAGATAGACATCCCTCCAGTCATCTAAGTATAACATGATCCGAGTTAACTAGGCCGTGTACGATCATCACGTGAGACGGACTAGTCAACATCGGTGAACATCTTCATGTTGATCGTATCTTCTATACGACTCATGCTCGGCCTTTCGATCTTCTGTGTTCCGAGGCCATGTCTGTACATGCTAGGCTCATCAAGTCAACCTAAGTGTATTGCGTGTGTAAATCTATCTTACACCCATTGTATTCGAATGTTAGAATCTATCACACCTGATCATCACGTGGTGCTTCGAAACAACGAACCTTCGCAATGGTGCATAGTTAGGGGGGACACTTTCTTGAAATTATTACGAGGGATCATCTTATTTAAGCTACCGTCGTTCTAAGCAAATAAGATGTAAAGCATGATAAACATCACATGCAATCAAATAGTGACATGATATGGCCAATATCATTTTCTCCTTTGATCTCCATCTTCGGGGCTCCATGATCATCGTTGTCACCGGCATGACACCATGATCTCCATCATCGTGTATTCTTGAAGTTGTCTCGTCATCTATTACTTCTACTACTATGGCTAACACTTTAGCAATAAAGTAAAGTAATTACATGACGTTTATGTTGACACGCAGGTCATAAATAAATAAAGACAACTCGTATGGCTCCTGCCGGTTGTCATACTCATCGACATGCAAGTCGTGATTCCTATTACAAGAACATGATCAATCTCATACATCACATATATCATTCATCATTCATCACAACCTTTGGCCATATCACATCACAAAACACTTGCTGCAAAAACAAGTTAGACGTCCTCTAATTGTTGTTGCAAGTTTTTACGTGGCTGCTATAGGTTTCTTAGCAAGAACGTTTCTTACCTATGCCAAAACCACAACGTGAATTGCCAATTTCTATTTACCCTTCATAAGGACCCTGTTCATCGAATCCGATCCAACTAAAGTGGGAGAGACAGACACCCGCCAGCCACCTTATGCAACTAGTGCATGTCAGTCGGTGGAACCGGTCTCACGTAAGCGTACGTGTAAGGTTGGTCCGGGCCGCTTCATCCCACGATGCCACCGAATCAAGATAAGACTAGTAACGGCAAGCAAATTTACAATATCAACGCCCACAACTACTTTGTGTTCTACTTGTGCATAGTAACTACGCATAGACCTAGCTCATGATGCCACTGTTGGGGATCGTAGCAGAAATTAAAAAATCTCTATGCATCACCAAGATCAATCTATGGAGTATTCTAGCAACGAGGGGAATAGGAGTGCATCTACATACCCTTGTAGATCGCGAGCGGAAGCGTTCAAGTGAACGGGGATGATGGAGTCGTACTCGCCGTGATCCAAATCACCGATGACCAAGTGCCGAACGGACATCACCTCCGCGTTCAACACACGTACGGTTGGGAAGACGTCTCCTCCTTTTTGATCCAGCAAGGGGGAAGGAGAGGTTGATGAAGATCCAGCAGCACGACGGCGTGGTGCTGGATGCAGCAGGATCCCGGCAGGGCTTCGCCAAGCACAAGCGGGGAGGAGAGGTGTTACGGAGGGGGAGGGAGGCGCCAAGAGCAAGGTGCGGCTGCCCTCCCTCCCTTCCACTATATATAGGGGCTAGGGGGCGCATGCCCCCTTGGAGATCCCATCTAAAAGGGGGGGCGGCCCCTGGGGGCAACGACCCCCTTAGGGTTTCCAACCAGGGGGGCGCATGCCCCCTCGGGGGGCAACGGCCCCCTAGGGTTTCCAACCCTAGGCGCCTTGGGCCCTTGGGTGGGGCGCACCAGCCCATCAGGGGCTGGTTCCCACGCCACTTCAGCCCATGGGGCCCTCCGGGATAGGTGGCCCCATCCGGTGGACCCCCGGGACCCTTCCGGTGGTCCCGGTACAATACCGGTAACCCCCGAAACCTTCCCGCTGGCCGAAACTGGACTTCCTATATATAAATATTTACCTCCGGACCATTCTGGAACTCCTCGTGACGTCCGGGATCTCATCCGAGACTCCGAACAACTTTCGGGTTACTGCATACTAATATCTCTACAACCCTAGCGTCACCGAACCTTAAGTGTGTAGACCCTACGGGTTCGAGAGACACGAAGACATGACCAAGACGCCCCTCCAGTCAATAACCAACAGCGGGATCTGGATACCCATGTTGGCTCCCACATGCTCCTCAATGATCTCATCGGATGAACCACGATGTCAAGGACTTAATCAATCCCGTATTCAATTCCCTTTGTCAATCGGTACGTTACTTGCCCGAGACTCGATCGTCGGTATCCCAATACCTTGTTCAATCTCGTTACCGGCAAGTCACTTTACTCGTACCGTAATGCATGATCCCGTGACCAACCCCTTGGTCACATTGTGCTCATTATGATGATGCATTACCGAGTGGGCCCAGAGGTACCTCTCCGTCATACAGAGTGACAAATCCCAGTCTCGATTCGTGCCAACCCAACAGACACTTTCGGAGATACCCGTAGTGCACCTTTATAGCCACCTAGTTACGTTGTGACGTTTGATACACCCAAAGCACTCCTACGGTATCCGGGAGTTGCACAATCTCATGGTCTAAGGAAATGATACTTGACATTAGAAAAGCTCTCACAAAACGAACTTACACGATCTTTGTGCTATGCTTAGGTTTGGGTCTTGTCCATCACATCATTCTCCTAATGATGTGATCCCATTATCAATGACATCCCCATGTCCATAGCCAGGAAACCATGACTATCTGTTGATCAACGAGCTAGTCAACTAGAGGCTCACTAGGGACACATTGTGGTCTATGTATTCACACATTTATTACGATTTCCGGATAATACAATTATAGCATGAATAATAGACAATTATCATGAACAAGGAAATATAATAATCATTTTATTATTGCCTCTAGGGCATATTTCCAACACTAATTAGCCTAGATTAACTTTTAGTTAGTGCTACTTAACCCTGTTAGTTGACCGAGTCACTGACTAGTGGACCCCACTGGTCAGGTTTGACCTGGACCGCCCCGTTGACCTGCTAACGTCACACTGACTTAGTGCTGACGCAGTAACTCTTTTCCTGGTTTTATTCTTTTACAGGAAATTCCAGAAAATAGCCAAAACTTCTAAAAATCATAGAAATTCAACCATAACTCCAAATGAAATAATTTATATATGAAAAATTATCAGAAAAATATGAAGAATTTGTTTATGGCATTCTCATGCATGTTTGAACAACTTACAACCACTGTATATGACAATTTGAATCAATGGTATTTGAAATGCCTCATGTGGAGTTCAAATTTGAATCTAGTGTTCAAACCAACTCCATTTAAATCGTTGCTAGCTGCATTAGCTCAAATCACAGCATATTTCCATGTCACATTCATGCATCATATTGTTGCATTGCATTGATTGTGTTTCTTCTCTGTTCCCGGTAATTGTCCCCTCTCAATAGACGTTGCTTCGATGATGTGATTGATGACACCAATGGAGAACTATACTATCTTCGGAAGTGTCAGGCAAGCAAAACCCCCTTGTTCATTTCGATACAATCCCACTCTCTCGCTCCTGCTCTCTTTTACTGCATTAGGACAACAACGATTCAACTGTTACATGCCGCGGTAGTTGAACCCTTTTCCTCTGCATGACCTGTCATTGCCACAGTAAATAGATGAAACCCACTAGCATGAGTAGGAGTTTTTTGAGACCTGATGTGCCTACTCATTTATGCTTGCTTGTCATGCCTGCTACTGCTTAGAGTTGAGTCAGGTCTGATTCATCGGGGATGAATTGGAATGGTGATGAACATGTCCTACTGTGTGTGAGCTAAGTGTGTGAACAAGATTTGGTAAAGGTAGTGGTGAGAGGCCATGTAGGAGTACATGGTGGGTTGTCTCATTGAAACCGTCCTCAAGAACTGAGTTCTGTGTTTGTGATCCATGAACAGCTACTACCACACATTGGGCCCGAAACCAATGGACCCTCTCGACTTATTAACTGCCCTTGCGCTCTATCCAGGAGTTGCAACTAGTTTCTGGTGTTTGTAGGATATGTGTTGGCGGCCGTGCGTAGCGCTGACCCTAGGGGTGGGCTATGATGTGGTAGATACACCGTGGCACGGTGTACCGGGCACCCGTTTTGTGTCTCGGGAACCCTACACACATCGTTTGGGGCTGTGAGCGAAACTCCGGCCGGATCTCCTCGCGGATGGAACCCGAATAGGTGATAAACCTGGACTAGAGACTTGTGTGGTTAGTCAGGTCGTGGCCGACTCCCTCGCCAGGCTTCCGCTTGAAGGTTGCCGAGATACACGACGTGTACATGGTGGTAAGTGGCGAGAGCGTGTGTGAAGAAGTACACCCTTGCAGGGTTATAAATGATCTATTCGAATAGCCGTGTCCGCGGTAAAGGACTTCTGGGTTGCATATAACAGTTCATAGACAAGTGAAAGTGGATACTCTAAAACTCGCAAGATAAGTGTGAGTCCTATGGATGGCCTTCTCGTAGGGAGACGGGAGCGGGTCCATAGTGGTGTATTGAATGGTGAATATGTGGACTCGTGTGCGCCACCTCAAAAGAGTTGCTTGCAGTCGTAGTTCAGGTTAGCCACTGAGTCAAAACTGGCTTGCTGTAGTTAAACTCCACCACCCCCTTTATTGATACCGATGCATATGTCGATAGTTCTGGTGTAAGTCTTGTTGGGTACATTTGTACTCACGTTTGCCTATTTTATGTTTTGTAGAGAGACGTCAGTCTCGCTAGTAGTTCCGTGTGGACTTCGATGTTTAGCTTGATACCTCAGCTACGATCTTGTGCCCTCGGCAGGATCTGGTAGATAGTCAGGCTTCTTAGCCTTTTTCATTTGTAGATGTCTGTACTCAGACATGTTAAGCTTCCGCATGTGCTTTGATTTGTATGCTATGATTGTTGGGTCATGAGACCCATGTTTGTAATATCTCGCTCCTCGGAGCCTAATGAATAAATACTTGAGTTGTAGAGTTATGTTGTGATGCCATGTTGTATTTACACATATCGAGCATATTGTGTGTATGATTGAAATGCTTGGTATGTGTGGGATCCGAATATCTAGTTGTTTATCCTTGGCAGCCTCTCTTATGGGGAAATGTAGTCTAGTGCTTACATGAGACATAGTAGTCCGCTACAGCCCGGTTCACCGAAGTCCTGTTAGCCCAGCACTACTGCTCAGGACACTTGACTGGTCGACATGTGTTTCACTTTGTTCCTGTGTCTGTCTCTTCGAGGAACTGTCACGCGGTGACATCCGGAGTCCTGCCTAGCCTGCTACAGCCTGGGTTCCCGGAGTCCTGTTAGCCCAGTGCTACAGCCCAGATTCACACGCTGCTGACCGACATGCTTGATGTGATTCATGTATGCCTGTCCCCATAGGTTATTGCCGCTTTGGGTTCATGACTAGCCATGTCGGCCCGGGTTCTCTGTCATATGGATGCTAGCGACACTATCATATACGTGAGCCAAAAGGCGCAAACGGTCCCGGGCCATGGTAAGGTGACACCCGTGGGAATACCGTGCGTGAGGCCGCAAAGTGATATGAGGTGTTACCAGCTAGATCGATGTGACTTGGAATCCGGGTCCTGACAGTTGCCATGCCATAATTCTGATAGATGATGTGTATGTACTATGTAAACATGATGGCATGATATAATTCAAATATATGATTTATATAGGAAGCAAGTAAGCAGATGGCAATCCATATATGATGTAAAAACTAAGCAATGCAAGACAACATGCATGACATGGGTAATATAACCCTGCCAAGTTTGAGCATAGACCTCAGGGGGGAAATAGGACTGGTCATTAGTCTCTGAATCCTCCTCTGAGGAGCTCTCTGTAACCAGCAAGATGTCTGCTTCAGTAGGTAGAATTGTCTGCTCTGAATACCTTGTTTTCACTCCAGATACTTCCATCGTCGCTTCAAATGGCTGATGCACAGGAAGAGTAGTTGAATATACAAACGTTGTCGACAAATGGAACACGTAATACAAAAAATGATAGCATGATATAATTCACATACATGATGATTGGCTAAACAGCATGACATTGCATAATTCACATATATAATGCCTTTGCAACAAGATAGCATTGTATAATTCACATATATAATGTCTTGCAACAAGATGGCAATGCATAATTCACAGATATGGTAATTAGACACTGAACAGGTGGCATTCACACAAAGCATGTCTAAACTAATCAAATGACATAGCAATGCGAGACACCATACGCACGATATGAGCAACATAACCCTGCCAAGTTAGAGCATACACCTCGGGGGGGAATAGGACTGGTCATCTGTCTCTGAATCCTCCTCCGAGGAGCTATCCGTAACCAGCGAGATATGCGCTTCGTCAGATAGCATAGTCTGCTCTGAAGACCTTGTTTTCACTCCAGAATTTGCCATCACCGTGTCAAATGGATGATGCACATGAAGAGCAGTTGAATGTACTAACATTGTTGACAAATGCAATATGTAACGGAAAAAAAGGATGGCCTGATATAATTTACATATAAGATGACTGGCTAAGCAGGATGGCATTGCAAAATTCACATATATGATGTCTGGCTAAACAAGATGGCGTTGCATAATTCACATAAATGATGAATAAACTAAACAGATGGCATTCGCACAAAGAATGTCTAAACTAAGCAGATGACATATTTGATGTATAAAGTAAGCAATGCAAGACACCATATGCATGATATAACCAACATCAGCATGCCAAGTTAGAGCGAAGACCTCAGAGGGTAAATAGGAGTTGTCTTCTCCTTCTGAATCCCCCTCAGAACAAATATATTCCTCTCGATTACAATCCGAAATGCATGGAGGGGGCTGCCTTTGCGCCTACCATGGAGCGATGTCTGCATGAAATTTTATTGCCACGCAAGGCTCGTCTCTTTTGCTCTACATGTTCAGTTCCATTGTTTACAATAACTGTCATGCATAGGAATAAAACATAGTGAGATTATGTAAGGAGTGCATGTAGAAATCCAGAGTGATGGTAGTAACCTGTGGATAGACCCAAAACCAATAATAGCAGCCAGATAATGGCTTCAGTTAAAAAATACAGATAATGACTTCTTTACTATTTGTTTCCCACCCAACATGAAACTCATAGTAGACACCGGAGATTAACCAGATAGTAGATAGATACTATTGATAGCGGCCCCGATATGTACCCCACAACCATTTAGAAACTCAAGTTTGACCATTAGTTTGGAGCTGACTCAGAGTCTAATCGGTCAACAGGATGATAAAGTAGCATGTAATATTCAGCGATGCATAACGTAAGCAGACACGAAAGAGTGCGACCTCTCTTGCGGACCCGTGTAGTCCTCGAGGTCATCTGATCAGTTGATGATGGTAATGCAGTTTCATGGCTGCCAGCGGCGGGGAAGAAGATCTAAGGCGGCGAAAGACAGTCTGGAGGCCGGATCCCTGCTGTGCTGGACCCTTCTGTCGTTGGAGCAGCTGAGCTGGGGTGGACGACAGCGCAGCAGGAGCGGGACAAACCATGCACGGTTTTCTTTGACAACTATCTGTAAGAGAAGTAATTCTGTAAGGGCTCGTTTGAATTGGAGGATTCCAGCAATGCAGGGATAGGAAATAGACAGGAATAAGATAGGAATGCACGTGCAAAACAAAGAATTTAAAAACACAGGATTTCTGCCAATCTGGGTGTTTGATTCACAACAATTGGAAGATCATAGGATGCAAA
The DNA here is from genome assembly GCF_002162155.2 of Triticum dicoccoides. NCBI lineage: Eukaryota > Viridiplantae > Streptophyta > Magnoliopsida > Poales > Poaceae > Triticum > Triticum dicoccoides. The sequence continues at coordinate 216,743,726 of NC_041392.1, read as the reverse complement.
CAAGCATGGTGAGATTAAGTCAAACCACAAGAAAATGTACGGTTATAATGTTATTATGATACTATCTCTTAGTCTTGTGCTTCATGAATAGGAATTTGAAAATGAGGACAAGTGAAAATTAAAATTCCTACGTGTGCTCAGTGGACAATATATATAACATGTAGAGAAAAAGAGATGCAACAAGTGTACAACCTCTTTGGCGAAGCCATGTCGATCTCAGAGTGATTGGGTTGGCCGATGAGGATGCTTCGGCTGACTTTGCTGTCGGAGGAGGGGAAGAAGATCTTAGGCGTCTGGAGATGGAGACCGAGGTACTGTTCCGCTGTGATGGAGGGTTTCGTCGTTGGAGCAGCTCCGGTGAGTTGTACGACGCCGAGGCTGAAGCAGGACAAGAGAGACAATGAACAACGTTAACCTGAGTGGAATTCTAATAGCATCTCCAATACATGACGTAAAATACATAACCACAAAGTGCTAGATGTAAAATACATCAGCCGCTCATCTCTGAACTTAACTGTCGAAAGTGAACTTAACTGTCGAAACTGAACTTAACTGTCGAAACTGAATTTTGTTGTCGAAACTGAACGCACTAGCAAGGTGAGGCTACACGTCGGTCGACTGACTTTTTCATCTCTGGTCAGTCGATTTTGCAGTCGTTGGATACGAAATCAAGGGCCTGCGGTTCATCTTCAACCTCCACCCCCGTGAGCCGCCAGCCACCACCGGCCAAATAGCAGCCCACCGCCGCCCGCGGCCGGCGGTGTGCCGCTCCGCCTGCCCTGAAAACACTCCCCACCGCCGGTCCACCGCCGCCCCGGCCATCCCTCTAGCC
>NC_041392.1:216656443-216742419 GCF_002162155.2 Triticum dicoccoides | reverse complement strand
GACCACCATCCCCATTCTGAACCCTAAGATAGATAGTGGGGTACCTCTCCGGCGAGCCCCCATCCCCACTGCGGCTGGTTCTTCCTTCACCATGGCGAGCCCCCCCCCACCCCCTGAAAATCGACTGACCCAAAAGTCGATTCAGTCGACTGAAGTGTAGCTAAATCGGAGCAGCATCGCAAGAAAGAGCAAGAGTGAGAGCAGCAGCGCGAGCAATAGCAAGAGTAGACCAGGCAGGGGACCGAGAGCAAGAGCAGAGCAGCAGCGTGAGCGAGAGCTAAAGCAGCAACAGCTCCTACTGATGTGGACATCGCCTTCAGGGAGCGACGCCGTGGAGGAAGTGGCCGGCGACGCCGCCGTGGATGGAGCCGTGTCATGTCGACTCGGGACCGAGCGCCGACAGCACCGTGAGATCAAATCAAGAAGAAAATGCGGCGATTAGTGTACAACCTCTTTGGTGGCGCCGATTAGGCCGCAGCTTCATCCGAGGAAATGGTGATGATGATGCTCTTCTGGTGGTGCAGGTGAAGACGACGGTGTGGGAATGGAGGTGGCGCGAAAGACGAGGGGAACATCGGGGCAGCTCCTTGAAGGTGGAGGACGGGGTGGCTGAACCGGCGGGACGATGAGATCGATGACGGATCCTCATCCGGTACGGTGGATGAGGGACATCGAGGTGTTGCTGTGGACGACGTCCTCGGGGAAGAGGCTCCGGCTGGGTGGCGGACGGAGCAGGGTGTGGGGTTTCGTCGCGGGTTTTCGCGGCCTCAGTGTACGAATGGGTGGGCGGATGGGATGGCAGTGGGGAACCATGGCTTAGAGACGCGCTTGTCCGAAATGTGGGGTAAGTTACGAAAGTACCCCCATCGATTTGAGGCGGTTCTTTCGGTTCAGGGGTACCACGGGCATTTCGCATGTCGGGATTTTACAGGAGGTGAGAGTTTTCGCGCGCGTTGTATTTTCGGAATAGCAAGGCGCGGGTTGAGATGGAGGGAGTTGTCGGAGCACAACAAGACAAAGATATATCTTAAATATTTCGGGCTAACAAGGCGCGGGTTGAAATTTCCGGACAAGCCTAACGTGTACTGTACCAAATCAATGCGCACTACCTAAATGTCATTCAAAACTTTGAATTCATGTTATGTTCAATTAAAATATTTCGCTACGTGTATAATGCATGCAACCTACTACTCAAATGAACGTTTAGTGCATTCCAAACGTATATACTACCGCTTCAATATGAACTAAATTTGAATTCGTTTCTCTATTTGAATAAGATCTACAGTAATGATTGTTGTGAAGTCAAAGCATTTGAATTTGTTTCTCTGTTTTAATAAGATCTAAAATCATCATTATTGTCAAGTTAAACCATCGTTTGTGTATTATCTTCACAGCACACCACATGATTAGTCTCGAGTTACATATGAACTATGTGTACTATATGAACTCGAACTAGATTTTTTGAATCCACTTTATTTTGATTTCAAATCACATTACATTTCTAGCTCTAGCTAGATCTTCATAATCTAAACCATGTCTCATATGTATAATGTGTTTATCACATTATGTATGGTGCCCCGCCCCTACGCCTACAAGTATTTAGATGTGAGTTGCAAACACCACACATTACCACAAATTCAAATAAAATGTGAGAATGTTTGATATATAGTATTGTTTGGATTGTTCGATATTTAGTTGTAAGCTGAAATGCCACACATTATCATAAATTCAAATAAAATGTGAGATTGTTTGATGTATAGTATGGTTTAGATTGTTCGGCATTTAGCTGTGAGTTACAAACGCCATGCATTATCACATTATGGTATAACATGTGCACAACACGTGTATCACAGCTATATTCATGCATGCAATGTTTAAAACACTATGATCTCCTATTCAAATATATGAATCCGCTTTCATATCAAATTATGATCTTTGTTAGTCTCTTACACCCACACAATCCTCTAACCTTTGTAGCTATCACTAACTTTCTCTCGTGCATGCACACGCCCTCCTCGCCCTCCCCCTCCCTCGGCATTCTATACACTGGGCACATTCATTTTTTTTCTTTAGGTTGTTCTCCCAGAGTCTCCACAACTCCTTTCCGACACACACCGATCGATAAACCTCTCCAGCGATGCCTGCCTACAACATACACACACACCTTCAATCTCCTCCTTTATGTGTCCTTACCTCGTGTCTCTCATATGGTCAGACACACGTGTAAACTCTCGCCCCTCTTTTTATCGATCTCACAACTGCACACTCCTCCCCGTATCTAGCTAGTAGTTGGGCCTCTCGCACCACCTCCTAGCTCCATTCTCTCTGTCTATCTGTCTCACTGGGCCTTATTTGCCTCTAACAAATGGATGTACACTCATTGATCTCTCGCTATACATATAGCTAGCTAGGTCCTTATAACCCGTTTTTACCCACACGTCAATCGATCTACCTCATTAGTTGTGTCTCTCCCTTCCTCCAACAAACAACAATTGATCTACCGATCTAGTTAGGTTTGCTTACCAAACACATGGTTCCCCTTCATCATCCATGGATGCGTCCCGACAGATCTATCATGCATAGGCACACATAGAAACACATCCCCACTCTTATTGATAACATTGCAGTTCTACCCTCAGTTTGTCTAGTAGGCCTCTCCCACCATCTTCGAGAAGCAACTCCATCACCCATCCAGCACTCTACCCCTCTCACTCCCTCTCCCTCCCTCTCTCTCTCCACTCTCTCTCTGTCCCATCATATTTCCCGTCCTTCAGTTATGTATGGATGTCGACTGATATCCCTCAAGACATAGTTGGGTCTCTCCTTCTCAACACATATACGAGTCGTTCTACCTCTATAGTTAGGCCTCTGCCTACCCCTCCCCCACCCCCTCCCCCCCACACACACCGATACATCGAGCACTCTAGTCATGTCTCCCTGCCACACACAAACTTGACATGTGCCCTCTAACGTTCCGGTAGGCCAGTCACCCTATATCTTTGACTTGCACACACACACACAATTTCGATGGCTCTCTTCATCGATCTCGCACCCACCCACTTGATCCTCTCTTCGACTCTATCGATAGCTATGACCCCTCCCTCTCTTCTCATGGATTGCCCGACCCTCTATGTATGATATGGATAGGCCTCCATTTCACACACATTGCATGCAAAATTTTGTTTGAGATGTCATCGACACATATTCCCACAAATAATTCATGAAATCAACCCCCCACACCACCCCCACCCCAAAACAAAAAACACTCACGAACGCGGTTTGTATTTCTCACACACACCCACGTAGGTGGGGGACGTGCACGAAGAGAAGAGGTGCATGCACGGCGCACGTACTCCCGTCTCTTTCCCAACCACACCCGCGCGGGTACACGGTGGAGCTCATTTCTATACGAAAAAGGCAGCCCACGTGGTAATTTGGCACGTGTACTGGTTGTCCACTTGGTGGAGGGAGGATCGTCTACCACGGGTGAACAAACAAATTGTGACTTGACGTGTTATGTTAAAAAAAGAGGCAAACCATGTGGGGCCTACCTTAGAGGCAAGGCTCTATACACTGGAGTACTTTTGATGTGTCCCGTCAACTCGCAGAACAAGGAGAAGCTTGCTTAGTACGCTATCTCCCCCGTTCCTAAATATAAGTCTTTGTAGAGATTTCACCATGAACCACATGCGGATGTATATATATGCATTTTAAGTGTAGATTCATTCATTTTGTTCCGTATGTAGTGGAATCTCTACAAAGACTTATCTACTAGTAATAGCTAGCCCCCACTACTAGGAATTCTCTATCCTCTCCTTGAGCCACATCATCAAAATTGATGTAGCCGTTAGATGAAGTAAATTAGTCCATAATAGCCGTCTAATCTAGACGTTGAGAGGCTCCGCACTAAGCCACATGCAAGCATGCAGAAATACCGTGGCACATGCATGTGAGTGGGGTTTAAATCACATCAACATGTCTGCATGCAAGCATGCACCGGTAGCATGCATGTAAGTGAGCTTTTAAGTCCCATTAACATGTCAAAAAGAAAAATATAATCCCATTATGCAGTAGGAGTTGGCTGATCTTTTTTCCTTACGTGGGATGATCTAAATGATGATGGGAGTTTATTTAGTTTGGCTACCACATTTGTCATGCGGTTATAGAGTTTTTTTAGTTCTATGAAATCGATAATTTTGCGCAGAGAGATATACCGCTGTTCCGCGGCAACGCGCGGGGACTCATCTAGTAATATTTAGGAATGGAGGGAGTACTATGTAAAGAGTTAGGTGTCGCACGGTGATAGTGTGAGGTGGGCCATGTAATCACTGAGCCTGCGTGTTTTCACTGCTCTTGCACGCCTCCGCTGTAAAAATGGAGAAAATTGTAATCTAGTAGTAGTACCTCCTTTCGCTGAAAGCGTGGGACATCCAGCAGTCCTACCACCTCAGTAATAAAGACCAATGAGTCATCAAATCACATAGACCCAGCAGTAACCATCACTCTTGCGCCAGTGAGAGGTTGCGTCCGCTCTGCCCAGGCATGAATGCGGCACCGATTCTTTGGAGCGGTGCTGACCATTTCGGGCAGGAAGCGCGCGCGGGCGATGGAGGGGCTTTGGGTGGGCCAGGCTGGTCAGGAGCGGGCGTGGCAGCTGCCCGCATGTCCCTACTGGACACGCCCGGAAATGAGAGGATGCACCGACTCTCGTGGCTAAAATCGTACACTACACAACATCTCTCTGTAGGAGTAGGTCGATTTGTCACTCTTTCTAACACACACATGCTGTTAAACACACACACACACACGCACACACACACACATCTTCTAACTTGAGGTCTCGGGTTCGATAACTACACTTGAGCATAATTTGTGCCAGGAGGATTCTTTGACTGGTCAAAATGTTTTCTAGGGTTTGCATGCTTCACACTCTCTCTCCAGTATATATATACACGCTGGAGCCTCAGTGCTTGTAGTTGCTCTCTTCACACTCTCTCGCCCTCTCCCGCCGGAGCCTCAGCGCTTGTACTAGTTTCTCTCTTCACACTCTCTCGCCCTCTCTAGATCTAAACAAGACTTCGTTGGCCTCTCTCTCCCCTCACTGTTGCTCAAAGAGCCGGCAGGATCCGTCCATCGGGAAGGGAAGGAGGCTTAACGCTGTCGCCGTCGACGAGGGACTACCAGCGCAACTGTTCACTTTCCACCCAGCGGCGGCGCGGGAGGGCCTCCGACCCCTTCTTCTTCACCGCCGTCACGTCGCCCACCGAACCACGCCCCAAGAACCTTAAGGTATAATTTACTTACTCCACATGCATTGCTCTAGCTGCATGTATACCATTAATCTAGGACGTGGTTCAAAGAGGAAAGGAGTGGGGGGAAGTAGTGGGAAAAGTTGTATATAGCATGAATCTAGGACGTGGTTCAAAGAGGAAATGAAGGGGGAAAGTTGTATAGCATGAATCTAGGACATGGTTCAAAGAGGAAAGGGATGGGGGAAAGTAGTGGGGAAAGTTGTATCGCATAAATCTAGGACGTGGTTCAAAGAGGAAAGGAAGGGGCGAAAGTACTAGTTCAAAAAGGAAAGGAAGGGAAAAGGCTGTAGAGTTTGAGCAGGACTAGATTTGCTGCGGTCACATAGGGAAAGGTGTCTAAAGATAACAAAACTAGGACCAACACAAATATGCTCCTTGGTTGTTTGTTCTTTGTTGCAACAGACTATGCATGACCACAATACATCGGTAGATGCACATGGTGCTGGTGCGTCCACTGTCCCGTGCAACTCATTAGCTGTTGTTAATCTAAGGCCCCGTTTGGTTAAAGACTCCCTAGTCCATACCTGCTTGGTTCCAGGGACTAAACATGGACTAGAGGTTATTAAATGACATGCTAAAAGACCATGTTACCTCTAGTAATGAACTAATAGAGACAAGGTGCGATGTGTGGCAGGGGCAACTGCTGGAAAAAGTCCCAAAAAGACTCCCTTGGGGTCTTCTTTCTTTAGTCCCAAATGCCCACTTTTAGTCCCTAAAAGTCCCTCATGTTTGGTTTAGATGGGACTGACATAGAGTTTTTTTAGTCCCTACACCAAAATGTCCCTGTAAACAAACACCCTCTAATAATGCCGCTGGAAAATTGATGCAATGCCACAGTTAAAAGCAAATTACATGTTTAACGAATTTTATTGTTAATATAATCTCTATGTTAATATTAATCAATGCCACCGTTTGAGAAATGCTACTGTCTTGCTTTCTTTCCCATTTAGATAAGGTAGATGCTTATTTTTGTTGGCTTCTGTGTCATCCACCGTTATTGACCACTAATTGTTTCCTTTGCCCCTCTGTGTAAACAGGGTTATCTACTTCACCTTGTTGCCATTGTGACCTTTTGTTGCACTGCACAAAACACTTTTGTTTTAAGAGTGTTTTGTGCAGTTCAACCAAAATTTCACACCGACAACATTGCTTGATTGCTTGATGAGATCTTACTTCCTATCCGTTAAGGCGAATTTGGTTCAGATCTTCTTCTTGTGAGTTGTTTGAATTCCACATCATGAGAGGTCAGTACTAGCCTTCTTTCACATGATTCTGCAGTGTGCTTTCATATGTTGTGCTACTTGTATGATAATGTTGCTTGATTTTAGTGAACTGCACAAATGGAGACAAGACTTCCAATCTGTATGTGCACCGTAATATCCCATTAAGGTAAGATAAGGATATTTCACAACAGCTGGCCTGTATTTTGCCACTTTCATCAGAAAATTAAGTTTAGTACTATACTTATGCTCCCTAATTGACATGCCAAATCTTACATTGAAGGCGAAGCTTGTCTGTTATTGAACCAAGTGATGAAGGGGAAGAACAAGCGGAACAAAAACAAAAATCAACTCCCGATGCTATAATGAAGCATTGGAACTGTGATGACACAAGTAATGATATAGTTTTGCATCTTAATTTATTGCTATGGCTAGAACGAGCAATTGTTTTGCCACTGATTTGATGCCACTCTTAATGTAATATGTAATTATCTCAACTTGTGCAAACAGGGATCTTCTTTGAAGATACCATATATTTTAGTGGAACTGCACAAGAAGATGTTGGAAACATTAAACTAATCGAGGAGTATATAGTAAGCATGGCCACCACCGTATATAGCAACAGATGGTTCCGGAGAAGTGCTTCATCTGTATGCTCTACACAATAAGCCTCCTGACAAAGGTTGGTACTCACCCACTGATTTCATCCATATGATTGAGCTTTGTCATCTCTATTGGTGTTGTGCTACTGTTTAGATACTGTCATGAAAAAGTGGTATTGTCCTTGAGAAGTGCTTCATCTGTGCTGTTTTAAATATTTCCTTTCCTTTTTTTGAGCAAACAAGGATGCTAGCATTTAGTAGTCCTCTTGTCTTTGCACAACAGGATCATCTTCCTCTGAAGAAGAATATGGAGTACGTGAAGTGTCTAGTTCCAATTATGCCAGGATGAAGAAGCCCTGTCTATCTTCTCATTAGAAGGAGCAGTTGAAGGATGATTACATTACTCCCCACAAGACCAAACTAACTTTACCTCAGAAGGACCGACAAATCTCCATCTTTTTGCTGTGATGCGCGAGTACAATGTTGTTCTAGGATTCTTTCTGGTGAGTTCCATTTTTCTAAAAGTGTGCTCTACATGGACCATGTATGTGCCTGTTGAAACTGTCAATTCATAGTATAGTTTGCTTTATACTAATCACTTTTTTGTATTTGTGCAAACAGGGGTGCTCTACTTGATTTCAATGGGAACTGCACAAAATGTTCATGAATACATCGAATCATTCATTTCCACCACGAGAAAGGAGGTGCCGATAAGTTCAAGGCGTTGCAACATATAAGGGCGAAATCATACAAGCTACGCGCGAATTTGGTTGATTTTGGTGGAACTGCACAAAAAGAACAGCTGGTTTATTTAGCACGAGGTGCCATGTCAATGTCCGAACTGATGGCAAACCCTTCCCATTCCACAATCGTAGGCATTTGATATTTTGGAATAGGACAACCTTGTCAAATTTTGCTCATTGATTTTAGCAAGACATGCGTTTGATATTCTCGAATGGGACGCCCTTTGCTGTCAGCAGCGTCGATCAATTTTTTTATTTATTCTTTAGTTGTGAAGTAAATATTGCCTCTGACATGTGAGTCACTGAGATGCATAATCATCGATTGTTTTGAATGTTCTCTATGAATTGCCAGGCCTGTGTGTTTGATTGCAATGTACAGAAACGCAAAAAAGCTGCTCAAACTCTTTGTACTCCTTCTTTTCCTTTTTACTTCACACATTGTGAAAGTGCATACTTTTTTGTATAAGATTGGTCAAAGTAGAGATACTTTGACTGCAGACAAAACTTGTATGCAGACTAGAAAGGACCGGAGGGAGTACATGTGAAACTACTGCAAACGAGGTGATCACCCTGGGAATAATGCTAGTACGTATTGTTTTGCATGTTCATCCAATGCCAGTGATACAGGAATTCGAACTAATCGAAATAAATTCATTCGTACATGGTCGGATTTCATATAAACATGTCGGATTTCATTGCATTTCATACATTCTTCAACTAAAAAGGGGTGCTCTGGAGGTATAATTAATGAACCGAAGCTACCCACCTATGTCCCGCTGAGCCGAACAGAAGCTTCAGTGACTTAACTGCAGGTGCAGTTGTGTAACTGACATGTGGCCTGTTGGGCCCACGTGTCAGTCAGCCAATTGCACAAGCAGTTAAGTAGAAGCAGCGTTCTTCTCCAGCGCAGCTCTCCGACTCCACGTCGCCAAGAAGCTAACCGGCCGTCAATGGTCAACCTGCCTAGCTTGGCTTCAACCCGAGGGTAGCAACAGTGGCCTTACTTGGACCTGAGCGGCGGCGACCTACCGTGTTCTACTCTTCCTCGTTTTCTGTGTGGCGCGGCCTCGTTGGCAGTGGGGCGGGGCGTCGGCGGAGCCGGCGATGTCCTCTGCCTCGTTGTTGGCGGGGCGGAGCCTCGGTGGAGCCGGCGGTGTCCTCTGACTCGTTGTTGGCGCCGTGGGGCCTCGGCGGAGATGGCGGTGTCCTCTCACTCATTGTTGGCGCCACGTTGCCTCGGTGGAGCAGGGCCTCGTCAACGCCAGCGGAGCGGGGACTCGTCGGAGCCGGCATTGTCCTCTGCCTCGTCCTCGGTCTTGCCAAATAGCGCCTCGCCCGCTTCATCGCCCTCTTTGCTAGCCTCTTTGTAGGCGGCCGCAGCCTCCGCCACCTGCATGCGGTACCGCCAGTGCTCGAGGAGGCCCTTGCGGGCGGAGCGGTACGAGTCGAGCATCGCCTCCTGCTCCGCCCGCTCCGCGGTGATCTGCTCCTCCACCTGCAGGTGCTCCTAGAGGAGATAGTGGTTGTAGGCGGCGTCGGCCTGCGCCTCCCGGAACAGCTCCTCACGCATCTGCCTCACCCTATCCATATATTGGTCACGGGCCTCGCCGATGGTCATGGTGCAATGCACCAGCGAGGATGGCGCAGAGGAGGGGGTTGGCGCCGGATCGTCGACTACCATGTTCTCCATTGGGACGTCGTCCTCCTCCGGCTGCCTGCCGGCCAACCGGTCGGCAACAATGGCTGCCATCTCCTTGTGGCCCGTCGTCCGCCCGTCCCGAAAAGCGCTGGAGCGCGAGGAAGCCATGGTGGGCAGTAGTGGTGTGGACAGGAGAAAGGGAACGAATGCGGATGACTGCGGCTATGGCCGGCGCAGCAGTTTATATAGCAATGGTGGGCGGGCGGAGGGACGGACGTGTGGCGCTGGAGTAGCCGCCTCGGCAACCGCGTATCATTAATGTGGGCGGCAGATGGACTGATAAACGACACTTGTGTGATTTGAAGGCGGAGCAATCGCCTGCATCGGGAAGCAGGGCGGGTGGGGCTGACTGTTTCGGGCGGAAAGCGCGCACGGGCGAGGAGATGACTTTACTTGGAGAGGATGACAATGGGGACCCACCAGGTCCATAGCCTCACGTACGCAAGTGCCTCCTTATTATATATATATATAACTATAATTTATTTTGCTTCCTCCTGGTTTCCTGACATCACGGTCCCACACCATTGTCAACCTATGTAGTACTAGTCAATAAACGAGAGAATTGCACAAGAAGCGGCCGACAGCTGGGACCAAGCAGCTCGAGCAGTATTTGTGTTTTTGAGGTGTGAGCACTGCAGAGTTTTTCGATGTTTAGCCTAGATATTAATTTTTCTCCTCTGAACAACAACAAAAACATCGCTGCAGGTATTAACTGGGCGGGTTGTGGCCCATCTAGCCCAGGCCAGATATCCAGCTTAGATATTAATTTTTTTCAAGCTGAAAATGGCTAGCCCAACTATACTTTTTTTAGGAATACACAGGCAAGGTCAAGTTGTTATTCTCCGCCCCGCTGGGCTGCAAATCTTTCCTAGGAGGGATGTATTAGCCTTAACAAGAAAATGGGCTTTAAGAAATAATAAATGGGATGTAATTATAAAAACAGGGCAGTAACTAGAAAAAATGCACCAAACACGTGATTACTTTATAAAATATTATTTTTGGATATTGAAAATTTTAATTTCATTAATTGTTGCGAGCGCAATGTTTCGTTGGATTTTTACGTAATATAAATTTATATTGAAATTGTATTTAATCTGACTAGAAATTTCGGGATAAAAATATTTTGGATCCCATCAAAATGTGGGAAATTTTATTGAATTCTGTTTTGAACGGTTGGTTGAAATGGGTTGTACTTTCAACAAACTGTAAATGGGCTATAGTAAATTCCATTAGAATTCAAAAATGGGCTACACATTCTTACAAATCTCAAATGGGCTATAAGTTCTCTGCCACACACTTCTGGCCTTACTAAGTTGACGCGTCCCCTAAAAAAACAGAGTTAACGCGTATGCAAGGCTTTGTCAACTTATAGTCAACACACGGTTCTAGCAGCAGTGGCCGTTGGATGTCCATGCAACGGATGCCTTGCTTCTTCTTCAATCTCGGATATTCTAGCTTCACCCGCCCAAAAAATGATTCCTCCCCCTGACATCTGGGGCGCTCCATTTTGGAAGCTGGCCTGTGGGCCTACTAAGTTGATGTACCAAGGGCTTTGTCAACTTAGTCAATATAAACGATTCTAGCTGCAGTGACCGTACGATGTCCATCCAACGGCCGTCGTGCTTCTTCAACCTCTGGTCTTCTTGCTCCAGCCGCCCAAAGCAGCGTCGGTCGTGTCGCCTGCTCCTGCCTCCCATGGCCGGCTGTGCTGCCGCGGAGGCCTCACCGCCCCTACAACTCCCACCGATGGTCAGGCCATCCCTCCACTCACCCACACCCCCTGTTATTCTGCAGCGACGGTAGCACAGCCGAACCAGTGAACCCTCGTACTCCTCTCCGCGTGTGCATCCACTGCCGCGTCTTCCCCGGCTCCGCGTCGTCCCCTTCCTAGGCCTTGCCGTCGTCCACCACCCTAGTGCTCTCGGCGCGGCATGGTCAATGTGGTCAAGGTATGACTTCCATCGGACATGGACTGTATGTGGAGAGGCTGACAGCTGGGTCCACGGCAGCCGCAAGGAAGTGCCTCCTTATTACGCACAAAATAATTATTCCTCCACCTGACAGCGGGGACCCACCGGACGGGCCACCGTATTTTGTGAAAAAATGATTCACCCCCTGACTACTGGGACCGGCGAGCTACATCTTCGCACGCAAGGAAGTGCGTCCGAAAAAATGATTCGCCCCCCTGACTGCTGGGACCCACTAGCGACATCTTCGCAGGCAAGGAAGTGCCTGACAGTCAGGACCCACCTGGTCGAAGCATATGTAGCGTTATCATTCTGGTCGCGAACGTGTACGTACATACTGGTCAATGTAGAGGAGCACACGTGTCGTAGTAGAGGCACGCACGTAGCATGTACACGTACGTACAGCGGCCAGGGTGCAAGAAAGAAAATACGGCCACGTATGTGTACATACGGGCAGGGTCTCGAACGCCTACTCGCGCATACGTATGGCCAGGGCTCGTGTACATGGCTGGGTTGGAACGGAGAAATAGCATCGTCGTTGTGTTCATGGGGAGGCAACGGAATGCATCATGTTCATGGGGAGGCAACGAAATGCGCCGTGTTCATGGGGAGGCAACGAAATGCGTCGTGTTCATCAGGAGGCAACGAAATGTGTCGTGTTCATCGGGAGGCAACGGAACGCGTGGGAGCCAACCGGCTGGGTCGGAATGGAATGTGTGGTCGTGTTCATCGGCAGGGCTTGGATGGAACAGGCGATGGAAACGAGGCCTGGCGTACCGCATAATGGAGGAAACGGACCTCCTACGGTCGAAACGGGGGTCCTGTTGATCGGGAGGGGTGTGGCGTATCGCAAAACAGAGGAAACCGACCTCCTACGGTCGAAACGGGGGTCCTGTTGATCGGGAGGGGTGTGGCGTACCACAAAACGGACGAAATGGACCTCCTACGGTCGAAACGGAGGTCCTGTTCATCAGGAGGGGTGTGGCGTACCGCAAAACGGTCGAAACGGACCTCCTACGGTCGAAACGGGGGTCCTGTTCATCGGGAGGGGTGTGGCGTACCGCAAAACGGGACTCCACGGGATACTGTTCATCTCCATCGTCGACCTCCTCCAGCCTCCACGGGCTACCGTCGACCTCCTCCACCCTCCATGGGCTCCTGTTCATCCAGCCTCCACCGCACGCTACTCCACCGGCTATTGTTCAACCACCCCTCCACCGTCTACTGTTCATCCAGCCCTCCACACCACTGGGTCCTGTTCAACCACCCCTCCATGGGCACCCCTCCACCGTCGAGTGTTCATCCAGCCCTCCACACCACGGGGTCCTGTTCATCCAGAGGCAACGCCACCGCTCAATGTTCATCCACCCCCCTCCCCCCTGCAACGCTCACTGTTCATCCAATCGACCGGCTTCAGTTAGCAGCAGTAGCAAAGGAATCACTCGATCGGGTTCAGTTAACAGCCATTGATCGGTCGCTCGGGTTCAGTAACGCGTAGCCTGTAGTGCAATCGCTCGGGTTTAGTTAGAGCCCAATGCCTCGCTCGGGTTCAGTTAGAGCCAACGCCTCGCACACACGCGCGTACGTGTACGAGAGAAACGCGCATCGCTCGGCCCCCGACCTTCCACCGTAACCGGGAACTCTCCGAAATTTTCCTCGCCCTCGCATCTACCATGGTTTTTTCCATCATGGACGGCCTAAAGAATGTCATGCAGCTGCCTCTCCGGCCCGCCCAGGACGAAAAGCCTATTTTCTGTCATGATTTTTTGTCATAGAAGTAGGAGCCCACCACATCTATGATGTTACCGGGTTTTGTCACAATTATCGTCATAGAAGTGTCATATGTATGACAGAAAAAAAATCCGTTCAGCCCAAAATGTCACGGATGTGTCTTTTTTTTGTAATGAGGGGGGCCGACCCCCTCTTCCCTTCCCCCTATAAATAGTGGGGATGGGAGGGCAGCCACACCCCTTCCCTGGTGCAGCCCCTCCCTCCTCCAACACCTCCTCCTCCTCCTCCGTAGTGCTTAGCAAAGCTCTGCCGGAGAACCACGAGCTCCACCGCCACCACGCCGTCGTGCTGCTAGAGTTCTCCCTCAACTTATCCTCTCCCCTTGCTGGATCAAGAAGGAGGAGACGTCCCCGGGATGTATGTGCGTTGAACGCGGAGGTGCCGTCCGCTCAGCGCTTGATCGGATCTTCTACGATTGAATTGCCACGAGTACGACTCCATCAACCGCGTTCTTATAATGCTTCCGCTTAGCGATCTTCAAGGGTATGAAGATGCACTCCTTCTCTCTCGTTGCTAGTATCTCCTAGATTGATCTTGGTGACACGTAGGCAAATTTTGAATTATTACTACCTTCCCCAATAGGGTAGATCTTCACGAAGTAGGTGATCTCCTTGCCCTTACAAACTCCTTGGTTCAACTCCACAATCTTGACGGAGGCTCCCAAGTGACACCTAACAAATCTAGGAGACACCACTCTCCAAAAGGTAACAAATGGTGTGTTGATGATGAACTCCTTTCTCTTATGCTTCAAATGATAGTCTTCCCAACACTCATCTCTCTCACACAGATTTGGATATGGTGGAAAGATGATTTGAGTGGAAAGCAACTTGGGAAGGCTAGAGATCAAGATTCTTGTGGTTGGATTGGAATATCTTGGTCTCAACACATGAGTAGGTGGTTCTCTCTCAGAAAATGAATGGTGAAAGTGTAGGCACGTTTTGGTAGCTCTCTCCACGAATGGAGGATGGGTGGAGGGGTATATATAGCCTCCACACAAAATCTAACCATTACACACAATTTACCAAACTCGATGAGACTGAATACTCAAACTCGGTTGGACCGATTCAGTTCAAAATGTAAATGTTAGGCTTTTCGGTGGGATCGACATGTCAGCTCGGTGGGACCGATTTCATTAGGGTTAGGGCATAATGTAATCTCGGTGAGGCCGATCACATAAACTCCGTGAGACCGATTTCTGTAATAGGCAAACAGAGAGTTGGTCAGGAAAACTCGGTGGGACCGATCGCTCATTTCGGTGAGACCGAAACGTTACGAAAAGGAAACAGAGAGTTTGCATTGCAAACTCGATGGGAGTGATCTCTCATCTTGGTTAGACCGAAACGTTACGAAGGGAAACAGAGAGTTTGCAATCCCATCTCGGTGAGACCAAGATCCCTATCAGTGACACTGAACTGGTTAGGGTTTCTGGCTATGGATATGTCAAATGATGGTGGCGCCAGATAAATAAAATCGGTGGGGCTGAGTTTGACTTTTGATTTGGGACATATGTGGATATGAGAAAGTTGTTGAGGGATTTTGGAGCATATCACTAAGCATTTTGAGCAAGCAAGCCATTAAGCAACACCTCATCCCCTTCTAATAGTATTGGCTTTTCCTATGGACTCAATGTGATCTTTGATCACTAAAATGGAAATGTAGAGTCTTGGGTTTTTGCCAACATGTGTCCTTAGCATTTTGACACTACTAGGGAAAACCCTAGTAGTAGCGCGGGTTTTTAGGCTATCAGCAGCGCGGGTGGCCGCGCTACCAATAAGGTGCTACAGCTAGTAGTAGCGATGTATGTACCCACGCTACTACTATTGACTATAGCAGCAGCGCTTTTACAGAACACGCTACTATTAGTTAGCTGTAGCGATTTCCTAGCCCCACACTACTGCTATATCTTTCATCATTTCAACCCCGTTTCAGCTTCAATAAACTACAATTTCGAGATACTATGTACTACTAGATATCAATTTCATATAGCCATAAAGAATTATAGGTACTAGGTAGTATTCCCTCGGTTCCAAATTACTCGTCGTGGTTTTAGTTCAAATTTGAACTAAAACCACGACGAGTAATTTGAAATGGAGGGAGTACTAGATAAAAATTTCATATATACTCAACATGCATCCTCAAGCAGTACTAGGTGATATCGACGACAATCATCATATGTAGTTTTAGATGATATCGACGATGATCATCATATGTAGTTCTACATGATATCAACGACAATCATCATATGCAGTTCTACGATGGCTTCATGAAGTGGGTTCTCATCATCTTCATCATCTTCGTCATCTTCTTCATCTTCGTCATCTTCATCATCTTCATCATCTTCCACCAAGTTGAGATAAATGACAGCCAACTTAGGTCTTTCTGCTCTAAAGGAGAACCTGATCAACTCACCACCAGTAAGACGCATGTGGACGATGAAACGGGCCCATCCATCTCCTCCAATCTATGACATATTGCTTCCTTTCTCGACCTCCATAGTGTGCGGCCCCCCAGGAGCCTCAAATGTCACAGTGTCTCCTGTCAGCTTGTTGAATTTCAACCTCACATTGCATGGGACGATCTGTGTAAAAAAAGCAAAATGACACAATGCAGTAATGTCAACACTAAAAATAAAATAGTTGTTACATTTCATCTAATTTCTTACCGCCGCATGACGAAAACTCGGCTGGAAGTAGATGTCGAACAGCTTGCCAGTTGCAAGGCTGCTGGCGCACCTTGACTTGCACAATCGACATAGTGGTGGTGGTGGCGGCGCCATTTTCCTAAAGCAATATGAGCAAAGGATTAACGATCCACTTCACAGGAAAGAAAAACAGTAGCATGTGATTTTAACTAAATTGGCACCTACATTTTGCCAAAAAATAACTTATTACAAAAAAACAAAAACATCTACATATCCATGTACAGAAAAAATAACAATAAAATGGTGCATACTAAATCAACTAGCCTACTAAATCAACTAGCCTACTAAATCAAAATGTTCTAAATCAACTAAATCAACTAGCCTACTAAATCTACTAAATCAAAATGTTCTAAATCAACTAAATCAACTAGCCTACTAAATCAACTAAATCAAAATGTTGCACATGAACTAGCCTACTAAATCAAAATGTAGCAGGGAGGAGGGAGAAGGAGGGGCAACTCGAGGAGGGAGAAGAGAGTAGGACGGAGGAGGAAGGCGGAGCGAGGAGGGGCTGGCCGGTGGCGAGTCGAGGGAGGATGGAGGAGAAGGGTGGTACTGAGTCCAGCAAGGAGGAGGAGTTGACGGCGGCACAGAGGGAAGAGGGGTAGGCGACGGCGGCTGGTGGGGGAGGACCGGCGCGCGCGGGGGGGGGAGGGGTGGGTTGAAGGGGAGTGAGTCTGAGTGTGTGAGTGTGGATCGCGGAGAGGAGCGTACGTGGGGGTGGAGATAGCTAGTTTTAGCACTAGCGCTCTAAAGGCAAAGGCGCTACTGCTGAACTACCTATCAGTAGCGCAGTCCAGTAAACGCGCTGCTGCTGGAACTAGCTTCGCGGCGGGGTCTTGGGAATTATAGCAGTAGCGCGGCTTAGAGGAGGCGCGCTGCTGATATGTCTATTTCAGCAGCGCGTATTGACGGAGCGCGCTATTGCTACATTGCAGCAGCGCCTTATTTTAAAACTCGCTGCTGGTAAGATCCTGTGTATAAGCTTTTCCCTAGTAGTGTGAGGAGTCCACATTCCTAGTCCATGCCATGTCAATCATTGAACTTTCTGAAATGGTCATCTTGAAGGAGAATTAGTTCAATGAGCTATATGTTGTTAGAAATTACCAAAACCACCAAGGATAGTTGCACTTTGAATCTCCCCCTTTTTGGTAATTGATGACAACATATAGATCAAAGCTTCGACAAATGATAATAAGATTGAAAAACATCGTCGTTTTGAGAAGTAGGTGATAAGCAAGAGGTCCCCCTAAATTTGTGCATTATTCAAAATTTGCTTTTGAATGCAAATGCACAATCGATTAGGATCATGGGTTACTCTTCCGTGTCACATACATCTTGGTGGAGCGCTCAAAATGATAGAAAGTAAAATATGCACTCATCACCAAGGCAAAGTGAATGATCATACATGAGAGATAAATAATAATATCATTCAAGCACAAGCATTAAGGTAATATGATCAACCACATGATCAAACAAGTATCTCACACATAGATAAGATATCATCCAAGCAAGCACACAAATAAGTATCAAACAAGTAGTAAATAAGGCAAAAAGAAGCAAAGCTCTCTCTTTCTCTCGAAGCCTATGATCTATACACTTTCTCCCCCTTTGGCAACAAGTTACCAAAAAGCTCAAAAATGCATAGTGATATGCGTCTCTCTAGGCTTGATCTTCGGGATGAGGTGTTGAGAGGACTCCAAGGATGAATGCATCGGTCGAAGTTGTTAGAGCTGGTGGAGTGGCAACTGGAGGTGCTACTAATGTTGTGGCTGTAGGTGCTGATGTGGTTGCTCTTGTGTCAGTCACTGGCATTGTAGTAGATCTCTGTCCCCTTGGCACTCTCTGCAAGGCATTTGTGGTAGCATGCCCTTTCCTCTCATCAGCTTCTTCCTGGAGCTGCTCAACTGCTGTCTGCATCTCTGTCATCTTCAAGTCAAGATCATATAATTTTGTTTCAATGATCCTCTCCAGGCTTTCTTGATTCTGAGTCAGGGTGGCCAATCCTTTCTCAGTCCTCAAGGTGGCTTGAATCAGATATCCAGGTTCATCTTGCTTTGATTTGAGAAACACTTGAGAAGCCTCTTCAGCACTTGGCATCTTTGTTGCCTTCTCAGCCTTAGCTTTCTCCCTCTTCTCTTGAGTCTCCACATATATGGGATCTTCAGCATTCATGACAACTGTGTTGTCCTCAAAATCAGGCCTCAAGGGAAGATGTTTCTTGTCCAACAAGTAAGTGCGTGTGTCCATCTTGGAGTTGATGAGAACCTGGATGTGTGGAGCATACCTACATGACCTCTTCTAATCTGCAGCTGTCCTCTTGATTGTCTCAACAATCAGACTCATCACTTTGAAATTTTGGGGCACATCATACAACTGCAGCAGGTTAATAGAATGGCCTATGGTCATCCTATGATCGTCTGACTTGGGCAACAAGGTATGCCTCAAGATAGTGTTGATGGTGGTCAGGCCAAACAATAGATAGTACACAGAGTCCGTCTTGTGAGTCTCCAGGGCTTTGTCAGGAATCTCTTTGTACATGTTAGCCATGGAGTTGTGATCCTTATTCTTCTTGGCATATACATCTATGTCATCTTCATGCTCTGCAAGGGCATTGATCAGTTTGGCCCATTCAACAATTGTTGATTGGTACCTGGTACCCTCAGACATCTAGACAATTCTGCCATCAGGATAGAAATGTGTTGTGGAGTAGAATTTCATGATGAGTTCATCATTCCACTTGGTCAATTTCTGACCCACAAATTTGTCTACCCCACATAGCCTGAAGCTCTCATTCACTCCTGGGAAGTGGTCTTCGCTGTTATCAATATACTTCCAGTCTACCCAATTCATATTGCAGACAATGGGCTTCTTATCTAGCAGAATAGTCTCATAGAAGTCCTACTGCTCCTTGGTGTGAAACCTGTAATCCACATCAGTCCTTCTCCTCATAGCATATGGATCAGATTGTCTCCATAGTCTGAGACCTGCATCCTTTCTGATCTTCATATTTTCTGCCACTAGATGGTTGTCATCGTGGTCAGGGATCTTGGGCTTCAGCTTCCTAAGCACTTGGGCTTTAGCATCATCTTCTTCTTCTTCTTCTTCAATCTCAGTCTCAGGCACTGGGAATCTTTGGGGGCAGTCTTGGGCTTAGAAGAGGCAGCCCCGGACTTGATGGCATCCCCCATCAGCTTTTGAGCTTTGGGTGCTGGTGTAGCATCCTCTTCCTCTTCATCCTCAGTTGGGTCTTCCATCATAGAGGATCTCCCAATGACTTTGGCCATGGTCTTCTTGACCCTTTCCTTTCTCTTCTTGCCCTCACCAGCAGCCTCTTCAGTTGATTTGGAAGTCTCAAGTGTGGAGGCTCTGGCCTTAGAAGTGGGCACTCTCTTTGCAGGAGCCTTCTTGTGCATACCAGGTTTTGTGGATACAGTTGTGCCAAACTCTTTCTTGACAACCCTTTTCTTGGAGCTGACCTCCTCCTCAACAGCTACATAGTCTTCATCTTCAGACTCAGAATTTATCTTCCTCCTCTGCCTAGTAGAAGCCTTAGGCAGGTTGCTAGGAGTACTTCTACTGCCCTCACTCAGATTCAAATGCTCCTTAGACTTGTTCTTGCTGTCACTCTGATCAGACATGGTTGACACTGCAAACTGAAAGCTGCCCTATGAATAGTTATAGATGAGATAGAGTGGATGAGCATCACAAAGTGCAGAGGTTTTGCAAAATAAATGAGTCAAAAACTTAGTTTTAGTTTTCCACGGAAAGCATTTCGAAGCTACCGATTTGTTAAACTCGGTGACACCGAAGCAACTTTTGAAGTCTAAACTAGTGAAATCGGTCAGGCCGAGACATAGTTCGATGACTCCGAGATTGCTAGCGTTTCACTAAGAGTTGAAATCGGTCACACCGATTTGCATGTTTCGGTCAGACCAAAAAGTGCAAGTGCAATGGCCTAAGCCAAATCGGTGAGACCGATTTCCACAACTCGGTCAGTCCTAGATGAGTTCGGCAGAAACCTAACCCTAAATTTTCAAATCAAATCAAATCTAAAGGAAGTTTTTGCTGGATAGGATGATCTCATACGTGGTAAGAAACATTGCATTTGCTTTGTGCTAAGAATTGGAGGAAACAATTGCACAAAGATTTGAACTCATACCCTAGTTCGGTGATGAGCTCGCTACAACGGCAACGATGGCGTTGAATTCCGTTGACAGCGACGGAGACCAGCAGCGGGAGGTTGCTGGCGACAAGAGGATGATCTGGAGACCCGAGATGGCAGAGCAGGACACGCGCGGGCGAAGAGGTTTCGGAGGAATTTCCAAAATTTGACTCATAGGTATATATATATATATATATATATATATATATATATATATATATATATATATCCTGACCATGTTGGTGCGACCGAGTGGAACAAATTGGTGGCACTGAGAATCCGAGATGCAGAATCGCAAGCGGTTACTACAACTCGGTGTGACCAAAAAGTTCTAATCGTTTGCACCAAGATTGAAAACCTAGATCAACTCAGTGAACTCGGTTAGACCGAAAAGGATGAATCGGTTAGACCGAAATGCACAAAGAGGTTTTGGAAGTTTAAGTCTATGATGAATCGGTGACTCCGAGTGCTCCTCACACAGAGGGTTCGAATCTGACTTGATCAAACTTTGTGATGTAGCATGAATAGAGTTTGAGATGAGAAAAGCATAGATAGCTAGAGGAAGTCCTTAGGCATTCTTGTTCATCCATTTGGCAAAAGAAAACGAGCCAAACAAACAAAGCAACAAATGGATGTCCTCGAATGAGTAAAATATGCAACCAACATGCTCACACAATAAAATGGCAAATGAAATATGACAAAGCATGCACAAACATTCTAGCATCTATCAAACAATTGGCAATGACTAGGTCATCTATATATGAGTATATTGACTTAGGAGTCAAATTAGAACATTTGATCTTAGGTCATGCCCATCGTTTAAGCACAAGTGGGGTTACCACTTTTTCATAAAGGATTGTTGTGTTCATTCCATTAGAGTTGCTTTAGCTCAATTCTAAGTGTAAAGCTCCCCTAGATGTGATATCCCCCCTAAGAGGGATGAACTAACCTTGGGTTTTGTCGATGATGACTTCATGTAGATGTTGAAGATGTCGATGCTCAATGTTGATGTATATCATTCGGAGCTATCCATTGGAGTGAGTTGCACTTTCAATACCTACACGGGTTAGTCCCACAAGGAACAAACAAGGATATCCATAGACATAGAGTGAATTCACACAATATGATGTCCATGAAAACATTAGGTTACCTTGTCCCTTGTCTTACCAACAAGAGGGTTTGTGACTCCTTGAACTAGTGCAAGATGTGAAATTTGTTTGCACTTGTCCTCACCAAAATGATATGAGTGAAGCATGTTGGCGGAGTCACCCTCAAGAACTCTCTAGTTCTTATTCTTCGGGATCCACATCAACTTGGTGGGAATCCTTGGAGTTGTAGTCATACTTGATGAAGTAGAACTTGATGTAGTCTTGGGAACCCACTTGACCAAGGCCTTGGGAGCTTCTTCAAATGCATCAATGTCATCTTGAATCTTATCCTTGCCTTTTTGCTTGTGGTCTTGTGGTGGAAGATCATCCTGAGCTTGTGTCCACTTGAAAGAAGTAGGATCATACTTCTTTTGTTGACGAACAAACTTCGTCTTGGGGTATTGATCTTCTTCCCATTCAACTCTATTGGCATTGAACTTTTGTTCAAAACCAACACATTGATTCTTCCGGTGCCTTCCTTGCTTGCGTACAATTTCCTCAAATTGCTTACTTCCGGCAAGGCTCTTGTAAACACCTTTCTCTATAATTCCCTTTAATAAGCTATTTTCTTGCTCAAGTGCAACTTGGCTAAGAGAATCATTAGTGGAATCAAGAGAACTACTAGAAGCAACAACATTGGATTTAACATGATTATTGTTACTACTAGAAGAAGAATCTTTCTTGCTCTTGTTACTAGATTTTACTTGTGGAATGTAAATAGACAAGAGTAAACGCTTGGCAATGTAAGAAGAACTTTTCTTGCGAAGATCATCATTGATTGCCTTTAAGAACCCATGCTCTTGCTCAAGGTTGAGCTTTTCGAAGTGTAGCTTCTCATGAGTCTTTAAAAGCTCTCGATGATCTTCCAAGGTATTTTCATGAGCTAACTTAAGAGTGTTTATTTCTTTAGTTAGATGCTCAATCTCCTTATTATCATCGTCATTCGTTTTATCTTGATTAGCATTATTAATAGAAAGTTCATCATAGTTTTCATCACTAGAGTTGTCAACAAGTAAATCATCATCACCTAGCAAATCATCTTCATCACTATTGAAATCAACATACTCGGGGTGTGATACCTTTGGGCCTTTAGTCATGAGGCATCTTCCAATTCCTTCATTTGGTGAGTCAAATATGTCGTAGGAGTTGGTCGATGAGGGAGTCTTGGATTAGGGGGTGTCCGGATGGCCGGACTATACCTTCAGCCGGACTCGTGGACTATGAAGATACAAGATTGAAGACTTCGTCCCGTGTCCGAAAGGGACTTTCCTTGGCGTGGAAGGCAAGCTTGGCGATACGGATATACAGATCTCCTACCATTGTGACCGACTCTATGTAACCCTAACCCTCTCTGGTGTCTATATAAACTGGAGGGTTTTAGTCCGTAGGACGACACATTCATACACAACAATCACACCATAGGCTAGCTTCTAGGGTTTAGCCTCTCCGATCTTGTGGTAGATCTACTCTTGTACTACCCATATCATCAATATTAATCAAGCAGGACGTAGGGTTTTACCTCCATCAAGAGGGCCCGAACCTGGGTAAAACTTCGTGTCCCTTGCCTCCTATTACCATCCGGCCTAGACGCACAGTTCGGTACCCCCTACCCGAGATCCGCCGGTTTTGACACCGACATTGGTGCTTTCATTGAGAGTTCCTCTGTGTCGTCGCCGTTAGGCTTGATGGCTCCTACGATCATCGATAGCGATGCAGTCCAGGGTGAGACCTTCCTCCCCGGACAGATCTTCGTCTTCGGCGGCTTCGCACTGCGGGCCAATTCACTTGGCCATCGGGAGCAGATCGAAAGCTATGCCCCTGGCCGTCAGGTCAGATTTGGAAGTTTAAACTACACGGCTGACATCCGCGGGGACTTGATCTTCGACGGATTCGAGCCACTGCCGAGCGCGCCGCACTGTCACAACGAGCATGATCTAGCTCTGCCGCCGAACAGTGCCCTGGAGGCCGCACCCGCATCGGCTTCGACCCTTAATTCGGAGCCAACTGCGCCGATTGAGGATGGGTGGTTGGACACCGCCTCGGGGGCTGCGATCCCAACGGCGATCGAGCCGAACACCAGCCCCGCACTCCGTGAGACTCGTGACTCCAAGGAGCCGGACTCCTCTCCGGACCCCGAACCCTCCACGCCCCTGCCGATCGAATCCGATTGGGCGCCGATCATTGAGTTTACTGCCGCAGACGTCTTTCAGCACTCGCCTTTCGGCGATATTCTGAAGACACTAAAGTCTCTCTCTTTATCAGGAGAACCCTGGCCGGACTACGGTCAGCAAGGTTGGGATACGGACGATGAAGGAATTCAAAGCCCACCCACCACCCACTTTGTAGCCACTGTCGACAATTTAACCGACATGCTCGACTTTGACTCCGAAGATATCGACGGTATGGACGCCGATACAGGAGACGATGAAGAACCAGCGCCTATCGAGCCCTGGAAAACCACCTCGTCATATGACGTATACATGGTGGACACACCAAAAGATGACGACGAGGAGCGGAAGGACGCACTGAAGGCTTGTTCCCTCGAGAAGCATTCAAAGCAGCGACGCAAGCGCCGCCCCAAATCCCGCCTCGACAAAAATAACGATCACACAGACCCAGCGCTGGAGCAGGGCGAACCGCTGCCGGACAACGGCAATCCGGATAATCAAACCGAACAAACAAATTCTATCAAGGATAATAGTCCAGACAACATAACGCCGGGCAGGCACCCGGAGCAGTAGAATGCCCGTAAAAGGCTTGTTGCCACCGCGAGGAGTCTTAAAAAGCAGAAGCAAAGGCTCAAGGCTGCACAAGACACACTCCAAATCAGATGGAGTAAAATACTCAACACGGCAGTGAGGTACGGCGACAATCGCCCCTCCAAGAGCTACCCAAAGCGGAAGATGCTACCTGAATTCGATGAGGAGGCCTCAGACCCCCCACAACCAAACATCAAAGCAGCCACCTGGCCGGATAGACGACCCCTCTACCAACACAGAGCGGCATACAACGCCACTCACAATACAACACGCGACCCATGCGAGGGCTCGCATCCAAAGGACGGCGCAACAAGATCCATCTATGGACCACGCAAGCGCGCCCCAGCATACAATGCAACACAGCAAACATCCGAACAACGCGGTACACCCAGCTACTGGGGTGCCGCACACCCCTTATGTTTCACCGATGAGGTGCTGGACCATGAATTTCCAGAGGGATTCAAACCCGTAAACATAGAGACATACGACGGAACAATAGACCCTGGGGTCTGGATTGAGGACTACATCCTTCACATCCATATGGCTCGAGGAGATGATCTCCACGCCATCAAGTACTTACCCCTCAAGCTCAAAGGGCCAGCTCGTCACTGGCTTAAAGGCCTCCCCGAAAGCTCCATTGGAAGTTGGGAAGAGCTCGAAGACGCCTTTCGGGCAAATTTTCAAGGGACTTATGTCCGACCTCTGGATGCGGACAATTTGAGTCATATAACTCAACAGCCCGGAGAGTCAGCCCGAAAGCTTTGGAACACGTTTCTTACTAAAAAGAACCAGATTGTCGATTGTCCGGACGCCGAAGCCTTGGCAGCTTTTAAGCATAGCGTCTGTGATGAATGGCTCGCCAGACACCTCGGCCAGAATAAGCCGAGAACGATGGCCGTATTAACAAACCTCATGACCCGCTTTTGCGCGGGTGAGGACAGCTGGCTAGCCAGATGCAGCACCAGCGACCCCAGTACATCTGAAGTTAGAGATGGAAACGTGAAATCACGGCGCAACAGCAATAACAAACGCCAGAATAAAGAAGACAGCGCGAAGGGCACGGCAGTAAACGCCGGATTCAAAAGCTCTCAGCCAGGTCAGCAAAAGCCGCCCTCTAAAGGCACCAGGGATGAACTGTCCAGCCTCAACAAAATTCTGGACCAAGTATGTCAGATCCATAGTACCCTGGGTAAACCTGCTAATCATACCCACAGAGATTGTTGGGTCTTCAAGCAGTCCGGCAAGCTCAACGCCGTACACAAGGGGGAGGATACACCAAGTGAAGACGAGGATGAGCCTCCCAAGCAAGACAGTGGGGAACAAACGAAATTTCCACCAGAAGTCAAAATAGTAAACGTGTTACACGTGATCAAGGGAAAAAACAATGCGGCACTCCCAGGAAAATATACCCAAGTGCGTGTCACCACGAAGTCCTGCCACTGGTCGTCTCAATCGATCACCTTCGACCATCGCGATTACTCAGCAAGTATCCGATGCACGGGATGGGCTGCCCTGGTATTAGACCCAGTAATTGGCGGATATCACTTCACACGAGTCTTGATGGACGGTGGCAGCAATCTAAACCTAATATATCAGGATACAATCCGCGGGATGGGGTTAGACCCAACAAAAATTCGCCATATCAATACTACCTTTAAAGGAGTAACGCCAGGCCTAGGGGCTCGCTGTACGGGCTCCCTCCTACTACAAGTTATATTCGGCTCCCCTGACAACTCCCATCGCGAGCATTTAACCTTCCACTTCGCTCCGCTCCGAAGTGGCTATCAAGCACTGCTCGGACGCGAAGCTTTCGCTCGCTTTAATGCAATACCACACTACGCCTCCCTCACACTCAAGATGCCTGGTACACATGGCATCATTTCAGTGAACGGAAATATCAAGCGATCTCTGTGCGTCGAAGAGAGCACGGCTGCCTTGACAGCCGCACACTAAAGGTGCCCGGACCAGCGAAAGCATCCAATAGGTCGTCAAGACCTCAGACACAACTAACCAAGTCTAGCGCCGCTATTTATACCGAATAAACGGTCACACCCCTATTTGTCAATACAAGGGGCTCAATGCGCGCAGACAAGTGGCAATCGTTTCTCATCTTGAATTATACATGGTTTCTTTAAAAACTATCTTTTTGCACGACAACTTTTTCACCTAAATTCCTCTCTTTTACAGACGGTCATCGTGCTACACCCGTCCAGGATACGGCACAACGGATACACAGGCGCAGACATGCAGCAGGGACCCGCTCCAAGGATTCTTTTTAGATTAAGACCCTGCGTAAACCTTTTTTTACTGTCTCTTGTTGATACATATTCCCCGTTGAGAAGGATGCTGACGTCTTGGCATGTGGCCACTCCAGAACAATGCACGTACCTGGACACAAGGGGCTTCTTACAAAGGCCATTATTTAGGCCCGGTTTATACCACAAAGACCGAATACCTTAGGGAGTGTTTGGCATCGCGAGTTTGGCCGTATATGCATCAGCTTCGAATCATTGTCTTTGGTCAAATGTTGGGTTTGCCCGGCTCCTGTGTTTTGGTGCCTTACGTTCCGCTTTACCGGCTAAGGTAGCACCAGGAGAACTACTGTGATTGTGCCCTGGTTCATCCGGACGAGCACCTCAGTAGAGAAAGCCGAAAACTGACTGTCATGATATAGCGTGAGACTGGTCAACCTCTCGATGACCTATTGGAATGTTAGAATTCCTCCTCCTTAACGAAGGGCCGTTTTCCGGCCAGGCATGTACGCACCCCGGGATCGGGAGAGTGCGGAGCCACCAGGGGCTATCTAGTAGCCCCACTGTCAAACTCCTATGGCTAAGTAAAAGTGCTAAAGCATTATAGTCCGGTAGCCTCGCTCGCTCCGCTATCACCTCCTTAATAGGACCAACACATTGGGTTAACTGTGAACGCGTGTTTTTTGCGAGCACCTCCGCATTATATGCGTGGGGGTTGAAGCCGACGGCTGCAATCTTTCAGGTCATACAAATGTATACATAAACGGCCGCCCAGGAGGCATCATATTACTTTCAGGCAAAAGTATAAAAATAGCCTTATAAAAATTCATAAAAGCATTTAGCTTACAATGAGATTACATATCACTCAAACATAATATTTTTTGAGCACTGGGTCTCTATCAAACGAGCACCCTCAAGAACTTCTTCAAAGTAGTGCTCAGTAGCCATTCGGCCTATGGCCGAATCCCGCGCTGCAACAGTGGTGGCATCCATCTCCGCCCAGCATGCTTTAACATGGGCAAAGGCCATCCGTGAGCCCTCTATGCACGCCGACCTCTTCATCGCATTAATGCGCGGCACCACGTCAAGTAGCTGCTGCACCAAGCTGAAATAGTTGTTCGGTTTTGGCCTTTCCGACCATAGCTGATCCACAACAGACCTCATGGCGCGTTCGGACAACCTATTCAGTTCAGCCCATTCGGCTAATTGGTCAGTCAATGAAAGTGGACGCTCGGGAGAATGGAATTGTGTCCAAAACAGCTGGTCCACTTCACGGTCCGTTTGACCCTGGAAGTACTTGATCGCATCGGCAGCGCTCGCCGCCAAATCCATATACACATCCTCCGAACTCCACAGCCGATCCAGAGGGGCATACCGTGGATCTCCGAACTTCCTCCGCAGCATAAAGGATTTCCCAGCTACAATATCCCCGGCCTCCCGCAGCTCCTCCTTCTTCGCCCTCATAGCAGAGCGGATGTCTTTTCTCGTCGCAGCAGCCTTCTCAAGGTCCGATGCCTTCGCTAGGTTTTCCTTTTCAAGAACCCGGCAGCGGTCGGCGGCAGCTTTTAATTCTATGGCCATCTTGGCCATCTTATCTCGGCTCTCGCCATGCGCGGCCTTCTTGGCTTTCAACTCTTCGGCCGCCTTCAAAGCAGCCGCATTACCAAAACTCGCTTGTTCCTTGGCTCGGGCAAGTTCTGCCCGCAAGGCTTCAACAGTAGCAACTCCATCTGCAGTCACAACATATTAAAGATACTGGCATCATGCTGCTCTTACTATGTGGCGTTTACCAGATAATGACACTTACCCTGTGCCTCGTCAAGCCTTTTGTTAACAAGCTTGATGTTGGCGTCTGCCGCATCCAATTGCCGTTTTAAATGGGCAAACTCGCTAGTCCGGCTAGCCACCGGAGCTTCCATCACCTGCACATAAAGGCAGTATGGTTATAACCTGGGAATATGATCCTCTGTTCGTCGTCGTTTCCGACGGCAACCAGAGTCTCAGGGGATACTATCTACACAGGGCACACCTAGCATGTGCAGGACTATCATACATTATTTTACGTACCTCAAAGTCTGTCAGTAGACTCATAAAAGCTTCATGCAATCCGCTTTCGGCGGGCGAGATTCTCTCCATCACCGTATTCATTAGCATACGGTGTTCATCTGAGATGGCCGCTCGCCCCACCAACTCCCTTAGAACATCCGATCGCACACCAGACGGTGTCGGACTCTTTTGTCTGCTCTCTTCGGAAGCCGGACACTGGGAGCTTCGGGGGTCAATGGGATTATCTTCTGGCCTCACCGGATTCGTAAAGGCCCTCCACGATGACACTTCGGGGTCGCCCGCTTCCGGAGCGGAGGATTCCGGAGGAGGCGTTTCGCTCTCCATCATCTCTGGAAGAAGATCCCCCAAAGACAAACTCATTTGAGAGGGGCTAAGGCCCGAACTGCAAAGATATATGCGGTGTTTATTTTCTCAGAAGAAAAAGATGGCATGCCTGTATGATTAAAGTATTTCGGGTCACTTACGACTCGCCGGAGGATTGATTCCCCCGCGGACTTTGTGCGGTAAAAGCACCCCCCAAGGTAGGACCCTTTGCGGGAGACTGTTTCTCCCGTTTGGAAGCTTCGGCTTCCGAATCCCCGAGCGCAGTCCTTTTCCTCCTCCGGTCGTCTCCCTTCATGGAGACGCTCGCCCCCTCGGTTAGAATGGGCAGCGTTGGAGGCCCGCATTCGCCCGTATTATCCTTCCCAGTATCTTCCTTCAAGGGCTCCGGGCAAGGTGCGACCTGGAGCATCTTTTCCAATATCGGATTGTCCAAACCCTCAGGGAGGGGGGCCGAACACCGAATCAACTTCGCCTTTGTTATCCAGTCCTGGTCAAAAACCAAACTCTCAGAAATAACTTCGTAACAAATGAGAGATAGTATGTTCGGCTGGAAGATTCCTTACCTGTTCGGCGGCGCGGTTACTACTCAGGCCCACGTCCTCGGTGATTTCCGGACACTCTACCTGAGGTCCGAAGAATGACTTGTACATCTCCTCGTGCGTCAGGGCGAGGAAATTTTGAATGACACGCGGTCCTTCGGGATTGAACTCCCACAAGCGAAGGGGCTAGCGTTTGCAAGGCTGGACTTGACGAACCAGCATAACTTGTATTACCGCAACCAAACTAAAATCTCCATTGAAGAGATCTCGAATGCGGCTTTGCAGTATAGGCACGTCCTTGGCTGGACCCCAGCTCAGACCTCTGCTGATCCATGACATCAATTGTGGTGGAGGGCCCGAGCGGAAAACAGGGGCGGCCGCCCACTTGGCACTTCTAGGAGCCGTGATGTAGAACCACTCATGTTGCCACAACTCAGACACCTCTGGAATGGAACCTTTGGGCCATGGGGCTCCCGTCATCTTGCATATTGAGGCACCTCCACACGCTGCATGTTGCCCCTCGATCATCTTCGGCTTTACTTCAAAGGTCTTGAGCCACAGGCCAAAGTGAGGGGTAACCCGGAGGAAGGCCTCGCACACGACAATAAATGTCGTGATATGAAGAAAGGAGTCCGGAGCTAGATCATGGAAATCTAGCCCGTAACAAAACATCAAACCCCTAACGAAAGGATCCAGAGCAAAGCCTAGACCTCGGAGGAAGTGGGAGACGAACACAACATTCTCGTTGGGTTCGGGGGAGGGGATGGCCTGCCCTCGGGCAGGCAGCCGATGCAAAACCTCGGCGGTCAGATATCTGGCCTCCCTCAACCTTTTGATGTCTTCTTCCATGACGGAGGAAGGCATCCATCGGCCTTGAAGGCTAGATCCAGACATGATTGAAGGTTCGGAGCACCTGGCCTGAACCTTGGGTGTTTGAGCTTGAGGTGGGGGAAGGATTCGATTGAGCACGGGAGGGAAAAAGTAAAAACCTTGTCCCTTTATAAAAAGGGTGAATATCAAGTGTCCTCTCCATGGCCGTTTGGACTTGCCTATAATCTAGGAGTCCTAGAAGCGGTTGGGTTACCCACGCCCGTATTGATGAGAATCCCGGAATAAGGGAACACGATCTCTGCTTTAACAAGACGTGCCGAGGTAACCGCCTCGCATGACACGCTGAGGTGGGACAATAAAACGATTCGAATAAAGGCTTGGCCGTGGTGCGATGTCACACTACAAAATACGTCAGCAGATTAGATTTGTGCAAATATTATTCTCTCTATGGCAATATGTGGAAACTTATTTTGCAGAGCCGGACACTATCTTTGTGTTCAAAATCTTCTATGAAGTACTTGGAGCAGGAACCTGCCTTGCAATGCCGAAGACAATCTGCGCGCCGGACTCGTCATCATTGAAGCCTGGTTCAGGGGCTACTGAGGGAGTCCTGGATTAGGGCATGTCCGGATGGCCGGACTATACCTTCAGCCGGACTCCTGGACTATGAAGATACAAGATTGAATACTTCGTCCCGTGTCTGGAAGGGACTTTCCTTGGCGTGGAAGGCAAGCTTGGCGATACGGATATACATATCTCCTACCATTGTAACCGACTCTATGTAACCCTAACCCTCTTCGGTGTCTATATAAACCGGAGGGTTTTAGTCCGTAGGACAACACATTCATACACAACAATCATACCATAGGCTAGCTTCTAGGGTTTAGCCTCTCTGATCTTGTGGTAGATCTACTCTTGTACTACCCATATCATCAATATTAATCAAGCAGGACGTAGGGTTTTACCTCCATAAAGAGGGCCCGAACCTGGGTAAAACTTCGTGTCCCTTGCCTCCTGTTACCATCCGGCCTAGACACACAGTTCGGGACCCCCTACCCGAGATCCGCCGGTTTTGACACCGACAGTCGACACAAGTGCTAGACCGGCAACACCTTCATCTTGAGTATATTCAGAGTCGGAGTGATAACTTCTCTCGGAGTGATGGTCGGAGACAGAGCCGGATACCCATTCACCAACATGAGCTTGATGTCTTCGTTTTGTGTATCTCCTTGATGACTTGTCCTTCCTTTCTGAATCCTTGCTTCTATGAGAGATTCTTCATTCATAACGATCATCTCTACTCCTTCTCTCTCTTGGAGGTGATTCTTCTCTTCTAATTCTCCTTTTAGGCGAGTCTTCACTTCTTTTCTAGGGTGTCGTACACTCATTTGAGTAGTGTCCGGGTCTTCCACAATTGTAGCAATTACACTCGCGACTAGAAGATCTTTTTTCATTGTAGGACCTTGACTTGGAACTTCTTTCTTTGCTTCTACTCTTGTAGAACTTGTTGAAATTCTTCACCATTAGGCTCACTTCCTCATTGAAGGCTTGTTTCTCACTTGACGATGTAGGAGCATCACATGAGGCTTTGTAAGCACCACTTATCTTGTCGTGAAGCTCTTCTTTATCCTTGAGTGACATCTCATGAGCAATAATTCTTTCAATGACTTCTGTTGGCTTGAGATCTTTGTAATTGGGCATCATCTGGATCAATGTGCACAATGTATCATATTTTCCATCCAAGGCTCTTAGGATGTTCTTGATGATGAGTCTGTCGGTCATCTCTTCACTTCCTAAGCCGGCAATCTCATTTGTGATGAGAGCAAGCCTAGAGTACATTTCAGCGACGCCTTCACCATCCTTCATTTTGAACTTGTCAAGCTGACTTTGAAGCACATCCAATTTGGATTCCTTGACGGAGTCGGTACCTTCGTGCATATCAATCAAAGTATCCCAAATTCCTTTGCATTCTTTGGGGCACAATCCGTTAAAGAGGATATCCCAAGCTTGAGCATTGTATTGTAGCATCCTCAACTATTCTGTGGTAGCTTCACGATTCGGTTCTCTCCCATCGAAGAATTCACCTTGCAAGCCAATACACACAATAGCCCAAATGGCGGGGTTATGTCCAAGAATATGCATTTTCATCTTATGCTTCCAACTAGCAAAGTTAGTACCATCAAAGTAAGGACCTCTACGGTGGTAATTTTCCTCGCTAGATGCCATACTCTCCTAGGTTGTCAAACCAAGGCTATGATCACCAAAGCTATAGAAATTAAGGCAAATGGAGACTAAAGCTCTGATACCAGTAGTAGCATCAAAAGTATGTCTAGAGGGGGTGATTAGACTACTTGACCAAATAAAAATCTATCATTTTCCCAATTTTAAGTCTTGGCAGATTTTAGCAACTTAGCACAAGTCAAGCAATCAACCTACACCTGCAATTCTAAGAGTATAGCAGCGGAATGTAAATCATTGCATATGAAGGTAAAGGGAGGAGTTTGGAGGGAGCAAACGCAATGTAGACACGAAGATTTTCGGCGTGGTTCCGATAGGTGGTGCTATCGTACATCCACGTTGATGAAGACTTCAACCCAGGAAGGGTAATGGTTGCGCGAGTCCATGGAGGGCTCCACCCATGAAGGGTCCACGAAGAAGCAACCTTGTCTATCCCACCATGACCATCGCCCACGAAGGACTTGCCTCACTTGGGTAGATCTTCACAAAGTAGGCGATCTCCTTTCCCTTACAAACTCCTTGGTTCAACTCCACAATCTTGATGGAGGCTCCCAAGTGACACCTAACCAATCTAGGAGACACCACTCTCCAAAAGGTAATAGATGGTGTGTTGATGATGAACTCCTTGCTCTTATGCTTCAAATGATAGTCTACCCAACATTCAACTCTCTCTCACAGATTTGGATATGGTGAAAAGATGATTTGAGTGGAAAGCAACTTGGGAAGGCTAGAGATCAAGATTCTTGTGGTTGGACTGGAATATCTTGGTCTCAACGCATGAGTAGGTGGTTCTCTCTCAGAAAATGAATGGTGGAAGTGTAGGCATGTTCTGATAGCTCTCTCCATGAATGGTGGATGGGTGGAGGGGTATATATGAGCCTCCACACAAAATCTAACCGTTACACACAATTTACCAAACTCGGTGAGACCGAATACTCAAACTCGGTCAGACCGATTCAGTTCAAAATGTGAACATTAGGCTTTTCGGTGGACCGACATGTCAAACTCGGTGGGACTGATTTTATTAGGGTTAGGGCATAACATAATCTTGGTGAAACCGATCACATAAACACGGTGATACCGATTTCTGTAATAGGCAAACAGAGAGTTGGTCATGCAAACTCGGTGGGACCGATCGCTCATTTCGGTGAGACCGAAATGTTATGAAAAGGAAACAAAGAGTTTGCATTGCGAACTCTATGGGACCGATCACTCATCTCGGATAGACCGAAATGTTACGAAGGGAAACAGAGAGTTTGCAATCCCATCTCGGTGAGATCAAGATCCCTATCGGTGAGACTGAACTGATGAGGGTTTCTGGCTATGGCTATGTCAAATGAACTTGGTGGCGCCGGATAGATCAAATTGGTGGGGCCGAGTTTGATTTTTGGTTTGGGACATATGTGGATATGAGAAAGTGGTTGAGGGCTTTTGGAGCATATCACTAAGGATTTTGAGCAAGCAAGGCATTAAGCAACACCTCATCCCCTTTTAATAGTATTGGTTTTTCCTATGGACTCAATGTGATCTTTGATCACTAAAATGAAAATGTAGAGTCTTGGGTTTTTGCCAACATGTGTCCTTAGCATTTTGAGGGGTCC
Source organism: Triticum dicoccoides (assembly GCF_002162155.2). Lineage (NCBI taxonomy): Eukaryota > Viridiplantae > Streptophyta > Magnoliopsida > Poales > Poaceae > Triticum > Triticum dicoccoides. Next base: position 216,708,460 of record NC_041392.1, on the reverse strand, counting down.
ACATTCCTAGTCCATGCCATGCCAATCATTGAACTTTCTGAAATGGTCATCTTGAAAGAGCATTAGTTCAATGAGCTATATGTTGTTAGGAATTACCAAAACGACCCATGGATAGTTGCACTTTCACTACTATTAGCGTCTGTCTTCCTCTTGAAGATCCATTTATTCTCAATGGCTCGCCGATCATCGAGCAAGTCAATTAAAGTCCATACTTTGTTCTCATACATGGATCCTATCTCAGATTTCATGGCCTCAAGCCATTTATCAGAATCTGGGCTCATCATCGCTTCCTCATAGTTCGTAGGTTCGTCATGGTCTAGTAACATGACTTCCAGAACAGGATTACCGTACCACTCTTGTGCGAAACATGCTCTTGTTGACCTATGAGGTTCGGTAGTAACTTGATCCGAAGTTTCATGATCATTATCATTAGCTTCCTCACTAGTTGGTGCACGCATCATGAGAACGGTTTTCTATGATGAGCTACTTTCCAATTTGAGAGAAGGTACAATTACCTCATCAAGTTCTACTTTCCTCCCACTCACTTCTTTTGAGAGAAACTCCTTCTCTAGAAAGGATCCATTCTTAGCAACAAAGATCTTGCCTTTGGATCTGTGATAGAAGGTGTACCCAATAGTTCTTTTGGGTATCATATGAAGACGCACTTCTTCAATTTGGGTTCGAGCTTATCAGGCCGAAGCTTTTTCACATAAGCATCACAACCCCAAACTTTAAGAAACGACAGCTTAGGTTTCTTGCTAAACAATAGTTCATACGGTGTCGTCTCAACGGTTTTAGACGGTGCCCTATTTAACGTGAATGCAGCTATCTCTAATGCATGACACCAAAACGATAGTGGTAAATCGGTAAGAGACATCATAGATCGCACTATATCTAATAAAGTACGGTTACGACGTTCGGACACACCATTATGCTGTGGTGTTCCAGGTGGCGTGAGTTGTGAAACTATTCCACATTGTTTTAAATGAAGGCCAAACTCGTAACTCAAATATTCGCCTCCGCGATCAGATCATAGAAACTTTATTTTCTTGTTATGATGATTCTCCACTTCACTCTGAAATTCTTTGAACTTCTCAAATGTTTCAAACTTGTGTTTCATCAAGTAGATATACCTATATCTACTCAAATCATCTATGAAGGTCAGAAAATAACGATACCCGCCACGAGCCTCAACACTCATCGGACCGCATACATCGGTATTTATTATTTCCAATAAGTCAGTGGCTCGCTCCATTGTTCTAGAGAACGAAGTTTTAGTCATCTTGCCCATGAGGCATGGTTCGCAAGTATCAAATGATTCATAATCAAGTGATTCCAAAAGTCCATCCGCATGGAGTTTCTTCATGCGCTTTACACCAATATGACCTAAATGGCAGTGCCACAAGTATGTTGCACTATCATTATCAACTTTGTATCTTTTGGCATCAATATTATGAATTTATGTATCACTACGATCAAGATTCAATAAACCATTTATATTGAGTGTATGACCATAGAAGGTTTTATTCATGTAAATAGAATAACAATTATTCTTTGACTTAAATGAATAACCGTATTGCAGTAAACATGATCCAATCATGTTCATGCTCAACGCAAATACCAAATAACATTCATTTAGGTCCAACACTAATCCCGAAGGTAGCGGGAGTGTGCGATGGTGATCTTATCAATCTTGGAATCACTTCCAACACACATCGTCACTTCGCCCTCAACTAGTCTCTGTTCATTTTGTAACTCCTATTTCGAGTTACTAATCTTAGCAACTGAACTGGTATCAAATACCCAGGGGCTACTATGAACACTAGTAAAGTACACATCAATAACATGTATATAAAATATACCTTTGTTCAATTTGCCATCCTTCTTATCTGCCAAGCATTTGGGGCAGTTCCGTTTCCAGTGACCATTCCCTTTGTAGTAGAAGCACTCAGTTTCAGGCTTAGGTCCAGCTTTGGGCTTCTTCACGGGAGTGGCAACTTGCTTTCCATTCTTCTTGAAATTCCCTATCTTTCCCTTGCCCTCTTTTCTTGAAACTAGTGGCCTTGTTAACCATCAACACTTGATGCTCTTTCTTGATTTCTACCTTCGCTGATTTTAGCATCTCGAAGAGCTTGGGAATCGTTTTCGTCATCCCTTGCATATTATAGTTCATCACGAAGTTCTAGTAACTTGGTGATAGTGACTAGAGAACTCTGTCAATCACTATCTTATCTAGAAGATTAACTCCCACTTGATTCAAGCGATTGTAGTACCCAGACATTCTGAGCACATGCTTACTAGCTGAGCTATTCTCCTCCATCTTGTAGGCAAAGTACTTGTCAGAGGTCTCATACCTCTCAACACGGGCATGTGTCTGAAATACCAATTTTATCTCTTGGAACATCTCATATGCTCTGTGGCGTTCAAAACATTTTTGAAGTCTTGATTCTAAGCCGTAAAGCATGGTGCACTAAACTATCAAGTAGTCATCATACCGAGCTTGTCAAACGTTCATAACGTTTGCATCTGCTCCTGCAATAGGTCTGTCACCTAGCGGTGCATCAAGGACATTATTCTTCTATGCAGCAATGAGGATAATCCTCAGATCACGGACTCAGTCTACATCATTGCTACTATCATCTTTCAACTTAGTTTTCTCTAGGAACATATCAAAAATAAAACAGGGGAGCTATACACGAGCTATTGATCTACAACATAGATATGCAAATATAATCAGGACTAAGTTCATGGTAAATTAAGTTCAATTAATCATATTACTTAAGAACTCCCACTTAGATAGACATCCCTCGAGTCATCTAAATGATCACGTGATCCATATCAATTAAACCATGTCCGATCATCACGTGAGATGGAGTAGTTTTCAATGGTGAACAACTCTATGTTGATCATATCTACTATATGATTCATGTTCAACCTTTTGGTCTCCAGTGTTCCGAGGCCATGTCTGTACATGCTAGGCTCGTCAAGTTTAACCCGAGTATTCCGCATGTGCAAAACTTTCTTGCACCCGTTGTATGTGAACGTAGAGCTTATCACACCCGATCATCACCTGGTGTCTCGGCACGACGAACTGTCGCAACGGTGCATACTCAGGGAGAACACTTATACCTTGAAATTTTAGTGAGGGATCATCTTATAATGCTACCGCCGTACTAAGCGAAATAAGATGCATAATAGATAAACATCACATGCAATCAAAATATGTGACATGATATGGCCATCATCATCTTGTGCCTTTAATCTCCATCTCCAAAGCACCATCATGATCTCCATCATCACCGGCTTGACACCTTGATCTCCATTGTAGCGTCATTGTCGTCCCACCAACTATTGCTTCTACAACTATCGCTAACACATAGTAATAAAGTAAAGAAATTACATGGCGATTGCATTTCATACAATAAAGCAACAACGGCTCCTGCCAGTTGCCAATAACTTTTACAAAACATGATCATCTCATACAATAACGTATATCACATCATGTCTTGACCATATCACATCATAACATGCCGTGCAAAAACAAGTTAGATGTCCTCTACTTTGTTGTTGCAAGTTTTACGTGGTGCTACAGGCTTCTAGCAAGAACTGTTCTTACCTACGCATCAAAACCACAATGGTGATTTATCAAGTTTGCTGTTTTAACCTTCAACAAGGACCGACCGCAATCAAATTCGATTCAACTAAAGTTGGAGAAACAGACACCCGCCAGCCACCTTTATGCAAAACTAGTTGCATGTCTGTCGGTGGAACCGGTCTCATGAACGTGGTCATGTAAGGTTGGTCCGGGCCGCTTCATCCAACAATGCTGCCAAATCAAAATAAGACATTGGTGGTAGGAAGTATGACGATCACCGCCCACAACTCTTTGTGTTCTACTCATGCATATCATCTACGCGCAGACCTGGCTCGGATGCCACTGTTGGGGAACGTAGCATGCAATTTTAAAAAAAATCCTACAATCACGCAAGATCTATCTAGGAGATGCATAGCAATGAGGGGGGGAGTGTGTCCACTTACCCTCATAGACCGAAAGCGGAAGCGTTAGCTTAACGCGGTTGATGTAGTCAAACGTCTTCTCGATCCAACCGATCAAGCACCGAACGTACGGCGCCTCCGAGTTCTGCACATGTTCAACTCAATGACGTCCCTTGAACTCTTGATCTAGCAAAGTGTCGAGGGAGAGTTCCGTCAGCACGAAGGCGTGGTGACGGTGATGGTGAAGTGATCCGCGCAGGGCTTCACCTAAGCACTACGTGAATATGACCGGAGGCGTAAACTGTGGAGGGGGGCGCTGCACACGGCTAACAATGTTTGTTCTATGTTCTAGGCGCCCCCTCCCCACATATATATAGGTGGGAGGGGGAGGGGGTAGCCATGGGGCACCCCAAGTAGGAGGAATCCTACTTGGGGGCCTCCTCCAATTCGGCCTCCCCCTTTCCTTATCTCCGGAGGGGGGAAGGAAACAGGGGAGATGGGAAAGGAAGGGGGAATCCTATTCCCTCTATTTCCTTTCCTCCTCCCCTTTTCCTTTCTCCACTTAGGCCAGCCCATATGGGGGCACACCAGCCCCTTAGGGGCTGGTCTGTCCCGCCCTTGGCCCAATAAAGCCCATATCTTTGCGGGGGGTGCCCGGAACCCCTTCCGATGACCCGATACATACCCGGTACCCCCAGAACACTTTCGGTGTCAGAATACTATCATCTTATATATGACTATTTACCTCTCGACCATTTCGAGACTCCTTGTCATGTCTGTGATCTCATCCGGGACTCCGAACAACATTCGGTCACCAAATCACATAACTCATATAATACAAAATCGTCATCGAACGTTAAGCGTGCGGACCCTACGGGTTCGAGAACTATGTAGACATGACCGAGACACCTCTCTAGTCAATAACCAATATCGGAACCTAGATGCTCATATTGGTTCCTACATGTTCCACAAAGATCTTTATTGGTCAAACCGTAATGATAACATATGTTATTCCCATTGTCATCGGTATGTCACTGGTGCGCGTCGGTCCTAAACAAACGGTTTAAAACCCCTTTCCGCGATGGCATTTGGAACCGTCGCCAAGTGAGTGTGGGCGATAGGGGGTGTTGGGGAACGTAGCAGAAATTCAAAATTTTCCTACGTGTCACCAAGATCTATCTATGGAGAGACTAGCAACGAGGGGAAGGAGAGTGCATCTACATACCCTTGTAGATCGCTAAGCGGAAGCGTTCAAGTGAACGGGGTTGATGGAGTCGTACTCATCGTGATTCAGATCACCGATGATCCTAGTGCCGAACGGACGGCACCTCCGCGTTCAACACACGTACAGCTCGACGATGTCTCCCACGCCTTGATCCAGCAAGGAGAGAGGGAGAGGTTGAGGAAGACTCCATCCAGCAGCAGCACAACGGCGTGGTGGTGATGGAGGAGCGTGGCAATCCTGCAGGGCTTCGCCAAGCACTACGGGAGAGGAGGAGGTGTCACGGGAGGGAGGGAGGCGCCAAGGGCTCAGGTATGGATGCCCTCCCTCCCCTCCACTATATATAGGGGCAGGGGAGAGGGGGGAGGCGCAGCCTTGCCCCTTCCTCCAAGGAAGGGGTGCGGCTAAGAGGGGGGGAGGAGTCCATCCTCCCCAAGGCACCTCGGAGGTGCCTTCCCCCTTTAGGACTCTCCCCTTTTTCCTATATCTTGGCGCATGGGCCTCTAGGGGCTGGTGCCCTTGGCCCGTGTAGGCCAAGGCGCACCCCCTACAGCCCATGTGGCCCCCCGGGGCAGGTGGCCCCACCCGGTGGGCTCCCGGGACCCTTCCGGTGGTCCCGGTACAATACCGATGACCCCGAAACTTGTCCCGATGGCCGAAACAGGACTTCCTATATATAAATCTTTACCTCCGGACCATTCCGGAACTCCTCGTGACGTCCGGGATCTCATCCGGGACTCCGAACAACATTCGGTAACCACATACAAACTTCCTTTATAACCCTAGCGTCATCGAACCTTAAGTGTGTAGACCCTACGGGTTCGGGAGACATGTAGTCATGACCGAGATGTTCTCCGGTCAATAACCAACAGCGGGATCTGGATACCCATGTTGGCTCCCACATGTTCCACGATGATCTCATCGGATGAACCACGATATCAAGGACTCAATCAATCCCGTATACAATTCCCTTTGTCTAGCGGTATGGTACTTGCCCGAGATTCGATCGTCGGTATACCGATACCTTGTTCAATCTCGTTACCGGCAAGTCTCTTTACTCGTTCCGTAACACATCATCCCGTGATCAACCTCTTGGTCACATTGTGCACATTATGATGATGTCCTACCGAGTGGGCCCAGAGATACCTCTCCGTTTACACGGAGTGACAAAATCCCAATCTCGATTCGTGCCAACCCAACAGACACTTTCAGAGATACCCGTAGTGTACCTTTATAGCCACCCAGTTACGTTGTGATGTTTGGCACACCCAAAGCACTCCTACGGTATCCGGGAGTTGCACAATCTCATGGTCTAAGGAAATTATACTTGACATTAGAAAAGCTTTAGCATACGAACTACATGATCTTGTGCTAGGCTTAGGATTGGGTCTTGTCCATCACATCATTCTCCTAATGATGTGATCCCGTTATCAACGACATCCAATGTCCATGGTCAGGAAACCGTAACCATCTATTGATTAACGAGCTAGTCAACTAGAGGCTTACTAGGGACATGGTGTTGTCTATGTATCCACACATGTATCTGAGTTTCCTATCAATACAATTCTAGCATGGATAATAAACGATTATCATGAACAAGGAAATATAATAATAATCAATTTATTATTGCCTCTAGGGCATATTTCCAACAGTCTCCCACTTGCACTAGAGTCAATAATCTAGTTCACATCGATATGTGATTAACACTCAAGGTCACATCCCTATGTGACTAACACCCAAAGAGTTTACTAGAGTCAATAATCTATTTCACATTTACCATGTGATTAACACTCGATGAGTTCTGGGTTTGATCATGTTATGCTTGTGAGAGAGGTTATAGTCAACGGGTCCGAACCTTTCAGATCCGTGTGTGCTTTACAAATCTCTATGTCATCTCCTAGATGCAGCTACCACGTTCTATTTGGAGCTATTCCAAATAACTGTTCTACTTGGAGCTATTCTAAATTGTTGCTCCATTATACGTATCCGGTATCTCTACTCAGAGCTATCCGGATAGGTGTTAAGCTTGCATCGACGTAACCCTTTACGACGAACTCTTTTACCACCTCCATAATTGAGAAAATTCCTTAGTCCACTAGTTACTAAGGATAACTTTGACCGCTGTCCTGTGATCCATTCTTGGATCACTCTCGTACCCCTTGACTGACTCATGGTAAAGCACACTTCAGGTGCGGTACACAGCATAGCATACTGTAGAGCCTATGTCTTAAGCATAGGGGACGACCTTCGTTCCTTTCTCTCTATTCTGCCATGGTCGAGCTTTAAGTCTTAACTTCATACCTTACAACTCAGGCAAGAACTCCTTCTTTGACTGATCCATCTTGAACACCTTCAAGATCACGTCAAGGCATGTGCTCATTTGAAAGTACTATTAAGCGTTTTGATCTATCCTTATAGATCTTGATGCTCAATGTTCAAGTAGCTTAATCCAGGTTTTCCATTGAAAACACTTTCCAAATAACCCTATATGCTTTCCAGAAATTCTACGTCATTTCTGATCATTAATATGTCAACAACATACACTCATCAGAAATTCTATAGTGCTCCCACTCACTTCTTTGGAAATACAAGTTTCTCATAAACTTTGTATACACCCAAAATCTTTGATCATCATCAAAGCATACATTCCAACTCCGAGATGCTCACTCCAGTCCTCAGAAGGATTGCTGGAGCTTTGCATACTTATTAGCATATTTCAGGATAGACAAAACCTTCCGGTTGTATCACATACAACCTTTCCTCAAGAATCGTCGAGGAAACAATGTTTTGACATCCTATCTGCAAGATTTCATAAATAATGCAGTAATTGCTAATATAATTCCAACAGACTCTTAGCATCTCTACGAGTGAGAAAGTCTCATCGTAGTCAACTCCTTGAACTTGTCAAAAAACATCTTAACGACAAGTCGAGCTTTCTCAATGGTGACACTTACCATCGTTGTCTGTCTTCCTTTCAAAATCCATATGTACCTAACAGCCTTACGACCATCAAGTAGTTCTTCCAAAGTCTACACTTTGTTTTCATACATGGATCCTCTCTCGGGTTTTATGGCCTTGAGCCATTTATCGGAATTCGGGCCCACCATCGCTTCTCCATAGCTCGTAGGTTCATTGTTGTCTAGCAACATGACTTCCAAGACAGGATTATGTACCACTCTGAAGTAGTACGCATCCTTGTCATCCCACGAGGTTTGGTAGTGACTCGATCCGAAGTTTCATGATCACTATCATAAGCTTCCACTTCAGTTGGTGTACGTGCCACAGGAACAACTTCATGTGCCCTGCTACACACTTGTTGAAGTGACGGTTCAATAACCTCATCAAGTCTCCACCATCCTCCCACTCAATTTTTCGAGAGAAACCTTTCCTCAAAAAAAGGACCCGATTCAAGAAACAATCCCTATTGCTTTCGGATCTGAATTAGGAGGTATACTCAACTGGTTTTGGGTGTCCTATGAAGATGCATTTTATCTGCTTTGGGTTCGAGCTTATCAACCTGAAACCTTTTCACATAAGCGTCGCAGCCCCAAACTTTCAAGAAACGGCAACTTAGGTTTCTCCAAACCATAGTTCATACGGTGTCGTCTCAACGAAATTATGTGGTGCCCTATTTAAAGTGAATGTGGTTGTCTCTAATGCCTAACCCATGAACGATAGTGGTAACTCGATAAGAGACATCATGGTATGCACCATATCCAATAGGGTGCAACTATGACGTTTGGACACACCATCACACTATGGTGTTCCAGGCTGTATCAGTTGTGAAACAATTTCCACAATGTCTTAATTCTGTACCAAGCTCGTGATTCAGATATTCATCTCTATGATCATATCATAGATCTTTTATCCTCTTGTCACGACGATCTTTCAAATTCACACTGAAATTACTTGAACCTTTCAATAATTCAGACTCGTGATTCATCAAGTAAATATACTCAACATCTACTCGAATCATCTGTGAAGTAAGAACATAACGATATTCACTGCATGCCTCAGCACTCATTGGACTGCACACATCAAAATGTGTTACTTCCAACAAGTTGCTATCTTGTTCCATCTTACTGAAAACGAGGCTTTTCAGTCATCTTGCCCATGTGGTATGATTTGCATGTCCCAAGTGATTCAAAATCAAGTGAGTCAAAACGGTCCATTTGCATGGAGTTTCTTCATGCATATACACCAATAGACATGGTTCGCATGTCTCAAACTTTTCAAAAATGAGTGATCCTAAAGATCCATCAATATGGAGCTTCTTCATGCGTTTTATACCGATATGACTTACGTGGCAGTGCCACAAGTAGGTGGTACTATCATTACTATCTTTTGGCATGAACATGTGTATCACTACGATCGAGATTTAATAAACCATTCATTTTAGGTGTAAGACCATTGAAGGTATTATTCAAATAAATAGAGTAACCATTATTCTCCTTAAATGAATAACCATATTGCAATAGACGTAATCCAATCATGTCTATGCTCAACGCAAACACCAAATAACAATTATTTAGGTTTAACACCAATCTCTTTGGTAGAGGGAGCGTGCGATGCTTGATCATATCAAGCTTGGAAAAACTTCCAACACATATCGTCAGCTCACCTTTAGCTAGTCTCCGTTTATTTCGTAGCCTTTTGTTTCGAGTTACTAACACTTAGCAACCGAACCGGTATCTAATACCCTGGTGCTACTAGGAGTACTAACAAAGTACACATTAACACAATGTATATCCAATATACTTCTATCGACCTTGCCAGCCTTCTTATCTACCAAGTATCTAGGGTAATTCTGCTCTAGTGGTTGTTCCCCTTATTACAGAAGCACTTAGTCTCGGGTTTGGGTTTTACCTTGGGTTTCTTCACTAGAGCAGCAGCTGATTTGCCGTTTCATGAAGTATCCCTTCTTGCCCTTGCCCTTCTTGAAACTAGTGGTTTCACCAACCATCAACAATTGATGCTCCTTCTTGATTTCTACTTTCGCGGTGTCAAACATCGCGAATACCTCAAGGATCATCATATCTATCCCTGATATGTTATAGTTCATCACGAAGCTCTAACAGCTTGGTGGCAATGACTTTGGAGAACCATCACTGTCTTATCTGGAAGATCAACTCCCACTCGATTCAAATGATTGTTGTACTCAGACAATCTGAGCACAAGCTCAACAATTGAGCTTTTCTCCTTAGTTTGCAGGTTAAGAAAGTCATCGGAGGTCGTATACCTCTTGACATGGGCACGAGCCTGAAATCCCAATCTCAGCCCTCAAAACATGTCATATGTTTCGCGATGTTTCAAAAACGTCTTTGGTGCCTCAACTCTAAACCGTTTAACTGAACTATCACGTAGTTATCAAAACGTGTATGTCAGATGTTCGCAACAACCACAGACAACGTTCGAGGTTCAGCACACTGAGCGGTGCATTAAGGACATAAGCCTTCTATGAAGCAATGAGGACAATCCTTAGTTTACGGACCTAGTCCGCATAATTGCTACTATCAACTTTCAACTAATTTTTCTCTAGGAACATATCTAAACAGTAGAACTATAGCGTGAGCTACGACATAATTTGCAAAAACCTTTTGACTATGTTCAGGATAATTAAGTTCATCTTATGAACTCCCACTCAGATAGACATCCCTCTAGTCATCTAAGTGATTACATGATCCGAGTCAAACTAGGCCGTGTCTGATCATCACGTGAGACGGACTAGTCATCATCGGTGACATCTTCATGTTGATCGTATCTTCTATACGACTCATGTTCGACCTTTCGGTCTCCGTGTTCCGAGGCCATGTCTGTACATGCTAGGCTCGTCAAGTTAACCCTAAGTGTTTCGCGTGTGTAAATCTGTCTTACACCCGTTGTATGTGAACGTTAGAATCTAACACCCGATCATCACGTGGTGCTTCGAAACACGAACTGTCGCAACGGTGCACAGTTAGGGGAGAACACTTCTTGAAATTGTTGTAAGGGATCATCTTATTTACTACCATCGTTCTAAGCAAATAAGATGTATAAACATGATAAACATCACATGCAATCAAATAGTGACATGATATGGCCATCATCACTTTGCTCCTTTTGATCTCCATCTTCGGGGCTCCATGATCATCATCGTCACCGGCATGACACCATGATCTCCATCATCATGATCTCCATCATTGTGTCTTCATGAAGTTGCCTCGCCAACTATTACTTCTACTACTATGGCTAACGGTTAGCAATAAAGTAAAGTAATTACATGACGTTTAAGTTGACACGCAGGTCACAAATAAATAAAGACAACTCCTATGGCTCCTGCCGGTTGTCATACTCATCGACATGCAAGTCGTGATTCCTATTACAAGAACATGATCAATCTCATACATCACATATATCATTCATCACATCCTTTTTGGCCATATCACATCACATAGCATACCCTGCAAAAACAAGTTAGACGTCCTCTAATTGTTGTTTGCATGTTTTACGTGGCTGCTATGGGTTTCTAGCAAGAACGTTTCTTACCTATGCATGAACCACAACATGATATGCCAATTGCTATTTACCCTTCATAAGGACCCTTTTCATCGAATCCGATCCGACTAAAGTGGGAGAGACAGACACCCCCCAGCCACCTTATGCAACTAGTGCATGTTTGTCGGTGGAACCGGTCTCACGTAAGCGTACGTGTAAGGTTGGTCCGGGCCGCTTCATCCCACGATGCCTCCGAATCAAGATAAGACTAGTAACGGCAAGCATATTGAACAATATCGACGCCCACAACTACTTTGTGTTCTACTCGTGCAAAGAATCTACGCAATAGACCTAGCTCATGATGCCACTGTTGGGGAACGTAGCAGAAATTCAAAATTTTCCTACGTGTCACCAAGATCTATCTATGGAGAGACTAGCAATGAGGGGAAGGAGAGTGCATCTACATACCCTTGTAGATCGCTAAGCGGAAGCGTTCAAGTGAACGGGGTTGATGGAGTCGTACTCGTCGTGATTCAGATCACCGATGATCCTAGTGCCGAACGGACGGCACCTCCGCGTTCAACACACGTACAGCTCGACGATGTCTCCCACGCCTTGATCCAGCAAGGAGAGAGGGAGAGGTTGAGGAAGACTCCATCCAGCAGCAGCACAACGGCGTGGTGGTGATGGAGGAGCGTGGCAATCATGCAGGGCTTCGCCAAGCACCTACGGGAGAGGAGGAGGTGTCACGGGAGGGAGGGAGGCGCCAAGGGCTCAGGTATGGATGCCCTCCCTCCCCTCCACTATATATAGGGGCAGGGGAGAGGGGGGAGGCGCAGCCTTGCCCCTTCCTCCAAGGAAGGGGTGCGGCTAAGAGGGGGGGAGGAGTCCATCCTCCCCAAGGCACCTCGGAGGTGCCTTCCCCCTTTAGGACTCTCCCCTTTTTCCTATATCTTGGCGCATGGGCCTCTAGGGGCTGGTGCCCTTGGCCCATGTAGGCCAAGGCGCACCCCCTACAGCCCATGTGGCCCCCCGGGGCAGGTGGCCCCACCCGGTGGGCTCCCGGGACCCTTCCGGTGGTCCCGGTACAATACCGATGACCCCGAAACTTGTCCCGATGGCCGAAACAGGACTTCCTATATATAAATCTTTACCTCCGGACCATTCCGGAACTCCTCGTGACGTCCGGGATCTCATCCGGGACTCCGAACAACATTCGGTAACCACATACAAACTTCCTTTATAACCCTAGCGTCATCGAACCTTAAGTGTGTAGACCCTACGGGTTCGGGAGACATGTAGTCATGACCGAGATGTCCTCCGGTCAATAACCAATAGAGGGATCTGGATACCCATGTTGGCTCCCACATGTTCCACGATGATCTCATCGGATGAACCACGATGTCAAGGACTCAATCAATCCCGTATACAATTCCCTTTGTCTAGCGGTATGGTACTTGCCCGAGATTCGATCGTTGGTATACCGATACCTTGTTTAATCTCGTTACCGGCAAGTCTCTTTACTCGTTCCGTAACACATCATCCCGTGATCAACCCCTTGGTCACATTGTGCACATTATGATGATGTCCTACCGAGTGGGCCCAGAGATACCTCTCCGTTTACACGGAGTGACAAAATCCCAATCTCGATTCGTGCCAACCCAACAGACACTTTCAGAGATACCCGTAGTGTACCTTTATAGCCACCCAGTTACGTTGTGACGTTTGGCACACCCAAAGCACTCCTACGGTATCCGGGAGTTGCACAATCTCATGGTCTAAGGAAATGATACTTGACATTAGAAAAGCTTTAGCATACGAACTACATGATCTTGTGCTAGGCTTAGGATTGGGTCTTGTCCATCACATCATTCTCCTAATGATGTGATCCCGTTATCAACGACATCCAATGTCCATGGTCAGGAAACCGTAACCATCTATTGATTAACGAGCTAGTCAACTAGAGGCTTACTAGGGACATGGTGTTGTCTATGTATCCACACATGTATCTGAGTTTCCTATCAATATAATTCTAGCATGGATAATAAACGATTATCATGAACAAGGAAATATAATAATAATCAATTTATTATTGCCTCTAGGGCATATTTCCAACAGGGGGGTCCTTCCCACATGACCCAGAAACCGTCAGGGATAGGGCCCCTACAGTACTCCTACTCGTTTCTGCTCGCATTGCCATCGCAGTCGGTATTCTGTGGTGCTATGTTTACGTTGCGTGGCCCATCACAAATGGTTCACTATTATAGAACGTGTATGATGTGCGGCCCATCATGAACGGTTCACCGTTAAGAAGATTAGCTAATCCTCGTACGAGTGTCGGACAGGATTATGAAACGCCGGACCGTCGTAACATCGTCGTACATGCCAACTATCGCACATGCTATTCTGTGGTGCAACGTTTACGATGCATACTTCATCAGAAATAGTTCATGGTTGCGAATCATGTACGATAAGGCAACCAACACAAATGTTTAGTTTGCCCGCACCGTTTTTGATATTGTCTGACATCGCACATGCTTTGCAAACGGCAACTGTGTGCATGCTTGCACATGTTTCCTCTCTGTGAACCGTCTCGGATTATGGTGCATATCGCAAATGTTTGTGTTTTACCAACCATGTGTGTGGTAACAACCTAGAGAGCATAATTTCACTGTAATTTAGTTGCTGCTTTTCCAAATTGTACCTGATTTGGATTTGAATTTGAATGTATGCTACAACTTTATTCATATCAATCAGGTTCAAACAACCAATGCATTATTCGATTCATAGGTACATATGTTCAAGAATTACATAAGAACCAAATAAAGAATGATGAACCATAGTTGTATACTTGTACTATTAAAGACGGTAAGGAAAGGTGCGAAATATATTCTGGTTGCTGAACAAGGTGAAGCGGAATGCCCATATTGTGCCCTCCTCCATGCAGAAGGCACGCACGACTCTAGTCCAACCCCTTGTGATGGCCGATCGCCCATCCTTCACGATCTTCATGAAAACATCTAGATAATCATCATGTTCTGGTAGAAATACTTTAACCTTTGCATGCCCACCAATCATGTAGTTTGAGATGTAATCTTGAGTAAACTGCTTTGGCAACCACTACAAAGGAATAAGATTTCAGACATTTTCATTTAACACAACTCATTATGGGCAGTAAAAAGAAGGCTGCAGAGTTCTTACTTACCATCCTGCAGTTCGATGTTGTCTTGGATAAAGTGTAAACAAATAGTTTAATTGTCATCTTTGGACCCATTTTACTAACAATCTTTATCAGCTTCCTCACTTGATGCTAGTTCATCGATATCTCATTGCCCCATACGCAGAAAGGGTCGAAACACGAATCTTTACCAATGACATATGTACCTAAAAGCACCAAGTTAATATTAGAAGCTAAACAGCAATGGCACACTGATGTAGTGCAGCACTCTTTTATAATATGTCTATATACATCCGTATGTGGTAGTCCATTTGAAATCTCTAAAAAGAACAAATATTTAGGAACAGAGGGAGTATCTTATAACATCCAATATACTCACATATTAGATGAATTAACATCTTATATTATGAGCCGGAAGGAGTTTGGTTCGTTCTTAAAAATTATCGGTTGTTGTATCCATGGGTTACAGTTAGTTTGAGCTAGTTCGGGCTCAAATAGCCCTAAACTATATCTAAACATGAGGGCTAGTTTGAGCTAGTTGCATCTATAACCCACCCAAAAAACTAGTATCCAACCCAAGAGGTGCTAATTGGAGCTAGTTCTCCTGGTGCATTTATTGTCAATCTAACCCTGCCATCCAAACAACTCTTTGGATGGTGTTAGTTCAGGGTTAGTAATGAGCTAGAAACTAACTCTAACCTCTAGCTAAGTTGAGTATCCAAACAGGGTTGTGTTGTTGTTGTTGTTGCTGTTGCTGCTCTCCTACGTATATCTAGACATCATTAGAACATTAATGTAACACTCTTCCTTGTTGCTATGTAGCCTAGGATTGCATATTTAGACATTAAGTACAGTGCATGTTGCTATGTAGCCTCAGATATATTACATATGGACCTAGTTAACCTAAGGAAAAATGGTTTGCAGATATATTCAGTTAAAAGTACGATTCACCGATTAGTCCCTTATCAGCCGCTGGCCTATATGGTACCAGCTACGGATATCCTGAACAGAGAGCAGATATAAGCCATGGGATGAAACTAACCTCGATGGAAAATAGCAGTCATTCCCAAAATTATCCTGTGTAGGTACATCAATAAGCATGTTAAGCACAACAGGCTAAACATCAACCAAAATTACACATGGCAGACAAAATAATCTCCAAAAGATAACTTCAGTGTGTAGGTTTAAGCACGCTAATAAAGCAAAACAAGTGGAAAGGTGTGCTAACTGCAACAGGCCTAACATTTAACAACAAGCAAACATGGTCATTCAAACTGGTATTGTGTCGGTCTAAGTACACTGGTTATGGTTAAATAAAAATGGAAAGGCGTGTTAACTACAAGATGCATCAACCAGATGTAGTCATTCATAGTGGTATTGTTGAAACTGGTACTGATGAAATTGAACTACATAGTTCATACTTCCACATATAGAACATCACGTTGTGAATAATTGGAATAAACAAGGCATACTACGAACAACCAAAGATAGCATTTGACACTGAACATATGCTAACTACAAACAACCGGACAATCAAAAAACTTTAAAAGAGGCATATGCTAGCTATAACAGGCTTAACAACAAGCAAATATATGCATTCCTATCGGTATGTGATACGTCTCCAACGTATCTATAATTTTTGATTGTTCCATGCTATTATATTATCAACCTTGGATGTTTTATATGCATTTATATGCTATTTTATAAGATTTTTGGGACTAACCTATTAACCTAGAGCCTAGTGACAGTTTCTGTTTTTTCCTTGTTTTTGAGTTTTACAGAAAAGGAATACCAAACGGAGTCCAATTGACGTGCCAATTTTTGATTATTTTTTATGGACCAAAAGAAGATCCCCGGAGTAAAAGAGTTGGGCCAGAAGAGTCCCAGGCTGTCCACGAGGGTGGGGGGCGCGCCCCCACCCCCACCCCCGGGCGCGTGGGCCTACCTCGTGGATGACTCGGGCACCTCCTTGACGTGATACCGATGCCAAAAAATCCTATAAATACAGAAACCTCCAGAAAATAACCTAGATCGGGAGTTCCACCGCCAGAAGCCTTCGTAGCCACCGAAAACCAATCTAGACCCGTTTTGGCACCCTGCCGGAGGGGGGAATACCTCTCCGGTGGCCATCTTCATCATCCCGGTGCTCTCCATGATGAGGAGGGAGTAGTTCTCCCTCGAGGCTAAGGGTATGTACCAGTAGCTATGTGTTTGATCTTTCTCTCTCTCGTGTTCTTGAGTCAGCACGATCTTGATGTATCGCGACCTTTGCTATTATATTTGGATCTTATTATGTTTCTCCCCCTCTACTCTCTTGTGATGAATTGAGTTTTCCCTTTGAAGTTATCTTATCAGATTAAGTCCTTAAGGATTTGAGAACACTTGATGTATGTCTTGCATGTGCTTATCTCTGTGACAGTGGGATATCACGTGATCCACTTGATGTATGTTTTGGTGATCAACTTGCGAGTTCCGTGACCTTGTGAACTTATGCATAGGGGTTGGCACACCTTTTCGTCTTGACTCTCCGGTAGAAACTTTGGGGCACTCTTTGAAGTTCTTTGTGTTGGTTGAATAGATGAATCTGAGATTGTGTGATGCATATCATATAATCATACCCACGGATACTTGAGGTGACATTGGAGTATCTAGGTGACATTAGGTTTTTGGTTGATTTGCGTCTTGAGGTGTTATTTTACTACGAACTCTAGGGTTGTTTGTGACACTTATAGGAATAGCCCAACGGATTGATAGGAAAGAATAACTTTGAGGTGGTTTCGTACCCTACCATAATCTCTTCATTCGTTCTTCGCTATTAGTGACTTTGGAGTGACTCTTTGCTGCATGTTGAGGGATAGTTATATGATCCAATTATGTTATTATTGTTGAAGAGAACTTGCACTAGTGAAAGTATGAACCCTAGGCCTTGTTTCAACGCATTGCAATACCGTTTGTGCTCACTTTTATCATTAGTTACCTTGTTGTTTTTATATTTTCAGATTCCAAAAACATATTTCTACTATCCATATTGCACTTGTATCACAATCTCTTCGCCTAACTAGTGCACCTATACAATTTACCATTGTATTGGGTGTGTTGGGGACACAAGAGACTCTTTGTTATTTGGTTGCAGGGTTGTTTGAGAGAGACCATCTTCATCCTACGCCTCCCACCGATTGATAAACCTTAGGTCATACACTTGAGGGAAATTTGCTACTGTCCTACAAACCTCTGCACTTGGAGGCCCAACAACGTCTACAAGAAGAAGGTTGTGTAGTAGACATCAAGCTCTTTTCTGGCGCCGTTGCCGGGGAGGTTAGCGCTTGAAGGTATATCTTTAGATCTTGCAATCAAATCTTTTAGTTTCTTGTTTTATCACTAGTTTAGTTTATTAAAGAAAACTACAAAAAATGGAATTGAGGGTACCTCATATGCTTCATCTTTTTAATATCTTTCATGAAAATAAGGATTCCGATAATTGTGCCAAAGTGTTAGAAGAAGAATGCATTAGAATGTTTGGCACTAAATCTTTGAATGATGAGCATGATTGCAATGTTATTAGTATGAACTCTTTGAATATCCATAGTACTAATGATGATTGCACTAGTCATGATGAAAATGTCTCTTATAAACATGTCAACTTTTGTGGAATACATAGAGCTTGCAAGCACACACCAAATAGGGAAGATAGATTTTGCAAGAGGCACATGTATTTGGAAACTAAATGGTTGCAAGAAAGGCTAGATGATTGTGCTGAAAGATTCAATATTTATCGCCATCCTTGTGAACTTTGCAATGAACATGGTCATTTAAAGCTCCAATGCTATTTGTTTCATGATCAAATCGTGTCCAAAAATTCTGATAACTTGATTACCCTTGAGCATCATAAAGAGCTTAGTCGTATTTTGGGGTATGAAGAAATAAAACGTATAACTGAGGGTATTCCAAAATTTAATCTTGATAGATTTCTTGATTTTGATTTAGAAGAAAATTTTATGTATTGTGCGGTGAATTGCATTGAAAATCCTTATATTGACAATTACATAAAGATAAGAAAATAAATAGAAGATGAAGAGAATACTAATGAAAGGGAAGAGACTTCCCAATATCTTCCTATTATTTCTTATGATGAATCGGGTAACAAGGAGTTGCCTTCTATTCAATCAATCTCATTAATAAGGAGCTCCAAAAAGAGGATTAAACCCACACATGATGTGAAGAAGAAAAGGAAAAGACGGAGAAGCAAAGGTGAAAAGGTATCCCTCCCAAATGATGTTGCTCCTATTACTCATTGTGATGATGATAATTGCTATACTATTGGTGCTATCCATACTATTAATGATGAGAGTGATTATGCTTATGATATGAACAGGCCCAAGCTTGGGGATGCTATGTTTGATGAGAGTGACAAGTTTGAAAATATATTTTCTGCAATTAATGTTTGTCCCAAGCTTGGGGATGCTATGTTTAATGAAGATGATATTTGTACTCTCCCAAGTTTTGATATGCAAATTTATTATGATGATAGCATGCCTCCTACTTATGATGATTATATTGATGAAAGTGGGTTTGGAAGAGTGTCAGCTTTAGGAAGTAATGGTCCCACTATTTTGGAGCGTGTTGAATATTATTGTGACAATTATGAAAGTGGATTTGGAGAGGTCATGACTTTATTTAGTAATGATTCCACTATCTTGGGAGAGGTTTCAATTGATTATGATGAGAACAAAGTTGCTACTTATGATGATTATTGTGATAACACGTATGCTACAAAAAGTAGTGATGATTATATTTATAAAACTTGTGATGATTATGATTACCCTTTTTCTGAACATTACTCTTTTAATGTGGAAACAATTTATAGTATTCGAGTTTCTTATGATACTCCCACTATTCCGAATGAGAAGAATTTTGCTTATGTGGAGAGTAGTAAATTTTTTATGCTTGTAGATCATGAAAAGAATGCTTTATGTGATGGTTATATTGTTGAATTCATTCATTATGATACTGAAAATTATTATGAGGGAGGAATATATGCTTGTAGGAATTGCAATAATATCAAGTTTCCTCTCTATGTGCTTAAAGTTCTGAAGTTATGCTTGTTTTGCCTTCCTATGCAAGTTGATTCTTGTTCCCACAAGTTGTTTGCTCACAAAATCCCTATGCATAGGAAGTGGGTTAGGATTAAATGTGCTAGTCATATTCTTCATGATTCTCTCTTTATGTACAATTCTTATCTTTTATGTGAGCATCATTGAAATCATCATGCCTAGCTAGGGGCGTTAAACGATAGCGCTTATTGGGAGGCAACCCAATTTTTATTTTTGTTCCTTCCTTTTTGCTACTGTTTAGTAATAAATAATTCATATATCTTCTGTTTAGATGTGATTCTATGTTTTAATTAGTTTTTGTGCCAAGTAGAACCTTTGGGAAGACTTGGGTGAAGTCTTTGTGATCTTGCTATAAAAACAGAAACTTTTGCGCTCACTAGATTAGCTGCCATTGTTTACTGGAGAGTGTGTTTAAGTTCATTCTTTTTTAATATGATTAATATACAAATTCCTCACGTCCACCAATTTATTTCAGAATTTTATGAGTTCCATAAGTATATGTTTGATACAGATTACTACTGACTGTTCTGTTTTTTGACAGATTCTGTTTTCTATGCGTTGTTTGCTTATTTTGATGAATCTATGAGTAGTATAGGAGGGTATGAACCATAGAGAAGTTGGAATACAGTAGATATTACACCAATATGAATTTAGAATGAGTTCACAACAATACCTAAGTGGTGATTTATTTTCTTATACTAACGGAGCTTACGAGTTTTCTGTTAAGTTTTGTGTTGTGAAGTTTTCAAGTTTTGGGTAAAGATTCGATGGACTATGGAATAAGGAGTGGCAAGAGCCTAAGCTTGGGTATGCCCAAGGCACCCCAATGTAATATTCAAGGACAACCAAGAGCCTAAGCTTGGGGATGCCCCAGAAGGCATCCCCTCTTTCGTCTTCGTTCATCGGTAACTTTACTTGGAGCTATATTTTTATTCACCACATGATATGTGTTTTGCTTGGAGCGTCATTTTATTTTCTTTTGTTTTGCTTGCTGTTTGAATAAAATACCAAGATCTGAAATTCTTAAATGTTAGAGAGCCTTCACATAGTTACATAACTATTCAACTACTCATTGATCTTCACTTATATCTTTTGGAGTAGTTTGTCGTTTGCTCTAGTGCTTCGCTTATATCCTTTTAGAGCATGGCGGTGGTTTTATTTTCAAGAAATAGATGTCTCATGATTCACTTATATTATTTTGAGAGTCTTTTAGAACAACATGGTAATTTGCTTTGGTTATGAATTTAGTCCTGATATGTTGGGCATCCAAGAGGGGTATAATAAAAACTTTCATATAAAGTGCATTGAATACTATGAGAAGTTTGATACTTGATGATTGTTTTTAGATATGAAGATGGTGATATTAGAGTCATGCTAGTTGAGTAGTTGTGAATTTGAGAGATACTTTTGTTAAAGTTTGTGATTCTCATAGCATGCACGTATGGTGAACCATTATGTGATGAAGTCGGAGCATGATTTATTTATTGATTGTCTTCCTTATGAGTGGCGGTCGGGGACGAGCGATGGTCTTTTCCTACCAATATATCCCCCTAGGAGCATGCGCGTAGTACTTTGTTTCGATAACTAATAGATTTTTGCAATAAGTATGTGAGTTCTTTATGACTAATGTTGAGTCCATGGATTATACACACTCTCAACCTTCCACCATTGCTAGCCTCTCTAGTACTGCGCAACTTTCGCAGGTACCATAACACCCACCATTACCTTCCTCAAAACAGCCATCATACCTACCTATTATGGCATTTCCATAGCCATTCCAAGATACATTGCCATGCAACTTTCCATCGTTCTGTTTATTATGACACGCTCCATCATTGTCATATTCCTTTGCATGATCATGTAGCTGATATCGTATTTGTGGCAAAGCCACCGTTCATAATTCTTTCATACATGTCACTCTTAAGTCATTGCACATCCCGGTACACCGCCGGAGGCATTCATATAGAGTCATATTTTGTTCTTAGTATCGAGTTGTAATTCTTGAGTTGTAAGTGAATAAAAGTGTGATGGTCATTATTATTAGAGCATTGTCCCATGTGAGGAATGGATGATGGAGACTATGATTCCCCCACAAGTCGGGATGAGACTCCGGATGAAAAAAGAAAATAAAAAAGAGTCCATAAAAAGGAGAAGGCCCAAAAAACAAAAAAGAATGAGATAAAAAGAGAGAAGGGGCAATGCTACTATCCTTTTACCACACTTGTGCTTCAAAGTAGCACCATGATCTTCATGATAGAGAGTCTCCTATGTTGTCACTTTCATATACTAGTGGGAATCTTTCATTATAGAACTTGGCTTGTATATTCCAATGATGGGCTTCCTCAAAATGCCCTTGGTCTTCATGAGAAAGCGAGTTGGATGCACACCCACTTAGTTTCTTTTTGAGATTTCATACACTTATAGCTCTAGTGCATCCGTAGCATGGCAATCCCTACTCACTCACATTGATATCTATCGATGGGCATCTCTATAGCCCGTTGATACGCCTAGTTGATGTGAGACTATCTTATCCTTTTTGTCTTCTTCAAAACCACCATTCTATTCCACCTATAGTGCTATGTCCATGGCTCATGCTCATGTACTGCGTGAAGATTGAAAAGTTTGAGAACATCAAAAGTATGAAACAATTGCTTGGCTTGTCATCGGGGTCGTGCATGATTTAAATATTTTGTGTCATGAAGATAGAGCATAGCCAGACTATATGATTTTGTAGGGATAGCTTTCTTTGGCCATGTTATTTTGAGAAGACATGATTACTTTGTTAGTATGCTTGAAGTATTATAATTTTTATGTCAATATTAAACTTTTGTCTTGAATCTTATGGATCTGAATATTTCTTGCCACAATAAAGAGAATTACATGGATAAATATGTTAGGTAGCATTCCACATCAAAAAATTTGTTTTTATCATTTACCTACTCGAGGACGAGCAGGAATTAAGCTTGGGGATGCTTGATACGTCTCCAACGTATCTATAATTTTTGATTGTTCCATGCTATTATATTATCAACCTTGGATGCTTTATATGCATCTATACGCTATTTTATATGATTTTTGGGACTAACCTATTAACGTAGAGCCTAGTGCCAGTTTCTGGGTTTTTTCCTTGTTTTTGAGTTTTACAAAAAAGGAATGCCAAACGGAGTCCAATTGACATGCCAATTTTGACGATTTTTTATGGACCAAAAGAAGACCCCGGGGTAAAAGAGTTGGGCCAAAAGAGTCCCAGGCCATCCACGAGGGTGGGGGGCGTGCACCCCCCCCCCCCCGGGCGCGTGGGCCTACCTTGTGGACGACTTGGGCACCTCCTTGACGTGAGACCGACGCCAAAAAATCCTATAAATACAGAAACCTCAAGAAAATAACCTAGATCGGGAGTTCCGCCGCCAGAAGCCTCCGTAGCCACCGAAAACCAATAGAGACCCGTTCCGACACCCTGCCGGAGGGGGGAATCCCTCTCCGGTGGCCATCTTCATCATCCCGGTGCTCTCCATGACGAGGAGGGAGTAGTTCTCCCTCGGGGCTGAGGCTATGTACCAGTAGCTATGTGTTTGATCTCTCTCTCTCGTGTTCTTGAGTCAGCACGATCTTGATGTATCACGAGCTTTGCTATTATATTTGGATCTTATGATGTTTCTCCCCCTCTACTCTGTTGTGATGAATTGAGTTTTCCCTTTGAAGTTATCTTATCGGATTGAGTCTTTAAGGATTTGAGAACACTTGATGTATGTATTGCATGTGCTTATCTGTGGTGACAATGGGATATCACGTGATCCACTTGATGTATGTTTTGGTGATCAACTTGCGAGTTTCGTGACCTCGTGAACTTATGCATAGGGGTTGGCACACGTTTTCGTCTTGACTCTCTGGTAGAAACTTTGGGGCACTCTTTGAAGTTCTTTGTGTTGGTTGAATAGATGAATCTGAGATTGTGTGATGCACATCATATAATCATACCCGCGGATACTTGAGGTGACATTGGAGTATCTAGGTGACATTGGAGTATCTAGGTGACATTAGGGTTTTGGTTCATTTGCGTATTAAGGTGTTATTTCACTAAGAACTCTAGGGTTGTTTGTGACACTTATAGGAATAGCCCAATGGATTGATCGGAAAGAATAACTTTGAGGTGGTTTCGTACCCTACCATAATCTCTTCGTTTGTTCTCCGCTATTAGTGACTTTGGAGTGACTCTTTGTTGCATGTTGAGGGATAGTTATATGATCCAATTATGTTATTATTGTTGAAGAGAACTTGCACTAGTGAAAGTATGAACCCTAGGCCTTGTTTCAACGCATTGCAATACCATTTGTGCTCACTTTTATCATTAGTTACCTTGCTGTTTTTATATTTTCAGATTACAAAAACATATTTCTACTATCCATATTGCACTTGTATCACCATCTCTTCGCCGAACTAGTGCACCTATACAATTTACCATTGTATTGGGTGTGTTGGGGACACAATAGACTCTTTGTTATTTGGTTGCAGGGTTGTTTGAGAGAGACCATCTTCATCCTACGCCTCCCATGGATTGATAAACCTTAGGGCATCCACTTGAGGGAAATTTGCTACTGTCCTACAAACCTCTGCACTTGGAGGGCCAACAACGTCTACAAGAAGAAGGTTGTGTAGTAGACATCAGTATGTTTAAAACTGGATTGATTAAATGTACTGCACATAAATAATTGCACATATAGAGCATCACATTGTGAACAACTGAAATAAACAAATCATGAGTTTCCTCACTTGTCACGGGTGGGCTCGTTCCCGTGGGAAGAGCACGGACCTTGGATGCGCTCCATGTTGTCACGGATGGACTAGAAATCCCCACACTGAGTGAGGGTTAGGTTGACGATGCATATGTATGTTACGCCACACTTCAAGCCAACGACGGGGATTCATATATGCATGCATGCATGCATGGTATATGCGTTCAAACTTAATTAAGTCTGAATCTCACCATCACCTATACTACGATAACACTAACCAAATGAAGAATCTGCCATGGTAACCTATCTTGCTGTTGGTCAAGGTGATCATGGATGTCCACGTGGGCCCACGAATATATAGGCTTGTCGTCGATAACCACGCGAGGGAGTGTATCGTTCGAAGGCAACCACTACATGCATATGTATGGAGGTGATGCGTGCATGCATGTTTGAATACACAACATTGATCTGGCGCGTGTGTCAAAAATCGTACACTAGCTCCCCACACAGAGCGAGATTAGTTCATGATGGTGTCTTGTACTAGCCACTTCGACTCGATGGGAGGGATTCATGCGCACACATGCATATGTGTGTGCTCAAAGTGTATCATGCATGTCATCCCAGAGCAAAAATATTAATCCCCTCCTAAGTCAAATTAACCTCTCTTGCTATCAGGCAAAAAGAAGTGATGGACCAAGCGGGCCCATCGATGGAAAGCATTGATATCGCTGATAATCGCTTAAGTGGGTGCGAGAGGACAACCACCACCGCTTTCCATGTGGGCCAAACATATATATGTTGAATACCCAAAATGCACAACTTTGATGTGCCACATGCCTCAAAAACCGTAAACCATGCACCCACACAGAGCGAGGCTCATATCAAGCGTAGTACATATGATAGTCCCCTTCCCCCCTCTTCACCGCATACTATATGCTCCTACCGTAAAATATGTACAACCCAAAAGAATCATCATCGATGGTGAAATTAATTAACCTCTCCTGATGTAGGTCAAAGTGATGCATGCATGCATGCATCGACGGTGGCCTCATGGGCCCACAGATGGAAGCGTCACACGTGAGTGTCCTAGCTAGGATATATGCATGTGGCCCAAAAAGGTGTTGTGTGATGTTTGAATAACCAATTTCACAATTTTGATGTGGCACGTGCCTTGGTAACCAAAAAGTCCCGACACTGAGTAAGGTGTACTTGTTCACGGACGCATACGTATAGTATATATGCTAGTCCCTCCCACCTCTTCGACGCGTACTATATACCACCATAACACAAACAAAAAAGATTATACCTTGCTGGTAAAATTAACCTCACAGCCGGCTATTCGTCAAAGTGATGGACGATGACCTCGCGGGCCCACAGAAAGCGTCGCACGCAAGTATCGAGTGTCGTGTAGCACAACCATCAACTGCATGTGCCAAAACATTTATGTGTGAAAGGGTTGTGCAATGTTTTAAATAACATTTTCACGACTCTGATGTGGCACCAGCCTGCCTAACAAAACGGCCAACCCACATGGTGGCTCACAACTCGTAGTCTACTACGAGTCACCCGCCACCCCCAGACGCACACACCCACACACACCGCGAATCCACCGCAACTATGATGCATGTTAAATTAATTATCCCAGTGAACATACATGTTACCAAAGGAGGGACGATTTAATTTCAAAAAATTCACAGAGACCATTAAGACATTTTAGTACATTGATTGATTGATTTTCTATGGGTATAATGTGCAAAAATCAAATTTGAGCTACATGCACACATGACAGTGCACCTAAATGGATTGCAAAAACACATGTGTCTCACTGGGTGCATGTTTACTCCCCTTGCAACAAATTTCAAACATTGAGAATCTTGATTTTTAAATTCTAGTACATCCAAAACTTATTTGAAGTTCATGAAACTTATCGTGTTATCATATGTACACCAATATAAAGTGGCATTGTACTTTTTATTTGTCAAATTTGAGACCAGTTTTGATGTAATATTTATCTAATTACAGACGGGGGATTATTAATAATTGGGAACCAATATCCCAAACGGATTATTTATTCGAACCGTGAGTGTTAGACCAACAATGGATAAGTGCCATGCTTCGGTTAAGCAATAAAGATGCAACATTAATCATCCAAATAGAAAAGCAATATACGTGTCGCTGCGCGACCTGTGTGGCGTGTGAGCAAGCATGACTTGACGGGACGCATGCGAGCTGTCCGCCGCGCAGGTAGACGGGGAGGCATGCGTGCGGGTGTGTGAATTGACGAAGGTGTGCTCGCTGCGCAGTGTCATCGGGAGGCGTGCGAGTAGCTGTGTGAAACTTTGGTAGGCATGCCAGCAGTCCGATGCGCAGGCTCACCGGGAGGCGAGCCATCGGTTTGACCGCCGCCCGCCTCTCTCCCACAACTCCCACTACTCCATATTAATGGTGCGCCCGGGCGGCCGCACCCGCATCCTCGCTACGCACACATAATCCTCTCTCTCCGCTTGCAACCTCAACACCTCTCTCAGTACTCAAAGCCGTTAGTGTATGAGGATGCCGCCGAAGCGCCCCATAGGAGGGAGTGGCGACGCCGAGGCTGCTAAAGCACCAGAGCACAGCATGGAGATGGAGACAGAGGTTGCCGTCACCATCGGTGAATTATCCCTGCACCCTGACGTCGTCGACGGCGTCGAGCTTCCACAACCGGAGGCAGAGTTCCACACCGACTCCGACGACCACTCCGGCGATGACTCCGACGACCACTCCGGCGACGACTCCGACGACGACGGACAACTGGTTAGTCATCTGTACCCATTTATGTGTCAAATAGATCATAGGGTTTCTCTGGTTACTTCTGCCTCCCCCTTTTTGGAATAGAAATCATGTGGTTATGTTCTCCCAATCCATGAAATCTGAGTAAGTTTCGTTAGATCCGTGTAGTTTATTGATTGTTTGAATGGTATAGGTGATAAGTGGCTAGTTTTTTCATCTGTGCAAATGATTTCTGCTAGTAATCCGACTAGGGTTAGTGTTCGTGCTAATAATTCCTAGCCAAGACTTGACAATTGATTTTGAATGACCTACCTATGATTGTGCCATTATTTTCTTCAAGATTGGTCTATACATAGACGACTGTGCTTAAAAATCGAACCATAATCTCTGGATATGTATAAATAAATAGCCATAAATTCCTAATCCTACTTCACGGCATGTAATCAGTGATTTGATGCCAAATTTGTTTTACTATTTGTATAGGTGTTGTCTGACGGTGTTGACAACGAGGATGAAGATGTCCAGAGGAGGTACAACAGGCAAATCCTGAGGGAGCTTTATGCGGTAATGCATAACAGGCGTATTAGGACCTGGAACGGCGTCTATGGATGCCCATTTTGCAACTAGAAGCTTCATGACATGTATCTAAGTGTTCTGGCACATGCAAGAGGACAGGCCGTTGGATCCTTCAAGCAGAAGTATTCTCGCAGGGTGGCGCACGGCGCGTACGCCGAGTAACTGGAGAAGCGTCAGGATCGTGCCGGCCTATGAGATGAAATGTGGGATGGATGGAACTATATATGTACGCTTAATACTGTTGAACTATGTACTAGTTATGGTTGAACTATGCTTATCTACGTGTACGCTTATTATCTATGTCTGAGTATGTTAATTATTTCGCCAAATTTTGGTAAAAATTACAACTGGGGACCAATAAACCAGGACGGAGGTAGTACGTCAATCATACACAATTCCCAAAATTGGAACCATGTGCAATGACTTTCATTTTGCCTGCTACATCAATCACATATGGTTCGCTCTAGCAAATCGTCGCCCCCAAAATTCTTTGTGGGACATAAAACCCTCACCACCCAATTCAAA
Organism: Triticum dicoccoides; assembly: GCF_002162155.2. NCBI lineage: Eukaryota > Viridiplantae > Streptophyta > Magnoliopsida > Poales > Poaceae > Triticum > Triticum dicoccoides. The sequence goes on along the minus strand of NC_041392.1, from coordinate 216,679,873 downwards.
AAAGTAAAAAGAAAACCCTCACCATCCCCACGTCACAAAAACCTTCACCCCGCCCGCCACCCACCTCGGCCCCTCCGGTACGTTCCCCATTCACACCTGCACATGCTCCTCCGCGTCTATGCCATGGCACCACCTATCACGGCGGTAAACACTTAGCTCGACGCTTGCCGCCGCCGCCAGGCTGTCAGCAAAGCCCACCGCATTTCGCCACTTTCACTTGCCGCCGCCTATCGCCATCGACTTTCTCAACGCTGCTCGCGGTCGACCCAGCTCCGCTCGGTTGGGGAATCTGCCGTACTGAGGGTTCTTTCTCATGGACGACAAGGTAACTAATTTAACGAGATATTATCTCATCTCTTATCCTAGTTCATCTGCCTCCTTTAATCACCCGGCGGAAATCACCGTGAATTCATTTTTATTCGAGCTGATTTGAGGGTTTTCTTTCATTCATAGAATGTACAGTGCGCCGATACTTCAGGACTTGGCGACCGCCGCCAGAGATTCCATCTCATCGTACCAGATAACTTGTCGGTTGGCATGGCCTCCTTTCCTGAACATATTCTAAATATTGCTACATTTCGATAAAAGGTGCCACATGCACCATATACGTCAAAGGGGATTTTTTCCCCCTCTTCTTTCTATATTAGGCAAATTAATGATGTATTGTTCTTTCGATTACTCTCGTATTTCCATGACATTATGTTTACCCTATGTGTTTAATTATAGACTTCTGTCCTTCGATTTCAACTGATGTATAGTTCTTTCAATTTGGGCCCATATTTGCATGTTACCATATTTTGTTTAACAACCCTACCATTTTCTGCAGGACATCCCTCGCTACGCAATAGATTATGTAGTGCACAATTTTTCTCTTTACATACATCAAGGCTCCACGAATGTCATACTGCGCACAAACCATGGATTTACAATCGTTGCTACTGTAAGACTTGATGAACGTGGTGACTCCTATTTTGGCACTGACTTTTGGAATGAAATTGCAAAGTTTTATGTACTGAAAGCTGGCACTAAAATTGCACTGCACATAGAAGGGCCTGGTCATGAGATATATGCTAACTTCCCCGACAAAATCATCCGTCCAGACTTTGTTCGAAGTAAATTTTCTTTTCAACTATATGCATATGTTGACTTACCCAGCAATGTCAAATGAATTGTGTAGTATTTAAGATACCAATTGCTATTCCCTTATCTTACTATATTCCTACCTAATAACTTCTAGTTACCAATACACTTTTCTATTGCCCTGTTTTAACTAAATATTCCATGTACTCCCATTTCTATCAGAAAGCGTCACTGACAAGGAGACTCCAGAGGTGGAGAACGGGGCTGCCAACAAGCGGAGGCGGGGCGAGCTAGAACCGCAAGCGACTCCAGCAGGCCTAGACTTAATCAGCAGCCTCCCCGATGATATGTTAAGAGTCATCATATCCCTCATCCCAATCAAATATGGGGCGCGGGCAACCCTCCTTTCTCGGCAGTGGCACCCCCTATGGAACTCCAGCCCTCTCGACCTCATCGTCACCCACGAGCTCTGCCATGGCTATCACGAAAGCTTGGATGTGTTCTCCAAGATCCTCGGCAGTCACCTTGGCCCAACCAAAGGCCTTAGAATGGGCAAGTTCCGTTCCAACGGCAAGGACTGAGCCAAGCTTGACGACTGGTTCCAATCCCCCACCCTAGATCAGCTCGAGGAGTTCACTTTTGATGATGGGCATATGTGGTCGCTGCCAACATCTGCACTCCGCCTCGCACCCACGCTGCGCATTGCCAAGTTCAGGAACTGCCATTTCCCGCCCCTTAATGACGCGCCCGCTCTTATTCTACCATGACTGAAGCACCTCGAGCTCGTCGTCGTCTGCCTCTCAAAGGGTGACATGGAGCACCTGCTTCATGGATGTACTGCACTCGAGTACCTTCGTCTTCACAAGATCAATGGGTTGAGTACCTTCCACATCACCTCCACGACTCTCTGGACTATTTATGTGTGTTGCTGGTGCGGCAGGAAGACATCACAAAAGGTGGACCACGGTATGGTCATCCAGGACACACCTGCACTTGAGAGATTACTTGTAGTTAATCAAGAAGGTCCAACAAGATTCAATGTCATTTCTGTGCCGAAATTGATAGTGGTGGGCTACTCGTCTGACAAATACTCCGAACTTGTTATTGGATCCACACTCGTTCAGGTACAATAGCCACCTTCTACCTCTCCTTCTACAAATTAACATTATTTCTCATTTTGAAGATGTTTGTTCGTGTGTCATTCAGAAAATGATTCCAACAAGCTTGACCCCGAAACTGCGCACAGTGAAGGTCTTGTCACTAGAATCTATCAGGCCCGACCTAGAGCAGGTTGTCAGTTTCTTGAGATGCTTTCCGTGCCTGGAGAAGCTATATATCGAGGTGATGTTCCTTTCCTGTTAAATGTTAACCAGAAGGGAGTTCAATTTGTGACACCTTTTTCCAAGTTTACAATGACAATGTACTACGATTTCTAAAGGTTCTTTTGGAGGATTTCAGTACATACATGCCCCCCCATATTGGTTGCTTGATCCATATGGTTACAATCAATAAGCATTTCTCCTTTGGATTCATCTGTACTAGTTTTCTTAGGGAACTTTTCATCCACTCCAACCTCTTGTGAAGAAGGCTACATTTTTCTAGAATGTAATCAAATGCCCATGTTAATCATGTCAGATCGAAGATGGCATGTTAGTGCATTTTACAGATCCTGCAAACCAAATAGCTAGGCCTATAGTAATGTTCAAAATTGCATGTAGGCACTAACACGTTTTCTTCTTTTGCAGATAAGATTAGGCCCAGTTGTGGATAATGTGATACAATATAACAATCACGTCGAATGCCTAGATCTGCATCTCTCAGAAATTACTTTGAACTCCTACCGAGGGACCTTACCGGAGATTATATTCGCCAGGTACTTTGTTCTTAGAGCAAGGGTGCTAAAGGAAATGAGGTTTGCCCTACATTTATTTCACAAAAATGAATGGGTTGTTGATCAGCGCCGGCACCAGCGGCAGAATGGAGTAGGCTCCAAAAATGCAGAATTTCATTTTGGAACTTCAGATGACAGAGTAATCGGAAGTCATCAGGTCAACCCCATATATGACTTCTCAGTGGCTGACCCCTTTGCAAAAATTGTGAGGTTTCGAAGCCAGACTTAGAAGCGGTGATATTAGTTTGAACCTCTCTGATATCCATGTTCAGCGCATAAGCATGAGCGTTTGCAGCTGATGAGCTGAATTTCATTTCTAATGTCAGTTTGAACCTTGTAATCTTCGAATTTGAGCCATATAACTCTGGAATTTGAACCTTGTAACATTTCGACCTTTTGTGGTACAATCTTTGAAATGGCATCGTATGAGACTTGTATATTGCTAGCACTATTTTGACCTTAACATGCAACGGTCTTAGATTTTACTAACCATTCTCGAATCAGTTTACCTTGTCGATCTCACAGCACACGATCTGTATAGCTAACTCGACTGCGATCTTTGACATTATTGCACACAGTTGGTTTCTTCCACTGTGTGCACTATAGAGCGCAGAATTAATTATCGCACTCGAGTGTCCATCATCACCCTTCTGTGTAACTTTGACCTCATCACCCAAGGGTAAACTTATGACCAAAGTCATTCCACACACTCTATTTTTACAAAGATTTTTGCCAATAAACGCCCACGATTTGTCCCTCTTCTAGCCGACGCGTGGCCAAACTAGTCGGGCGGGAAGCTTGCGCGGTAAACAGCGCGGTAGCGCGGGAACAGGCTCTTCAAGCCCATGTCTGGGGTGCGGTGTTGTCAAGCGTGCACTGGATTCTGGAATCCTCCTCTATGAACGTCGTGACAAGACGTGACGATTATAGGCCGGCCGGCCCCTATTTATTGCAGCGGCCATTTAACCTACCCTTGTGTCTCTTCAACCTTTCGATCGCGCCCCACCATTGCAAGAAGCACACCCACCCCACGAGAAATTCTTATAGGATATCCTGCGTGGCTCCAATGGCGCTCCGAGCGGCTGTCGACGATGAGCAGCAGTTCACCATGCGTGCCGTGGTGGACACCCACAGAAGGTTCATGGACCTCTCGGTGGTGTACACCAACGACCCAGTCTGGGCGGAGCACTCCATCCACATCATGTAGCTGTTGCTTGCCGAGGAGAAGTACAAGGTGGTTGGGTTCGACCTCGAGTACACCGGCGCTCGTGCCGGGTATCGTCCCAAGGTCGCCCTCGCCCAGATATGTGTGCGCCACCACGTCCTCGTCTACCACTATTGCCTGGCCACAAGGCCTTGTGAGCGTTTCGCCAGGTTTGTCAACAGCCTCCACTACATGTTCGCTACGGTGGACATCACCAACGATGTAAAGGCGCTCGAGAATTCGGGCATCGCCTGCCAGAATCTTGTCGACATCCAGGGCCAATACAAGATCAGGGGAAGCAAGGAGCATCAGAAAGACTCACTGGTTCACCTCGCTGAGGCCATCATTGACCCCTACTACAGAGACATGAATGATTCGTGGAACAAGGACAAGCGTGACTGGCAGTCGGCTTGGATGGAGAAACTCGACAAAGCTCACGTCGTGTACGCGGCCAAGGAGGCATACACGAGCTACCACATGTACAAGCGGATCGTTGACATGAGGAAGTCCCTCCTTCCCCAAAACAGCCAGGGATCCAGCCGAAAGCAGAGCAATGGCAAGCATCGTCACAACAATAAGTAGATGATTAGATCCTCATTTCTCCTACTTTAGTATGCATGTAATTGCTTTCTTTGGTGTGTGGAAATGTTATGTGTGTAGTCACTTTTGTAATTGTATGCTTAATTTGGTTATGCAATGTTGTCTTTTTAAGTATATATGTTGATGATGTAGACAGAGCGTAGATGTTGTGTGGACAAAGAAAATCACATCGCACACGGACTAAACAATGGAACCCGTCGGTGATGTTTTCATCAATCACTCACAATTGTATACCAGCAATTGTTTGCTCACAACACTCACGGCTTGTTTGTAGCGACCCGACTTCAGACGGTCAAGTCTCTGTGCTTAAGTGTCATCCCTGGATCGGTATGCTAACACACACAGTACTCGAGGATTTATAACAGAGGTAAATCACATGTAAAAATTAACGTAAATACTATTACCTCAATCCAAATAGAGGAAGTAACAACAAGGTTGTGGATTCCCATCAACACCAACGGCAAAGTTGAGTGTAGAAATCGTAACCCTAACGTATCACTTACTCGTCGTAAGAAGTCCTGCAACATGAGACGTTGCAGCCACAAAGGGTCAGTACATTGAATGTACTGGCAAATTCACACCATAGGATAATGATGAATAAAGGCTATCACTACATGCATATTTGGCTGGTGGAAAAGCTCTATGGTTATAGTTTTTGCGAAAAGCCAATTTTTCTCTACTGCAAAGGAATATATTTTATTTAACTACAAAGTTGGTTGATAACTATTGAGAAGGTTCCTCCAACTCAATCCCAAAATAATAAGCATTAACCCAATCAAGTTGATTAAATAGAGTGTTGAGATCAACATGAATATCCAAAGACCAGAGACTCAAAATTGTCCATAACCGGGGACACGGCTAACAATGATTAGTTTATACACTCTACAGAGGTTTGCGCACTTTTCCCCACAAGACTCGATCGCCTCTGTTGGATTTCTCGCACTACATGGTGTTTGAGAAACGGATGACCAAGACACAGTCTTTCAGAAACATTAACTCTCTACTCCGGGCAGCCATACCAAACCTACAACCCTCTACCTGCTGATCCACCTCTTCAAGAGCTTCACGCAACTTACTCAACTATACTAGAGCCCATAATAGCTTGTGGCTGCACACGGAAGTTTCTAGCATGAATAATCTTATGATCCCTTTGAGCCTGGGTGGCGGTCCATAGGAAAATCACACGGGTAATCCGGGATTTCCAAAAATACAGGCAACACTGGGTACTCCAGGTGCCTCAATCCACCCAGATGTGTATTTAAGTTGCCACCTTAAGTTGAACCATTAATTAACAATCTCACATCTGTCATGGATTTCACTCACCCAAACCACGTCTACGAGCATAGCATAGCAAATTAAGCAACGCGTAGAAGTAACTCCCAAGGGTTTGGATGTAACAGGGTAATAGGTTCTACCTCATCAACTACTTCTCAACCCACATGTTAATGACATCCTAATCATGCAATGTTTGAGGATTGGAACTAATGCATAAAAACTGGGTGATAAAAGGGATATGATCAAAGTGTGAACTAGCATGTACTGTTGATGAAGACGATTCGCACTCAAAACTCTTGATAGTTCTACTCGTCATACTCCGTTCAATCTATCATAAGCAAGCAATAGTAACCACACATAAGCAATCACTCAAAAGATCGAGAAGAACGAAGAAGACAATTCGGTAAATGTCAAAACCAAGCAAATAACTCTTGCAACATAAAAATTTTTCTAACAGTACCAAAATTAAGTGAATTTGGCCTTATCAGAAAGTTTAGGTCAAGAGCTTCGATTTGCAAAAAGAATCAACTAAATTGGAGTTACGAAACTCAAGTTATGTTCAAAAGAAGTTTGAATATGAATCTGAACAAAATTTGAAAATTAAAAATTTCAAAAAGTTGATGTGACAGGTTCACTGGATAGGTGAAAACAAGATGAAGCTATAGGCGCTGGTTTCATCTAATTTGGATAAACAAGTGAAAATTTATGGCTATTTGAAAAATCAGGGCCAAGCTGTTTTACGAAAGAAAAATAACTACGGTTAAGGTCTAACGTATAAATACGTAGACTAATTGATAATCTAATTATTCTGTCGTATTGGTCAAAATAATAATAAACTACGGAAGTATAAGAAGAAAAAAAACAAAGAAAGATACCTTTATAAGGCAGAGAAAAGATGACTTTGGAGAGAAGAGACAATTTTCTAGAAGTCGCGCCGGAAAGGAGAAAAATATTTTTCTTAAATGAATCTAGTCAAACCAAAATATTGATTTAATCCGAATCGGATGATTTTTGGAGGCTCTATGGGTCTATATTTATTGGTGGAAAAGAGGCTTAAGGGTCAAAGGCTAGGCAATGTGGGACTAAATGTAGACGAATATATACGAAACAGAGAAGAAAAGAGGCGGATGGGCCTAAAGGCCTTCGGCCGGCCGCGCCCACGCTGCGGCTGCAGTTCTTTTTTATATAAACAAAATTCAGCCTAAAAAAATAAAAAGGCTGCCTTGGCCTGGCCCATTTAAGAGAGAAAAAAACAATGGGGCGCCAGAAGCTACTATACTGCGCATGTAGGTGATAAATAAATATGGGCCGCACGTACAGTTTTTTTTATAGAAACAGAAGGAAAACCGAATAGCAAAGATAAAATAAAAAATTTATATAGGAATATAATATACCAAAATTTACAGAAAAAGATTTTCTACAACATGGACATTTTTATAATGCCAAATAAAATCCACACAAATTTAGATAATTCAAAGAGTGCTACTAGTCTAATAAAATCCAATAAAAATCATTTTAAAATATCAAAATGATTTAAAATAAATTCTCTCCAATTTTCTGTTGTATGGAATCATGTTACCCTAATTTCCATATATTTTATTTTTGGAGAAAAATAATTGGAATAAAACTCAAATAACTCCAAATTGAAAATAAATTCAAAAGAACTTTGAATTTAATTTTTTGAAACTCCCAACTCATATTTCATATAATTTGAAGAAGTCATTTTATCTTCTCTCATGAAAATCATTGAGCTGCATAAAGTTTATGAATTGAAATATTTCCAAATGAAATTCAATTATTTTCAAATACCCTTTCATTTAATTTAAATGGAAGAAGTCATATCATCTTCGCTCAAGGGTTTTGTATTTGAAAAGAATTTGAATTCATGGAGATCAGAAAGCAAATATGAAAGTTTGGGAAAGTCCTTTTATTCCCTCTCATTTAACTTTCAAAAAGTTCGAATTCACTCACTTTCAGTCAATCAATCAAACAATCAATCAAATGTATCTATTTAATATAACATTCCAAAATTTAGAATTTTGGGATGTTACATTGTTAGTAGTAATCATCTGTGTTGTTATCGGTCTTCGCACATGTCTCCGATTATACACTTGTTTGCCTCGTATCACACACATCTTGTTCATTTGAACCGTTTATGTTCTCATGTCTCAATGCAAACAGTTCATCCGACTAAACCGCACGCCGTATATCGCACACACCTTTGATCTGGCTGACCGTTTCTTTTGTGTTGCCTAATCACAAATAGTTCATCCGAGTGAACCGTATGTTGTGTATTACACACGCCTCCATCTGGCTGCCTGTTTCTTTTGTTCCTCCTCATCGCAAACAGTTCATTGAACTGAATCGTATGCCCTTCATCGCACACGCAACTAAAACCTGAACCGTGTTTGATGCATCCGTCATCGCAAATGTTTTACACATTTTTGACGGTTTTCATACAGCACCATTTGCGATTATGGCATCGCACACAGTTTTTCGAAGGGTCTCTGATCGTAGTGTCGCGTTAGCAGCATCCTACAGTAGTGTGTTACTTGCCCGAGATTCGATCGTCGGTATCTTCATACCTAATTCAATCTCGTTACCGGTGAGTCTCTTTACTCATTCCATAATGCATCATCCCTCAACTAACTCATTAGTCACATTGCTTTCAAGGCTTGTCATGATGTGCATTACCAAGAGGGCCAAGAGATACCTCTCCGATACTCGGAGTGCCAAATTCTAATCTCGATATATGCCAACCCAACAAACACCTTTGGAGATACCTGTAGAGCATCTTTATAATCACCCAGTTACGTTATGACGTTTGATAGCACACAAGGTATTCCTCCGGTATCCTGGAGTTGCATAATCTCATAGTCAAAGGAATATGCATATGACAAGAAGAAATCAGTAGCAATAAAACTGAACGATCAACATGCTAAGCTAATGAATGGGGCTTGTCCATCACATCATTATCCTAATGATGTGATCTCGTTCATCAAATTACAACACGTGTCTATGGTAAGGAAACTTAACCATATTTGATTAACGAGCTAGTCTAGTAGAGGCTTACTAGGGACACAGTGTTTTGTCTATGTATCCACACATGTATCAAGTTTTCGGTTAATACAATTCTAGCATGAATAATAAACATTTATCATGATATAAGGAATTATAAAATAATAACTTTATTATTGCCTCTAGGGCATATTTCCTTCAGGCACCATCCAAGGCTGATAATCGATCAGTCGCAGACATAGGGGTGGTAGCATGCTTGCACTACAACAAACTAGCATGTCGTAGCAAGTCCAAGGAATACTTATGCTGAGTGAGAGTCGGACCAGCAGGGGATCGTGAAACCTCCAGACCAAGACATCAGACGATCAGCGGCAGTCACCGAGGACCTGATAAGAATAATGTCATCAACATAAACTAGTAGGTACATAGTAACCTCGGGACAATGGAACATGAATAGAGACGTGTCAGCAGTGGACGTAGAAAATCCAAGACGACGAAGAACCAAGCCAAGTCGGGCATGTATGCACGAAGAGCCTGCTTAAGTCCATAAAGCGCCTTAACAAGACGACACAAATGATGTGGACGAGCAAGATCAACAAAACCTGGAGGTTGCCGTGTGTAAACCTCTTCCTCCAAGACCCCATGGAGAAAAGCATTCTAAACATCAAGCTGACGCAGAGACCACTCTTTGGCAACAACCAAGGACAGAAGCAGACGAATGGTGGTAGGTTTGACAACTGGACTGAAGGTATCCTCATAAGCAAGACTATATCGTTGTTTAAACCCTTTGGCCACCAATCGTGCCTTGTATCGCTAAATAGAACCATCAGCATGCTTCTTTACCTTAAACACCCACTTGGAGTCAATGATGTTGACACCAGACACATAAAGGAACCAAGCGCCAAGTATCGTTCCTTTTTAGTGCCTGAAACTCCTGCTCCATGGCACTACGCCAATGAGGAATCTGAAGAGCCACCTGAAAATGTCGAGGCTCAGCAGTAGGGTCAGCATCTGCCTGTGCCATACACACCGCAATCCACGCAATCGTGCCGTCAATGCGCTCCTTTGGCCAAACAATACCACTCTGACTGCATGTACGAGGACGCAGAATAACGGTAGGCGGAGGAGATGGAGTCGATGAAGATGGTAATGAGGACCAGAGGCGATTGAGACGATCGCAACAGCAGCGGAAGACATCGACCGATGACCTAATTTGATACCATGTTAACGTAGTATTGTGGGAAACTGCACGACACCCGTAACGGGTGTGGCTATCTCATATATATAAAGGGGTGCATGGAAGTGTACAATACAATGTACAAGACATATACGAAGCCGGGTATAAATACATTCTAACACCCTCCCTCAATCAACTATGTCCTGAGGTACATAGCAAGTTAAGATTGCGCGTACAACCTACAAACTGAGGTTGTGGTATAGACTTCGCGGAGATGTCAGCAAGTTGATCTTTGGAGGAGATAAACTTGATATGAAGCCGCCATCGCCCCGGCTGCCGCAGCCCAAGCCGTCGTTGGCCAAGTTGTCGCTGCTCATGAAGCCGGGTATAAATACAGTCTAACACGAACATCTATCAAATTTCTTGCTATCAGTAGATCAATGCAATCTTCTTCCCAACAGCAAAACTTGCATCCAACCTACACACAAATTTTGAGCAAACAATGAGCTACAAATTGCGCCAAATCCGATGAACAACTGGATAAAAGCAAGCACTCACCTCATCTTTTTTGCACTTGAAGAACACCGGTGTTCCGACATGGTCAAAACTCGTGCACCACCTATCATCGGTAGTTGTCGCACTTTATGACCGGCAACGGTGAGCCGATGAGCTGCTAGGCTAGTGTCGAGCCCGGCTGACGGCTGGGCTATCTTTGTTGGTGATTCGCCGACTAGTGAAATCCAAGCGGCTAGAGAAAGATGCCATACCTGCATGGTTGCATGAAGCGCATAGTCGCTGCCAGGGCTGTGCAGTTTGGTCCCCGGCCAATTCATGACAAAGGCATCACCACCGGCGACCGCGATAGTCATAGATCTATCAATTTCTGCGCTGGCAACAATTAGTCAGGCTCCGAGTGAGCGAGGACCACGACAGGGCCTATGAAGCGTCTACGGTGGCGGGTGGTGGCCGGTGGAGATGAAAAGGGTGGCGCCAGTGTAGATGCGGCACGGGAGTAGGGTGGATGAGCTGCAGGAGGAGCAGATTTTTTGCTCCAGTGGTGGGCGACCGAGTAGGCGTGGGATAGAAGGTGGAGTATTAAATTTCCTCCTTTGTATCCATTTAGGGGATCGGCTAGAATTGCTCTTAGGGATACACTGCTGGTGGATTTGACCGGAAGCTTCAAACTCATCAGCCAAGTAGTTAACCCAGCTTCATCTGTTGATCTCTCTAATCTCTATATCCCACTCTTTGGCTTTCTTCTCTTTCTTCATTCAAGTAGTTAACCCAGCTTCGTCTGTTGATTTTCTTCTCTTAATCATTCGCCAAAGTAGTTAGCTGCAAATTTATCTTTTCTGTCTTTTTCAGCTCGGCGTAGTTGTAGTCTCTTAGCACCTTGTTTTGGCATGATTCCATATACCTGAACGTTCGCGTCGCGGCATTGCTCATTGCAGTTGGCATGTAGTTTGATAGTGCAGTGCAGGCGTGGATGGTGCAGTTTCTCAAGCATAGACTCAGGCATGAATTTGCCTCAAACATGAGGATCTCCATAGCAGAATCTACACAAACGGGTAATGTGTTTTGCCGAGGAGTTTCTGTAGGAGTAATATAAAGGAGGACATGAAATTGAAAACATATGCTTAAACAGTGGCTGGAATTGGTTTGTTGCACAAATACATAACACAGTGACTGCAATTTCATAACGGAAACACTAACGCCCACACGTGTGGGCGTTAGCCAACTCACCCACACGCCTCCATCGCCGTCCAGTCACTTCTGCATGAATCTTGGCACGAAATGGGTGATTTTGTGTGCCACGTAGGACAACTCACGTGTGTGGCGTGTGAGAGAGTTCGTCCGCACGCCAGTTTCCTCTCCGTGGTCAATAGTTTCCAGTCAGGGGCATGCGGTGGAACTGCCGTGGCACCCGCACGCACACGCCCGACATTGGTGGCCGTCAACCACGTCTCGCACTTCGCCCTCCCCTCCCCTCGCGGTTCCATTTACTTGCTCCACTTCATTACTCACCCAACCCACCATCCATAGCAGTTCAGTTGATTGGAGGAGAAGCCGAGAGGAGAAGGCGGCGGCGGAGGCAGAAGAGTCCACGGCATTCGCGGTCATCGGTGGGGCTCGCCGGACCGGAGCGTCTTCGCCGGAGTGCCTGTAGATTGAAGGTAATGCTCCTTCCCACGCTCACATTCCTTGCCTGCATTCCCCCTCCCCTCTATGGTTAATTTTCCGCTCGAGATTTATCGAGATTCCGGCGGATTCGCGGTGCTCCGGCGTTCCTGTCGGCGGCGGAGTCCCGTGCTTGCCGTTTAGGGTGGCATTGCGCAGTTTCATCACCGCCGTGGTGGCAGTCATGCCGGTGTGGCTCGGCCTGTCTGCAGCCACATCTGGGTTTTGCCTTGCGATTGAGCCTGTGTTTTTCTAGTTGTTAGTTATGTATTGCCTCGAAATGCTATTGCCATCAGTGTAGGAAGTTTTTCGTTGTTGAATTTCAGGGTATGATAGTTGCCAATGAACCCTAGATCTAGGTAGTTGTATTTCAAAGTGTAGTATAAAGGCAGCCATGGCAGTTTCAGCAACTATCTGCACTGGATGGCAACTAATTTCCAGATCAACCGTGTCAGTTGCCACAAATATGCTTTCCATGTGGCAACTAATTTTGTGAACATACTATGGCTGTTGCCATGCTGTAGGCAGGATAATGGGAAAATTCACTGTACCATAGACTCAATTTGCGTTTTGCCATGTTGACTTGTGATATCTGAACATATTTGGATGTATTACATGGCAACTCATTTTTAATATGAGGCCAAGGTGTGAATTGCCACATTACAGGTTGTTTAGTAGATGTTTTCAGCACTTTTTGAACTGTCTTGCATTTTAACATGGCAATTTCAACCTAGTACATTTGCCTGTGAACATATGGCAACTCATTTTTATATGAGGATAGGGTGTGAGTTGCCACATTATATGTTTGTGCAGTGGAAGATGTGTGCCTTTCTTTGTATTGTCTTGTGCTAACATGGCAACTTGAACATTGTTTAAGTGCCTTATGATATGTACATTTTTAAATGAAGCCAATGTGTTTAGTTGCCACATTTCTTGTTGGACAATCATAGGGGGTGTGGGTGTTCCTATGATCTTTGCCTCATCTTGCCACTTTCAATTGAGCCCATGTGGCAAGTACATTCTGTTAGGTGGCAACGGCTTCCTTTATAAGTTCATACACGTCCAGTTTGCTATGCTTCTGCATTTGCTTTTCCATTTTGATTTATTTTTTCGGCCTTTTTGTGTATGTTCATCACATGGCAATTACTATCCTCTTTCAGATGCTTAAACATTGGGGCAACCATTAGAGTTTTGATTTTATGTTTCATCGATGATATCAAGTGAATACTTACTTTACGCAGTTCTTTGTGTATCTGTCGGCTGTGTTTTTATTTCACCCTGACATTTGTTTTGTTCTTACCTCAGCACAATGGCTCGCGGCGACCATCAAGACGATGATGATGACTTCATGGAGTTACCGCAACAGAATCGCGCAACTGGACCGACAAAAGATGGCGATGAGGTAATTTTCCACCCCCCATATGTTTTAATGTCACATTGAGTTTGCAATCGTCTGTTAGGAAGTAAATTTTCATGACACTGAAACATGGCAACAAATGATCATTTGTCTGATATGCAGAAGAAGAAACATTATCGCAATAGGGCTTCACAAGAACGCCGGACTATATTGGCCGAGGGATTTACTGACGAGCAGAAGGGAGCTACTGGTGAGATGGGGATGCAGGCTCTGATGGATGTTCAGTGCAAGAACCTAGTGAACCCTATATGTGACTGGCTCGGTGAGATTTACGATTCCGCCTCCATGGAATTTGTGATTCCAGGACATGGAAGACTGATGTTGGACGAGGAATCTGTGTTCTGCACTTTGGGTGTGCCCCGTGGAGAAATCAAAGTCATGTATGTGGTCAATAATAATATTGAGGAAACGTTATTTGACCATTTGTTTCCTGGGATGGCATCCATGTCGAACACGACTGTGCTGGCAACTTCGCTGGAGGGCATGAAAACACATGGCGAGGTTTTTAAGATGAAGCTCCTCATGTACCTTATCTCAGTTGTTTTTGCGCCTACCACATCTCTTCGCCCAAGCAACAAGTGCTTCCCCATCCTAGTGAATGATCTATCTCTACTCCTTTCTTCCTTCAATCTTTTGACTCTGATGTCATCTGTAAGCTAGTCACTGCCAGTTTTTTGATGTTTTTTTCATTTGAATGCTGATGCGACAACTTCTTGTCCTGAAATTTGTGCCATGCAGGCGAAGTTGGAAGACGTGAAGAACATGAATTGGTGTAAATTCATCGCAGACTTCCTGCATGATGCATTCTCAAACAAGATGTACCAGAAGGGTTGTCGACTCCATTTAATGGTATTTTTCCCCTACTCCTTTGCAAAAACATGTCATCTGTTGATAAGTGTGAACCGTACAAGATCATGCATGGCGACCCGTTTGTTTTCATTGTTTTATGTGATTTTGTTTACGTGTGAAGGTGGCTTTTGTTTGATCCATGGCATCCGTGGTTGTTGCCTACAAGGCAATAGCATTTTTCAACAGCACACACAAAAATGTTCATTTCATAGATCCACTCTCTATTTATACAATATGCATGGCAACCATGATGTTGACCTTGTGGTAACCATCATTATAACAAGATGGCAACTGCCAGCACAGCATGATGGCAACTAACACAGATAGATGGCAACTCTTTCTTTCTTCATCCCCTTCAACTTGATGACTAAAGGAATATACATTAGGTTCATTTTCAACATAGCATGATGGCAATTGACATATTTTTCTTTTTTATTGTGTACACTAGCTCATGTACGTCGATCGTCTTGATTTGTCCACCGTTGACTTTACTGGGATAGGAGGCCCGCCACCTCCACATAAGTTTGTTGTCTCTGCGTGGATGTACGATGTTGTCAAGGCTGTGCTTGCCGCAGATAAGATAACTGATAAGAAATATGGAAAACTGCAGGTTAGTTCTACCTCCTTTCTTTGCACGGCATTCTTCAATTTCGATGTTGTGTAACATATTAAAAAATCCCCATACGACAACCATATGTGGCTAACAAGAGATGAATACCTTGTTAGCCATGGATATCTGCGCATGGCACCCATGTCTGACGCCACACGGCAACTCCGCCATCCGTGTTGAAACTTCTATTCTCTCCCTCTCTTTTTTGCAATACATGAACCGTTAGTTAGTGTTCCTTATTTTCTCTCTTACATCTCTAGCTGTTTTTGATGATTTCCAGCTGATGGCCAAGCATGCTATAGACTACAGCGTGTTTGGTGGGCCTCAAAACTTTGGCAAGTGGATGGACATGCACTTAGCTCCGTCTTGTCCTGCTGAGGTAATCAAGGATTTTTATTTTTGTTTTTTCAAAAAAAAATTGTCTTTTTTTATATATCTCTATGGTTGTTTTGGTTTATTTGATCTTGTGCACGTGACTCTAATATGGTTGGTTACTATTGCTTCTTGTTTCGTGCATAGGCGAGCGCACCTGTTGAGCATCTAATTGGGAAGTTTGCTTCTGAAATGACCAGCTTGCTCGGGAAGTTGGTTGAGGGTTGGACGTCCCTTAATGGCTCTGACAGTGACGCGGTTGTGAGACACTTCACTCCATTTGTTGCAGAACGGACACATCGGCCAACTGGTTGCCGTGGCCGGTACGACTACAACAGCTCCCAGGAGCTTCCTGACATGCAAGATGAACTAGATGGAGATGCTGGTCTCGACAAGGACAATGATGATGACATGGAGAATATGCAACATGAAACCAACAATGATGAACATGTTGAAGTTCATGCATGTGGTAAGAAGGACAAGGCTGCACCAGATGTCCCCCCACCGGAGAAAGTCAAAGAACAGACAGATGCGAGAGACAAGGGAGTGTCGCCCTCAAAGAGGGGCAGGGCTCCAAAGGATGTTGGGTAGGGCTCTGCTGGCAAGAGATCTAGGACCGATCCCTTATCTTCTAGGAGGAGGTTCGACATCTATTTAGTGTTTTGTTTGTCTCTCCTTTTTGACAGACCAACCCTTTTTTCATTCGTCTGCTAAGCGTGGCAATGATTTTCGTGTTTGACACTTGGTACCTTTTTGCCATTTTTTTATACGTGCAGTGAGGCGACAGCTGGTGGACGAGCAGTTATGAAGAAACAAGCACCAACACCCACCCGTGTTTCTGCCCGATTGAACAAGGGTTCCCCCATTGCTGGTGACACCCCTTCCACTAGATCATCTCCTCGTACGTCAACATCCAACACCGGGGATCCTGTCGTGTTGGTAGCCTTGAGGAAGACAGTCAAGAAGTAGGTTATCCTTGTTTTTTCATTGTCATAGTGCTACATTTTTTCCTGATGCATTGTAGATCATATACACCCTTTTTAGTTTATACATTTATGCGGCAACTACATGTTTTGCTTTTCAATGCAGCTGTCCAGCTTGCCACATGGGTTACTGCCATCAGTCCCACATGGCAACTGCTGTTTTCTCATGATCTTTTTTTTTGCATGTCAACTCCTGTTTGTTCTGCATGGCAACTACTAACTAGGCCACATGGCAATTCTTATTCCACTTATATGGCAACTACCAGCTTTCCATTTGGCTTCCACCCCTACATTGTCTTGTGTGCTCATCCATACCTAGTTCTGAAATGGCAGCTCTGGCACATCACACATTTTTTTCATTTTTTAAGATGGCTACCATGGCAACTATTATGTTCAATTTTTTTACACTGTTCATGTGCTTTTTTGCAGGGTCAAGAAGACTACCACACGCGTGACCAAGCAGAACCCCAGAGACCCACTCGAACGCATTCACTCAAAGCTGTCGACAGGTGGCAACTCAGATGTTCATGAGGTGCTAGTCGACAAAACTGCGGCTGCGCCGTCCACTGTTCCCACTAGCTCTGATGCAAGCGGCCGACCATCTCTGCCGGTTGCAGATGTGAAGGCTACAACAACATGCATCCGAACATCTGGCAGTGATGAGTCGATATCTGCCAGGACTGCTATCATATTGCCCACTCCGCTGGCAATGAAGGATGCTGCTGTGACCCATGCCACCCGATCAGCAAGCGTTGAAGTGGACGCTCCCGATATCAACCTAAGCAAGGAAGATTCCCGCTCATCTGATACGGATTCCAAGCGCGTGGGTGGTGGCACTTTTGCGTCCACAAAAGAAGGGGCTGCTGTGACAATTCAGAATGATATGTCATCCACAGGTGAGACTCTTGGCACAACAGCTCCAGCTTCTGGTGGTCCAGAGGTTGCTATGGCAACCGTTTCGCGAGCTGGTCTTCCACCTAGGCGTCGTAGCCCCCGCAAGCAATCTGCAGACATACCCAACGCACCAGCTATAGCTAGGAGCAGCAGAGATGACTCTGGTTATGTGACTGCGTCCACACTATTCCCACCACCTGCCAAAAGCAATGTTATGGAGAAAACGGAAGTCCGGAGTACAACTGACCAAGGTGGCAAGCCGGACACGACTGACGAAGGTGAACATCCGGAGCAGACTGCGTCTTTACCCACCGTGGAGGGCCCCTGCTTAAATCTGTGCACTTCTAAGCTCCCAGTCAACATTGGTGTCCCCTACAGCCCAAACAAGAAGATTGGCAAGAAAGTTGCGACTGATACCGCTGACAACACACCCCGCTCTACTAATAAGCCTGATGATTCTGCAGCAGACGAGGCAGAAATGTTTGTTGATCTGTCACCCCTGGATTCTGCCAAGCAAGTTGTTCGCGGTCCGGCTAGTAGGCAGGAGAGGCACCCAATGGCTTTCACCCCACCGAGCTGTAGCATTGGCATCGATCGCAGTCAAGATGAACCAGTAGTGCAAGATGTTGTGCCTGTTGCCTTTGCTTTCCTGGCAGGCATGGCCCCAATGATGGTGTGATACGTCTCCAACGTATCTATAATTTTTGATTGTTCCATGCTATTATATTATCTGTTTTGTATGTTAATGGGCTTTATTTTACACTTTTATATTATTTTTGGGACTAACCTACTAACCCAAGGCCCAGTGCAAATTGCTGTTTTTTGCCTATTTCAGTGTTTCGTAGAAAAGGAATATCAAACAGAATCCAAACGGAATGAAACCTTTGGGAGAGTTATTTTTGGAACAAACGTGATCCAGAGGACTTGGAGTGGACGTCAAGCAATCAACAAGGAGTCCACGAGGCAGGGGGCGCGCCTACCCCCCTGGGCGCGCCCTCCTCCCTCGTGGGCCCCTCGTGGCTCAACCGACCTACTTCTTCCTCCTATATATACTCATATACCCTGAAAACATCCACGAGCACCACGAAACCCTATTTCCACCGCCGCAACCTTCTGTACCCAAGAGATCCCATCTTGGGGCCTTTTCCGGAGCTCCGTCGGAGGGGGCATCGATCACGGAGGGCCTCTACATCAACTCCATGGCCCCTCCGATGATGTGAGAGTAGTTTACTTCAGACCTTCGTGTCCATAGTTATTAGCTAGATGGCTTATTCTCTCTCTTTGAATCTCAATACAAAGTTCTCCTCGATCTTCTTGGAGATCTATTCGATGTAACTCTTTTTGCGGTGTGTTTGTCAAGATTCGATGAATTGTGGGTTTATGATCAAGTCTATCTATGAACAATATTTGATTCTTCTCTGAAATCTTTTATGTATGATTGGTTATCTTTCCAAGTCTCTTTGAATTATCAGTTTGGTTTGGCCTACTAGATTGATCTTTCTTGCAATGGGAGAAGTGCTTAGCTTTGGGTTCAATCTTGCGGTGCTCGATCCCAGTGACAGAAAGGGAAACGACATGTATTGTATTATTGCCATCGAGGATAAAAAGATGGGGTTTATATCATATTGCTTGAGTTTATCCCTCTACATCATGTCATGTTACCTAATGCATTACTCTGTTCTTATGAACTTAATACTCTAGATGCATGCTGGATAGCGGTCAATGTGTGGAGTAATAGTAGTAGATGCAGGCAGGAGTCGGTCTAGTTGTCACGGACGTGATGCCTATATACATGATCATGCCTAGATATTCTCATAATTATTCGCTTTTCTATCAATTGCTCGACAGTAATTTGTTCACCCACCATAATACTTATGCTATCTTGAGAGAAGCCAGTAGTGAAACCTATGGCCCCCAGGTCTATCTTTTATCATATAAGTTTCCAATCTATTTTATTTTTGCAATCTTTACTTTTAATCTTTATCATAAAAATACCAAAAATAGTATCTTATCATCTCTATCAGATCTCACTCTCGTAAGTGACCGTGAAGGGATTGGCAACCCCTTTATCGCATTGGTTGCGAGGTTCTTATTTGTTTGTGTAGGTACGAGGGACTTGCATGTGGCCTCCTACTGGATTGATACCTTGGTTCTCAAAAACTAAGGGAAATACTTACGCTACTTTGCTGCATCACCCTTTCCTCTTCAAGGGAGAACCAACGCAGTGCTCAAGAGGTAGCAAGAAGGATTTCTGGCGCCGTTGCCGGTGTCACACCCACGATGCGGCTATATCTCCCACGTGTTGGAGCACCACTTAGAGACATAACCGCATGGTAGACATGTCGCAAGAGGGGTAATCCTTACGCATCCCATGTACTGAATAAGAAAGGGATAAAGAGTTGGCTTACATTCGCCACTTCAAACAATAGATAAATATCATCCAATATCCAGAATACAATCAAGGTCCGACTATGGAACCAAAATAAATAAAGACAACCCCAAATGCTAGATCCCCGATCGCCCCAACTGGGCTCCACTACTGACTGACCGGAAAAGAAGCGACACAACGAACAAGATCTTCATCGAGCTCCCACTTGAGCTGGGTTGCGTCGCCTGCACTGGCATCATCGGCACCTGCATCTGTTTGGAAGTATCTGTGAGCCACAAGGACTCAACAATCTCACACTCGCGAGATCAAGACTATTTAAGCTTAAGGGTAGGAAAGGGTAGTGAGGTGGAGCTGCAGCAAGCACTAAGCATACGCAAAAGAGAGCGAGAAGAGAAGCAACGCACGGTCGTGAACTAGAAGTGATCAAGAAGTGATCCTGAAACTATTTACGTTCAAGCATAACACAAGAACCATGTTCAATTCCCGGACTCCGCCGAAAGAGACCATCACGGCTACGCACGCGGTTGATGTATTTTAATTAAGTCAAGTGTCAAGTTCTCTACAACCGGACATTAACAAATTCCATCTGCCCATAACCGCGGGCACGGCTTTCGAAAGTTCAAAACCCTACAGGGGTGTCCCAACTTAGCCCATCACAAGCTCTCACGGCCAACGAAGGATATTCCTTCTAGCGGGAAGACCCGATCAGACTCGGAATCCCGGTTACAAGACATTTCGACGATGGTAAAACAAGTCCAGCAAGACCACCCGTTGTGCCGACAAATCCCGATAGGAGATGCACATATCTCGTTCTCAGGGCACACCGGATAAGCTAAGCGTACAGGAGCCAACGTAACCCAAGTTGCCAAGGGACGGCCCTGCACGGTGCTCTAGTTCGGACCAACACTCAGAGGAGCACTGGCCCAGGGGGGCTTAAAATAAAGATGACCCTTGAGTCTGCAGAACCCAAGGGAAGGGATATATGGTGGTAGGTAGGCAAATGGTAAAACCAAGGTTGGGCCTTGCTTGAGGAGTTTTATTCAAGGCGAACTATCAAGGGGTTCCCATTATCACCCAACCGCATAAGGACCGCAAAATCAAGGAACATAACACCGGTATGATGGAAACTAGGGCAGCAAGAGTGGAACAAAACACCAAGCATAAGGCCGAGCCTTCCACCCTTTACCAAGTATATAGATGCATTAAATTAAATAAGATATATTGTGATATCCCAACAATAACCACGTTCCGACATGGAACAAACTTCATCTTCATCTTCACCTGCAACTAGCAACGCTATAAGAGGGGCTGAGCAAAGCGGTAACATAGCCAAACAACAGTTTGCTAGGACAAGGTGGGTTAGAGGCTGAACACAGTAATATGGGAGGCATGATAAAGCATGTGGTAGGTATCGTGGCATAGCAAAAGAGCGAGCAACTAGCAAGCAAAGATAGAAGTGATTTCGAGGGTATGGTCATCTTGCCTGCAAAGTTCTCAGAGTTGACGAAAGCTTGATCCTTGTAAGCATACTCAACAGGTTCCTCGAACACGTACTCGTCTCCCAGCTCTACCCAAGGCAAGAACACAAGCAAAGGAACCGACAATCAATCACGGTGCAATGTGCAAGCAACATGATGCAAAACATGACATGATATGTGAGATGTGATATGCAATGCATATGCGTGCTTCGGAAGGGAAAGATTGAACCAGGCCTCAACTTGGAAAACCAAGAGTGCCGCTGGAAAGATGGGATGATTCCGGTCGAAATCGATATAAAGATCGCCGGAATCGGAGACACGGTTTGCAAATGGCAAGCAAAACAATAATGGCACAATTCTGCGATTAACAACACAATGCCATCTAAAATGCAACAAGAAACTAAGCTACTGCACTCCAACGTAGCAACAAAGCACATGGAAGTGATCTACTCAATATGCTTGACAAAAGATGAACACTGAGCTACGGCTAAATCACACAAGAGAATGTTCAAACAAGCATGGCAAAAGAGCAAAAGATAACAGCATCACAGACTTAGTGAAAATATCAACATGCCAGGAATTAATATCAGGAAGCAAAGTTTAGAGCAAGATAACAACATGCTACAGGAACTTAACATAGCAAACAAAGGCATGGCATGAATCTACTCAAAGCATATAACAAAAGTCCCTTACTGACCATGATCCAAAAAGGATCATAAGATATGATGGCACCCGTGTAAACATAGCAAGTTTCGTTAATAGATTCAGACTTAGCAGAAAACTGGACATGGCATAAACAGAATTATGAAGGCATCTTTGCGAGCTCGATTCACTCAACACAAGGCATTGCATGACAAGATAAGCATACTACCAGCAAGAAGACATGTGCATGAAGATAACCAAAGCAAGAACAAACTCATAGCATGCATGGATCAACTACAACAACCTTGGCCAAATTTATTAACATGTAAACAATCTGCCAGGAACATTTTATAGCCAAAGTAGAGCAAGATTAAGTCATGCTAGATCACTCCATAATTGCAAACAGGGGCATGGATGGTTAGAGCACAACCATATGCCCAAATCATCCTTACTGAACATACTCAAAAGAAGCATGGATCTCACTGTAGCAACATGAATACATGGCATCAAAATAACAGCAGACAAAGACTTGGACAAAATCTTGAGATCCTGAAATCAGCAATATCACGAGAGCTACTTTGCATGCTTGTGCTAGTCACCACAAAGATCACAAAAATACATGTCATACACCCCTGTAAAGATGGCATGGCATATCCCAAAACACATATAGAGCTCATGCCCATATGCAGCACACAATAATCATGGAAAAATGACAAATGCTCATAATCTGATAAGAAACAGGAACTAATATTTTATAGCACTCTAGCAACAGTCATTTGGGCATCAAGATGGACTCAAACAAGCATGGCACAATGGAACAAAATGAAGAACACATCATGATGAACACTTTGATATAACATGCATGCAAAAAGGAGCTACGATGAGAGAGTTATGGCATGATGAATAGAGGCATATATCATGAAGATCTGAGGACTTGGTAAAAAAAGGTCCGAGCGTCAGATAGCTAAACAGCACTCGGGGCGGGGAATAGGGCATCTCACCACATGGCTTCGGCCCAGGACGTAGAGGGGCAGCTGGGCCGTGGATCTGGGCGCTGATGGGCCAGATTCAGGGCGGGGCCCGCTTGGAGGTCGTCCTCCTCCCGATCCCGCCTGGATCGGGGAGGCAGGAGGCGGCGGGCGGCGCTCATCGGTGACGGGGCGAGCCGCGGAGGAGGCCGGGCGACAGGAACGATGCGCGGCATGACAGACGGTGGCGCGGGTGCCCGAGGCAGCGGCGGACGAGGGCAATGCGGCAGGGCGCTCGGCGAGGAGGCGGCGTCCGGTTAAGGTCGCGGGCAGCGGCGCGGAGTAGGCGGCGGGCAGCGGCGCGCGGCGGCCGGCGGCGGAGGCGCGTGGGCGCGCGGCGGCGGC